>NC_052159.1:53924108-54224108 GCF_902713615.1 Scyliorhinus canicula | reverse complement strand
AAAGTACTGAAGATCAGAGGGACCTCGCAATACATATCCATAGATTCCTGAAGGTGGCAGGGCAAGTAAATAGGGTGATTAAGGAGGCATATAGGATGCTTGCTTTATTGGTCGAGGCACAGAATACAAGAGCAGGCAGGTCATGCTGGAACTGCATAAAACACTGGTTAGGCCACAACTGGAGTACTGCGTGCAGTTCTGGTCACCACATTATAGGAAAGATGTAAATTCACTGAAGAGGGTGCAGAGGAGATTCACCAGGATGCTGCCTGGGCTGGAGGGTCTGCCTGGGCTGGAGGGTCTGCCTGGGCTGGAGGGTCTGGCTGGGCTGGAGGGTCTGCCTGGGCTGGAGGGTCTGCCTGGGCTGGAGGGTCTGCTTGGGCTGGAGGATCTGCCTCGGCTGGAGGGTCTGCCTGGGCTGGAGGGTCTGCCTGGGCTGGAGGGTCTGTCTGGGCTGGAGGGTCTGCCTGGGCTGGAGGGTCTGCCTGGGCTGGAGGGTCTGTCTGGGCTGGAGGATCTGCCTGGGCTGGAGGGTCTGCCTGGGCTGGAGGGTCTGCCTGGGCTGGAGGGTCTGTCTGGGCTGGAGGGTCTGCCTGGGCTGGAGGGTCTGCCTGGGCTGGAGGGTCTGCCTGGGCTGGAGGGTCTGCCTGGGCTGGAGGGTCTGTCTGGGCTGGAGGGTCTGGCTGGGCTGGAGGATCTGCCTGGGCTGGAGGGTCTGCCTGGGCTGGAGGGTCTGTCTGGGCTGGAGGGTCTGCCTGGGCTGGAGGGTCTGTCTGGGCTGGAGGGTCTGCCTGGGGTGGAGGGTCTGCCTGGGCTGGAGGGTCTGCCTGGGCTGGAGGGTCTGTCTGGGCTGGAGGATCTGCCTGGGCTGGAGGGTCTGCCTGGGCTGGAGGGTCTGCCTGGGCTGGAGGGTCTGCCTGGGCTGGAGGGTCTGCTTGGGCTGGAGGATCTGCCTGGGCTGGAGGGTCTGCCTGGGCTGGAGGATCTGCCTGGGCTGGAGGGTCTGGCTGGGCTGGAGGGTCTGCCTGGGCTGGAGGGTCTGCCTGGGCTGGAGGGTCTGGCTTATGAGGAAAGATTGTATAGGCTGGGACTGTGTTCCTTGGAGCAGTGGAGGTGTAGAGGGGACCTGATAGAGGTGTACAAGATTATGAGGGGCATCGATAGGGTGGATAGGAAGCCACTTTTTCCATATGTAGAGGGGTCAATAACCAAGTGATATAGATTTATGGTAAGAAGTAGAAGGCTAAGAGTGGAGTTGAGGAGAAACGTTTTCACCCAGAAGGGCTGGGAGTCTAAACTCATTGTCAGAATCTCTTGTCACATTTAAGAAGTATTTTGATATTCATTTGCACTACCATAACTTCCAGGGCTATGGGCCAAGTGTTGCAAAGTGGGATTAGTGTAGTTAGATCCTTATTGACCAGTATGGATATGATAGGCCAAATGACATCTTTCTGTGCTGTAAATGTTTATGAATATATGAATCTATTATTCTGCCTTGCTAGATGTCTGCCCGCCCACCTTCTACCAGACCTTCAGTCATCTCCCAGATGCTTTCATGATTCTTCCCTGACGCCTTCAGTTATGTTAAAGACACTATAAGAATTTTGTTGTGTTTCCATGAGCACCTTGACCAGGCCACAATTTATTGCCCATTGCTAATTGCCTTTGGAAGATGGTGGTAAGCTGCCTTCTTGGGTATTGAGGCAAAATGTAACACCTGCTGGAAATACTTGTATATGTGAATGTATGGGCGAAATTCTCCGACCCACACGACGGGTCGGAGAATAGCGGGAGGGCCTTCCCGATATTTTTCCCGCCCTCCCGCTATTCTCCCCCCCCCCCCACCCAACTCCCGACACGAATCGCTGCCGCCGTTTTTTTACGGCCGGCAGCGATTCACAGCTGTTCGATGGGCCGAAGTCCCAGCCCTTTACGCTGTTTTTACGAACGGCAAACAGACCTGGTCTGGCCGTTCGTAAAAACGGCGGGAACAACTAGCTTTTTATAACCATGGCACCGATTGGCACGGCAGTACCACGGCCGTGCCAAGGGTGCCATGGGCCCGCGATCGGTGGGCACCGATCGCGGGCAGCGGGCCCGATGCCCGCTCACTATTTGTCCTTCCGCCGCCCCGCAGTATCCATTCGCGGGGCGGCTGAGGGGCATCCCGGCCCGCGCATGCGCGGGTTTCGCGCAAATACGCGATGACGTCATCCGCGCATGCGCGGGTTGGGGTATTCCAATCCGCGCATGCGCGGCTGACGTCATATGACGCGTCTGCCGGCGCTAACTCCGGCAAGCGGGCTTAACGAAATTCGTTAAGCCCGTGATGCCGGAGCTTGCGGCGTCGGGCTGCTAGCCCCGACCGGGGACCAGAATCGGTTCCCGGTCGGGAAGGGGCGCGCTGGCGTCAAACCCGCCCGGGTTTGACGCCAGCCTTACGATTTCTCCCGTTTTGGGAGAATCGCGCCCTATGTGTCTGGGCAGAGTGAGGAAAGGATCAGGTCAATTGTTCTGTTCCCTGTGGTAAATCAATCTGCTTACAACAATTGTCTGGGCTCCTGCCTACAGATTCTCACCACAGATTATGTTGAGTTCAGTCGAAATCAAAAACTGAGCTTAGGAACTTACTGACCTCTGGTTCAATGTAACATGTTTATCGATTGAGCCATGTGTTTGGTTATAGTTGTTTTGAATTTTCATTGATTTCTTCAGGGCTTAAGTCTAAATGATTAACTGAAGTAAAAAATGTTTGAGAGATGAAGTAAGATTTTTGGGCGGGATTCTCCCCTACCCGGCGGGGCGGGGGGTCCCGGCGGGATGGAGTGGCATGAACCACTCCGGCGTCGGGCCGCCCCGAAAGTGCGGAATCCTCGCACCTTCAGGGGCTAGGCCCGCCCCGAAGTGGTTTGCTCCCCGCTGGCCGGCGCGAAAGGGGCTTGGCGCCACGCCAACTGGCGCTGAAGGGTCTCCACTGGCCGGTGCGAGTCAACGCACGCGCGGGAGCGCCGGCGTGTGCTGGCGTCATCCCCGCGCATGCGCAGAGGGCTTCGCTTCCGCACGGGAATGGCGGAGGACCACAGCCTCCAGTGCGGAAGGATAGAGTGCCCACACGGCACTGGCCCGCCCGCGGATCGGTGGGCCCCGACCGTGGCCCAGACCACCTTGGTGGCACCTCCTGGGGCCAGATCCCCCCGCACCCCTCCAAGAACACCAGAGGCCGCCCGCGTCACCAGGACCCGCCGGTAAGGGACCTACTCTAATTTACGCCGGCGGGACTGGCAAGGAACGGGCGGGACTGGCAAAGAACAGGCGGGACTTCGGCCCATCACGGGAGAATTCGTGGGGCCCATTGAGTCGCGTTGGTCCCCGCCATTCTCCGAGGCGGGCGGCGCGACCCATGCCGGGACAATTTTTGGCGGGCGGGAGAATTTGGAGGACAGCGGGGGCGGGATTCACGCCGACCCCTGGCGATTCTCCGACCCGGCGGGGGGGGTGAGAGAATCCCGCCCTTTGTGTTTGGTCATTATTAGGAGAGAGAGATATGAAACAAAGTTGGGCAAATGAAAGTGAGGTACAGAGTCTAACAGAATGGTGGACAAAGCTCAAGGAGCTGAATGGATCACTCTTGTTCCAATGAACCTCGTAGACAAACACTTAGAGTTCTCTAGTGCCATCTCCTAATTTGACTTGCTATTACAATCACCGGAGTCTGGAGAAGGATTCAAACAGAAAGGTTTATTCGACATGTAAGTGCAAAGCTGCAAAGCGGTGGGGAGTACATCTAGTCCCAACCATAGCAATCCGAAGGTGCCGCTTCCCTTGCTGGCCAGCTTATATTGGTGAGTTTTAACAAGCCCTGCTATTTGGCCTCTGTCCCTCAGCGAGGGTGCCTGCATTCCACAAGTCTCACAGGGAGATCAATTGGGTCGATCCTGTCGATTTCATGGAGGTTATTACACTGACATACTGATACCACAGAATTGTTACAGCACAGGAAGGGGCCACTTGTCCCATCATGTCTGCACCAGCTCTGAACGAGCATTTTACTGAGTGCTGTTCTCCTGTCTTCCCACTGTTACCCTGCACGATGTTTCTTTTCAAATAACCATCTAATTCCCTCATGAATGCCTCAATTGAACCTGTTCCCACCGCACTCTCAGGCCAAGCATACCAGACCCTAACCATCTACTGCGCAAAAAAAGTTTTCCTCATATCGCTTTTCCTTCATTCACCAATTACATTAAATCTGTGCCTTCTGATTCTTGTTCTTCTTGCCAAAGGGAACGGATTCTCCCTATCTACCCTATCCAGGCCCCGTGTAAATTTGAATACTTCTATCAAATCTCCTCTCAGCGCTTTTTCCTTCAAGACAAAAAGTCCCAACTTCTTCAATCTACCTTCAGAATTCTCTTGCATTGTTGCGCTCTCGCTGAAGGGAAAGGAATAGCAGGAGAGTTCAAAAATGAGAACTGCACAGGGTGCCAAACCGTTTGCGATGCAACAGGCCCGCTCCCATAGGTGAAATTGGGATCTTACCATAGCGTGGTGAGAAACCAATTATCACCACTTAAGCCCAATTTCCGTACAATTAACAGGGGCAACCCCACATCCAACTGTGATTCAGCGGCCTCCCCAACAAAAGGTCACGTTGGCACCGATCAGTACCGATTTTGAGAAACATGAACCTAGTGGATGGGCTGCTGCGGTGAGCCAAAGAGGTGAGTAGCCATCTTTGCTCATGGGTAGGGAGCCCGGGGTCACTGGCTTGCTGCCACTTTGCCCAGGGTGGGGGGGAGTAACCAGGGGGTGCAGCCCCGGTTGGGGGTGGACAGCCATGGGGGCTGGGGGCTATCGGGGTGGGATGGGGCTCTGCGGAGGTGGGGGAGGGGGGGTCAGAGAGCATGGGTCCGCCATGCAAACCACTGGATCATGTGCTCCCATACTGGGAGCGGCTCTAGTATCTGCATGTCTCCCCCACCGAGACCCATAATTCCCACTGACCACGGAGGCCACTGGCCCTGTAGCTGAAGGCTATTGCTAATAGGGAATTGGCATTCATAGTTAAGTGAGCACTTCACACAACCCGTGGATCCTTGTGGGTGGGCGGGCCATGTAGCATGCAGGGCTCATTGCCCAGCATCTCAATGCATCTTGATGCATGGACACTGTGCTTGAACACTGCAGGAGGCAGCACCACAGATGCAGCGGCCAATCTTCGAACACACAAGGGATGGACCTCAATCCCGGGCACAAGTCCGCGACCGGGTGTACGTGGGCAGGTGTTTCTGGGGGCGGGGGGCATGGTTGTGGTGAGGGTATTTTAAAGTTTCTCGTACAAGTGTACACCACCGCCCCACTCTCCCAATGGTGCCTCCCCACTATCCCCACCCTGCCTCCCTCTCCCCCTTCAAATCCCCTCACAATGACCCCTCCCTCCAATGCAGGCACCACTCCTTACCCCCCTCCCACTCAGTGATTCTCGATGTGCTTGGCCTTCGTAGCTCTACTGCTATGTCTAGGCATATTCCCAGGTGGCACATCAGAGGTGGAGGCAGCCAGCTGCTTACCATGTCCTGTGGCCTTCGATGCCCCTGGTGGGCTTCTTCTGGGGGCTCTGAGGCCAGAGAGCCCCGGCTCATTTGTCGGCAGCACATGCACAGCCGAGCCGCCCGGTTCCGGGTGCTGATTTTGAGTAGCGGCCTCATCATAGGGGTGGGACGCGGGGGAACTTGTGGCCACCATCACCAGTCCATAGCATGGGTTGCCACTCAGCATCCCCTCCTCCCAGTTGGTGCCCATAGGGCCCTGGGGTTCACCTCGATTCAGAGGGGCTGCTTGTTCGAACCCCGCCTGGCCCTGCATCATCTGACTCTGCTAGCCCTGGCAGTTTCCCTAAGTCTGCAACATGGCGCTGCCTCAGTGACTGGAACATGCTCTGCAGCACCTCAGCAATGCCCACCTGCGACTGGGGCAAGCTCTGCAGTGCCTTGGGCATTCCTATCTGAGGCCAGGACATGTCCTATAGCACCTTATCAAGGTCACAAGCCCCATCGAGTCGGACAGTCTACCGAGACCCTCAGCATGGCCGCCGCCGACTAGGCGATGCCTTGGACACCTGAATTCATGCTTCCGACGTCGTGCATCTGAGCAGTGTTGGCCTCGGTGCCACTCATAGCCGGTGTCATCTCCTGCGCCCGTAGCCTCTGGGACTACTTCAATCGGCTATGAACCTGCTGGTGTGTTGCTGACATCTCGTTCTGAAGGACTTGACCGCTCCCTAATGTCTCCGTCAGCTCTGGTAAACCTGTTCTAGAGGCTCAGCATAAGGCTGCTACCCAGCTGGATAGTAATGAGAGAACTTCAAAACTCTTGCAATGCTGCCATTAGATTTTAAAAAGTCTTGTTCAAGTTAGAAGAGGATTATTCCACTGATGAATTTCCGAATGTTAGACTCTCAATTGAGATTTTAGTAATTGGGAAGTAACTTCATGCACCGATGGTCACTATTGTGGCACCAATTGTCTGAAGACTTCACCTTATCCCAACTGATCTGTTATTTTGAGGACCACAGCAAAGGGCAAAGGTTTGCACAACACCATCGTGTATGATGTGTCGCTTTTACAATATTTGTTTAAGTTGTGTCATCAATATCAGTTTGCAACAAGAGAAGTTCATAAATGTGGCCGGTTGGATAGTATTTTGCAAAACTTGAGTGTATTTTAATCGGTGACAGAAAGGAATACTCTTTTACAACATTTCAGGGTTTGTGTTGGATTTAACTCTCATTTGTAAATAAAGGTCCGAAGGGTGTGTGGATTTTACCCATAGAATGGGCGTGAGACTACAGTACAAACTTTGTAAAGGTACACACTCTGATTGTATAATGTGTGTAATGGAACAATCTGCTGCTTCTCATCAGTTCTTAGCCTTTATTTGGAGTTAAAATATCAGCCAATGTTCCAATAAAGATGCTACCATTGGATAGGATGTTAAACTGAGGTCTTGTCTGCTCGTAAAGGTGGATGTAAAATATCCCATGGCATTATTTGAAGGGCCTCATTCACCACCAACTCAACACCAACCTAACACAACTCTCCTGGTCACTTATCTCATTGCTCTTTGTGCAGCTTCCTGTTGCAAATTGGCTGCTTTTTCAACATTCTTCAGGACACCTTGAGGTGACGTAACACAACTTCTTCTGTTAAACGTTATCACCTTCTGGTCACTGTCTACTCAGGGTGCAACGACTTCCAGAACATCTACATTTTCTGGGTCTATATAGTCAATCTATACCACCATGGTGAGCAGTACCTTTTCTGTCTCTCTTGTTGCACTGGGCCAAGAAGCAATCATCTACAATGCTTATCAACTCTGACACCAAATCACTTTAGTTTTCTAGTTTATATTAGGCTGATTGATGTCTCCCATTTAAATGGCTTACCTATTCTCATAAACCCTCCTTGACTGTTTAATAAACAAAATATACTCATGCACCCTCCGATCCCTTCATAGAGCAAATTGTCCTTCATTATATTCTGACCTGGTGGTCTGTTGTTTATCCCTGGCGTTAAATGGAATTTTTGCAATAGAAATGTTTAGCTGGAGTAGCTTTCTATCTCCCATACAATCAACGTAATTTACCTTCTAGGTGGTTTATAGCAAACATGTGGCCTTGATTTTCTTTTAACATTAGTGATGTCCACCCAGAATAGTTCATTCTGTAGCTTCCTACCCCTCACAGGATCAACTTCTTTCAATCTCCCTAATGCCCCTGACATATGGGGTTACTCGGGATTGATTTTACAAATGTTCCTGCTAGGTGGGAATATGGGTAACATTAAGACAGCTACACATTTAACACCTTAAAGGAAAATCAGGCAAATACAAATCCACCAGCTGGCCTGTTCTTCGTCAGCACAGACAGTTAAAATTGACTCCATCCATTTCATAAAAACCTTACAGTGCAAAAAGAGGCAATTTGGCCCATCGAGTCTACACCGCCCCAACCCCATAACCCCATACATCAAATTAACCCTTTCCCATCCACTTTGCCATTTCAAACCTTGTGTAATCCTGAATATTGTAGGCATTCCCATCCTCTAGATTTAATAATGTTTCTGATATAGTTTTCTATTATCCCAACCAGTACGAGTTTTGGCATCATGGGGACATAGGAGCAGGAATGAATCAATCAGCCACTCAATCCTGTTCTGTCATGAAATTATCTTTACCGTAACTCCATATACCCACCTCCATAGCACTTAAGTAACAAAAATCTATTAATCTGATTTATTATATTTTTCACTAACTGAGTATCAACCTCTTTTTGGGAGATGTTCTTAACCTGGAAGAATTGCACTTAATTTATGAAGAGGACATGACTGTTTTCACTCCAAGCTGCTAACGACTTGTTTATCCCCTTGTTCCTTTTGGTCAACTCTCCTCCCTTTCCAAATACAGAGTGTACTGGAGAACATCCTCCATCTCTGAGTTATGAGTCAGCCCTCATATCTGTGCCCTTAAAAACCCCGAGATTATTTCACCCAATGTTATTTTGTATACCTGTGGATTGCCACCACAGGGGTTTCTTTCAGTATTCATTCTTTCTATCCTTCCCTCAGGATGTACTCGTCCAACTGTAAGTAGACAGCTGACCAACACGCGTGCCTATCCACATTCCAGAGGAGAAGAAGAGGGAACAGCTCATCCACAGCTGGATATTGAACAAGTTGTGAACCAATGCAGTGAGGCAGTGGATTTGGCAAGAGACCCAGTGGAAAGGTAGCCCTAGTTGCCTCACCATGTGCTGCCTCTGACTTTGATCTTTTGGTGTCCGACAAACCCACTCTCAAAAATCCCTTCACCTCCGTCAGCTATCTTGTATGCTTTACTGCAACATACCTTAATCTTGAGGCTAAAAGGGACAATCCCGAAGGTAGTGAGTTTGGGCCTGCCCATTTGAGTGACCTAAGATATGAGAGCTGAGTTAATCTACAATACGAAGGGTGAAAAAAGACTGCAAAACATTTCAGGCATCACTGAGTATATAGTGGAAAACATTCCTATCTTAGCAATGCTATCCCTCTTCTTGAGAAACACCAAAATAAATGTCACCGTGCAAGAAAATTTGTTTGGTTGCCACAGCTTTTGAGAGACAGAAATTGTGCTTCTATCTCTCTCGCTCTGCTGCATTCACAACCTCTTGGTTACAGTCAGAAGTAGGAAAAGTAAAGACAGAGGTGTCAGATTATACATCAACTTTACGAAGAGATGGAAAAATATAGATTGAATTCTTCAGCCTTTCTGACTCTTCTACCACCTGCTGACTCTGAACTATACTTGTCTGAACAAAAGGATTAGTTTTAATGGCTGCTTCCATTACTCATGTGTTTGCTTGATGAAACTTGATCATTTTGTTCTACTTTTTTTTTTCACCTGCCATGGGAAGCAAATTCAATTCTTTATCTGAAAATGCATTTCACGGTCAGAAAGAAAAGCTGTCTAAGGCGCAAATATTTTCCTTCAGGTTGTTTACATTATACAAATTATTCCATTAGAATCCAGTTTCAGGTGCTTAGGAAGCCCAGCTGTCCCAAAGATTCATGTTCCTTTATTGTGCCCTCTTCAAGCAAGCTGGGGCAAGTGAAGCACAATCCCATTCATTAACACATTAACATGGTCAAAAATCCTTTGACATTTTTGTCACTAAACAAAAGGGATTTTATTGGGCTTATAAACCGTGCTAAAGAAACATAGAGGTGTATTTTTTGTCAAATGTCAATATGTCAAAGCATGTTTTGTCTTTCAACTTTGCAACAGAGAGCAATTAGTATTTTCCTCTAGAAGTGGAACAATTTCAGGATGTCCGCATAGAATAACTTAAGTTCAAACAATTGCTCAGAGAAAAAATTACATTGAAAAATTCTAAAATCAATGACATTGAATGAGTAAAAACATTTTATGTACTTTCTATAAGTTCTCACTGAGCAACATTCCATTTATCAATTGTGTGGGGAAAGGAGGAGTAGGGTATTCCTCCCTAACCTCTAAAAAGTTAACAAATAAATGCCAAATTTACATACATTGTCAAAATTATACTATTTTAGATATTTCTCTGTGATACAAATGATGATCCCATTGATAACCTTTTGGACTCCAATTACTCTGATGAAATCTAGAGATGTGTAAGAGTTCTGAATCAGACAAGACCCCAGCATTTACACCACCTGACAGTGCCCATAGCACTGACCTTATCAAAATATGCAGAGTTAGGGGGAGGCACTTGTGGTAGCGGAGCCCCTTTAAGACACTGCCAGGGGGCAGTGCCAAGGAGCAATGCCAAGGGACAGGACCAAGGAGGCTGTGCTGAGGGGGATGTGTTGAGTGGGCATTGTCGGGGACAATGTCATGGGGGCACATGCAGGGGCACTGCCAAAGGGGCACATGCAGAAGGCTCCAGCAGGGGTCTCCGGCAGGTGAGGTTAACCTCCTGCATTGGGGGTTGGGACGTGTTTCCCTTGTTCGGCGGGGGTCCCAATCTCTTTATCTCCCTTGGGGTGGGTCCAATCTCCATGTGGGGGACAGTGGGGTGGGATGTCTGTGCAGGGTTCCTGGTGCATTGGTGGCGTGAGGGTGAGGGCCTGAAATTTAACTTTTAGATTGGGAACTTCATAAGGATGGCTCCCTGTTGCATTCCCACTCCTGGGAGTTTTCCTGAGTAAGCAAGACCCCTGATTAGTTGTTTGCTCCACCGAGGCAGGTGACTAATTTCAATATTAAAGGCCCAAATTGGGGTGATTTAGAAGGTTTACTGGCAGTGGAGTGGTCCCTGCCACGTGCAGAGGTTAGCAGTTCTATGGAGGCAGAATCTTGTGGTGGTCCATGGGCCTCTTCGGAGAAAGAGGCTAATAAATGGCCACGCCCACTACAATGCCCGTTACTCAGTGGGGCTTTCCTCTCCATTCCTTTGGCATTTCCGATATCCTCTAATTGAGTTGCTGACTGGAAATCGAGGTGACCTCGCATTTCCCAACATACTTCAGCAGCGCCCGCTTCACATGGTAGAGCTGACAATCTGTCAGTGCTGGATGGCATCCTTTTGGATCTCCAGACTCAGACTCCTGCCTGTTGTCCTTAATGGGCCACGAAATGTGAAGGAAGCTAAATAAGAGACTGTTTCTGGGAAAACAGCTCCACAGTTTGGCTCCTGACAATTACTGGCTTGAGATCCCCATTTGGCCCTGATGCCAGGGTCCTCAAACCAGTAGGAAAACCCTACCCATAGAATCGTGAAATGATTACTGTACAAAAGAAAGCCATTTGGTGTCCTCTGGCTCTTGACTCTTCCACCAATGGAAATAGTTTCTCCATTTCTACACAGTCCAGACCACTCATGATTTTGAATATCTCTATCACGTCTCTTCTCAACCTTCTACCTCAAGGTGAACAACACCAGCTTCTTCAATCTATCTGCATAGCTCAAGTCTCACATACCTGGAGTTATTCTCACTGTTGTAACCCCCACCAGACCCCCAGGGACCACCCGATTGATCTCCCCTTGGGGCTCGTGGAATACCAGCTCCTCCGCTGAGGGGCGGAGGCCCAACAGCGGGGCACATCATTTCACCTGATAAAATGTGGCAAGAAAGGGACTGGCATCTTCAGATGGCCCTGGCTTACTAGTTGTGTTCTCTGCTGCTGTGCGCTTTTCCTTTGTACCAGAAATAAAACTTCTTGGACTAATCTTTTCGGGACTCCTCGTGACTACTGTATTGTCGATGATGACAAATGGAACAACAGGTGGCGCTGCTGGACATCCAAATCATGACTGCATCTCACTACAGAGGGGCAAGGTCAGCACTGATTTAAAAATGTCACTATTTGGGAGTCTCAACGCTTTTGGCATGAGTATACAACATGCTGAGCGAACAGTGCAAACACCACTATAGGGGCGTCCACCAAAAGGTGATACTCCTGACTGCCCGTTGGCCAAGGGCCACTACAGCCAGGGAGACGTCTCCCCTGAACATCTGGGGAAGGACTCACAGAGATGTTGCACTTGTGGCCAGAGGAACCGCAGGCACCAGGAATGCCAAATCAACAATGATGTGTGTTGCCCTAGTCAAGGGAAACGTCTGCCTAGAGCCAGGACTTTCCACCTGGCACAGCCCAACAAGGATGAATGCATGCAGTTAAACTGTATCGCCGCACCGCGGGTTGTCCTCATCAATGTGACCGTTCAGGTTAATGGTCACCCACTAGTAGTGGAACTTGGCACGTGAGCTGCAGTCTTGGTGACAGGACGGCAGATGTTCCAGAAGGTCAGGGCGGGAATCCAAAGCTTATACCTGAGGGACACAGATGCACGTTTGGCAATGTATACACGAGAATGGTTGGCCGGCGCAGGCAGTTGTCAAAGGACAGCAGCCCATCTGGTTACCCTTAATAGTAGTGTAGGGACTCGGCCCGAGTCTGTTGGGATGTGATGGCCGCAGGTGCTCCACTGGACTGGCAGCAGATTTTTCAGGATGGGCACTAGGGTGATTATACAAAGTACTCGAGAAATACCCGGAAGTCTTCCAGGATAGCCTGGATAAGATAAAGGGTCCTGTGGCCAAGATTTATTTAGGCCCTGAAGCCCAACCAAGGTGCTTTAGGGCCCACCCAGTTCCCTATGCCTTGTTGACAAAGGAAGAAGTTGAGCTCAACTGTTTGGAAAGCCAGTGAATAAATCTGCTGTGGCAATTTGCGGAGTGGGCAGCACCTGTAGTCCCAGTGCTGAAGCCGGATAAAACCATCCGCCTATGTGGGGATTACAAATTAGGGTTTGCATAGTGACACAGTGGTTAGCACTGCTGCCTTACAGCGCCAGGCACAAAGGTTCGATTCCAGCCTTGGGTAACTGTCTATGTGGAGTTTGATCGTTCTCCCTGTGTCTGCGTGGGTTTCCTCCGGGTGCTCCGATTTCCTCCAAAGCCCAAAGATGTACAGGTTAGGTGGATTGGCCATGCTAAATTGCCCCTAAGAATTCAGGGAAGTGCAAGTAAGTGGGGTTACGGGGTTGCAGGGATAGGGCGGGAGCCTGGTTAGTGCGCTCTTTCAGAGGGTCAGTGCAGACTTGATGGGCCGAATGGCCTGCTTCTGTACTACAGGGATTCTATGGTTCTATGATTCCATAAGACCTCCCGTTTGGACGGCTAGTCAATGCCGCGCATGGAGGACCTCCATGCAAAGCTGGCTGGAGGACATTCCTTTTCTAAACTTGACATGAGTCATGCCACCTCCAATTGGAGCTAGAATGTTTGTGACCATTAATGCCCAAAGGGGCCTCTATGAATATACAAGGTTGCCATTCTGGGTCATTGGCTGGTGCAATATTTCAAAGAGTCATGGAGAGCATCCTCCAAGGTCTTCCACGGGTAGTGCTTTACTTGGTTGATGTCCTGATCACCAGAGTCACCAAAAATGAGCACCTGAGCATCTTAGAGGAAGTCCACAGCCGGTTTTCTGAGGCAGGCATCCACCTTAAGAGGGAAAAATGCATTTTCATCCCATCTAGGTCACGTACTTAGGGTACAATGTTGACAGGGATGGTTTGCACTTGATAGACGAGAAAGTAAGGTCAATCCAACCAACCACACACCTGAGAACATGACCAATCTGCAGTTGTTCCTAGGATTTGTGAATTATTACGGGAAATTGATCCCAAACTTGGCGACCATCCTAGCACCACTACATGCCCTATTGAAAATGCACCGGGATTGGGCATGGAGGGCACCGCAAGAAGAGGCATTCACCAAGGTGACCCTTCGTGGCCTCGTTTGGTCACTTATGATGCCTTCCCATACGGGACTGGGGTGGTATTATCCCACCATATGGTTGACGGAACAGAGAGGCCAACAGCCTATGCATCAAGTACTTTGTCTGATGCGGAGTGTAATTGCACTCAGATTTAGAAAGAAGGGCTGGTCATTGTTTTGCGGTGTAGAAATTACGGGCGTCGTTTTACGGTTGTAACAGACCACAAGCTATTACTTGGGTTGTTCAAAGAGGACAGGGCAATTCCGCAGATAGCATCTGCCCGGATATAGCATTGGGCCTTACTGTTGGCGACGTATGAGCATGTGTTTGAGTATTGCCCGGGCACGCACATTGAGCCATCTCCCATTGCCGAAATACCTCCCACCTCTGACAGTGACTGACAAAATCACATCGACCTTGAATTTTAAGGATACTATTGCTAGTCACCGCTGCATAAGTTTGTGGCTGGACGCAGAAGGACCCGATCTTGGCGAAGTTACACCATGTTGTCTTGCACGGAGGTCGGCAAGGAAAACTGCCTGCGGAGCTGTGTGTTTTTGAGACACATGGAGGGAAGTCAGGGAAGAAAGTCTACTTCAAGACCTATGGACACCCGGGAATGTGAAAGGTGAAATGCTTGCCAGGAGCTAGGTATGGTGGTCAGGTTTGATTGGCGACATTGAGTGGTTGTCCCAGCAATGCACCACGTGCCAGGAACATCAGAAGCTCCTGAAAGTTGCGCCTCTCCATCCGCAAAAATGGCCAGGCCGACTGTGGGTGCGCCTGCACACGGACTTCGCCAAACCATTTCAAGGCTCAATGTTCCTGAAGGTAATGGACCCCCATTCCAAATTGTTAGACATCTATCAAATGCTGTCCACCACTTCAAATTCCACCATCGAGAAGCTGCACCTCTCATTTAGTACTCAGGGCATCCCGGACGTATTGGTCATGGACAATGGTACCCCTTTTAATAGTGGGGTATTCACGCACTTCACGGAGTGAAGCAAATCTGGACTGCCCCATACCACCCTTCCTCAAACGGTCAGGTAGAACGGGTAGTGCAGACGTTCAAGAGAGCATGAGGAAACAGGGCACGGGGTCCGTGGAGACGAGGTTGGTGCGTTTTTTGTTCAGTTATCTTACCACGCCACACACTACGACTGGAGTAGCACCAGCGGAACCACTGATGAGCTGGAGGCTGAGGACCCGCTTGAGCCAGATGTTCCTCAATATTAGTGGGAAAGTAAAATAGAGACTGTATTCAGGGACTGTGGTAGAACGGACTAGACCGGTAGCATACATGGGTTCCTGCAACAGTCCAAAGATGTGCAGGTTAGGTGGATTGGCTATGCTAAATTGTCCTTTAGTGTCCAAAGATATGCAGGTTAGGTGAAGTTATGGGGTTACAGGGATAGGGTGGGGAGTGGGCCTAGGTTGGTTTCTCTTTCAAAGGGTCAGTGCAAACTTGATGGGCCAAATGGCTTCATCCTGCACTGTAGGAATTCTATGGATGAGCGGGTCCTTCATCCTGCCTGCCCACGCTCAAGGTCAGGTGGCAACATCCCCTCGGGGGTCCAGACACAGAGATGTGTGAGGTAATAGACTCAGGGTCCCACATGGAGACTCAAGAGTCCAGGGTTTCGGACAACAGCCTTGCCAAGGAATGGTCACCGACGGCACCACCCCCAGATGATCAGCGTGGAAGCGACGTTCCTCAACGCATTACACCCCCTCTGACCCAGCCCTGCAACAGTCAGAGTTGAAACCACAGGCGAAGCAGAGAAGGAGGCCACATCCACCCTCGATGACAGAGGGACTTGTGGTCTTTAGCGGGGGAGGGATGCTATAACCCACACAAGACCTACGGTGATGACCCGATTGATTACGCCATGGGACTTGTGGAATGCGAGCTCCCCTGATGAGGGGGGGGGGGGCAGCAACAGGGCTGGTTAATTTCCCCCAATATAAACCAGCCCTGAAGGGACCCAGCATCTTCGGATGGTCCTGTCTGGGAATAGATGGGCTTTCCGCCACCATGAGGCTCTACTTGCACCAGAAATAAAACTTCATGGACTAACCTTTTCAGGACTCCTCGGGAGTACTACACTTAGAAATCTTTTCTGCAACCACATTAAGGCCTTCACATCCTTCCTAAAATGTAGTGCCCAGATTGGATACAACTGTCTAGTTGAGCTCAAACCATGGTTTGATAAAGATTCACCTCAACTTCCTAGTTTTTGTACCCTATCGGCTGGATTTCTATCTTTGAGGTGGATAGCTTGAATCAGGAAATTTCCCAGTTTGGCGCATTTGCCTTGAGTTGAAAAGTGCCCTGAATGGCTTGATTTTCGCTCTGAGCACCAGGGGTGTGACTGAACTAGATCCGTGCCCCCAGATGCAGATTGGAATTGGCCACAAGAGGCTGGTGAGTGGTGAGGCAGGCAGTTCCAAAGGGCTGCTTTGATTCTGTTATCTTGTCCCAATTGTTTTATTAAATATTAGGCCCTTTAAGCCTCACACTCCTTCACCTATCTTCCCCTGTCCCATCCATGACAATCCACCCAGTATACACACTCTACAGAATCAATGAACCCCATAGTAAGCATGGTATGCATAGAAATGCTTTAAAAAGCTTTCATTCATAACCTTCTGAAAAAGAAACTGTTAGTGCAACAACCATATTGAAGTGTCAATGAACTAGACCTGTAAAGTATCAATGCCAGAAACTATAAGCACTTTACACCTTTTTATCTTACGCAAATAAACATTGAGCCAGTGACAAAATAGATCACAGAAAGAACATATGAATTAGGAGCAGACGTAAGTCAGTCGGCCCCTCAAAGCTGCTCCGCCATCCAATAAGAACTTGGCAAGTTGGTAAACCTATCAATCAAGGAATGTTTTCCCTTCTGGCTTCAACAAAGAAAGCCTTTATGGAATTCTGGGTATTTCATTTTAAGTATGTTTGGCTTTCTTTGTTGAAACTTCTAGAGGGTTCCATTGGTTCTGTACAGATTTTAAACTAGGTGAATGGGTATGGAAGTATTATGAGTTAACACAGAAGGTGTAAGTGGCCATTGGGTGCGGATAAGTAGAATGGGTTATTCTGAAGGGTGCGAGGAGCCATTGGGGGCTGGGTGAGGGGCATAGGTTGTCATGGAAGTTATGAGGGACCATTGGGCTTGGGTGGGGGTGCGGGGGCATGAGTTGACACGGAGGCATGGATGAGACCTTTTGAAGTTGTCTTTCTCAAGGTTCCTGCAAGCAGATTATAGATCACGACTCCTCTGAAGGGCTGTGAACCATGGGTCGTTGAGACACTTGCCTGGGGAAAAATTGTAAATGAGAAGGAGATGCCTACCACTGCAAAAGAGCCTGTCTGGTCAGGAATGCAAGAAAAACCTAAGCTGCCAGGAATGAGCGCAGGCATCCCAGTATCTGGTAACGCCCACCATTTTTAGGAGGTCCATAGAATCTCCATAATTCTTTGAAAATTCAGCCTGATGCCTTTATTTATAAAGTCCAGGATCCTGTATGTCTTTGTAACCACTTTCTCAACCTGACCTACATCATCATCGATTTGTGTACATACTCCCCAGGTCCCTCTGTTCCTGAGTCTCTTTTAGTATTCTTTTTTAATATTGCCTGTATTTTTTCTACCTACCAAAATATTTAATTTGAAACTCCTCTACATTAAATTTAATCTGCCATGTGTCCACCCATTCCACTGGCTTGTTTATTTATTCCTGAAGTATATCAGTATTCTCCTAAGAGTTCCAAATACGTTCAAGTTTTGTGTCAAAATGTAAATTTTGAATTTATGTCCTGCCCACCCAAGTCTAGGTCATTAATACACATCAAGAAAAATCCTAATATCGATCCCAGGGGAACTGAACTGTATACCTTCCTCCAGTCCAAACAACCATTCACCACTACAAATCAGGTAACAAACGACCCATAATTTATACCTGTTTTAGCTATTTAGTACCCAGAATGGGGGCTCAATGAATATATATATATATATATGTATGTTTTTAAATCTTTATTGTCACATGAGGGCTTTCATTAACACTACAATGAAGTTACTGTGAAAAGTCCCTCGTCGTCACGGGGCACCTGTTCGGGTACACAGAGGGAGAATTCAGAATATCCAAATTACCAAACAGCATGCCTTTTGGGATTTGTGGGAGGAAACTGCAGCACCTGGAGGAAACCCACGCAGACACAGGGAAACGTGCAGACTCCGCACAGACAGTGACCCAAGCAGGGAATCAATTCTGGGAACCTGGCACTGCGAAGCAACAGTGCTAACCACTGTGCTACCGTGCCATCCATAAACTAAGAGCGGTGTGGTGAGCCACCGAGAGTTTTGCTTGAAAGCACACACCACCACCCCAGATGAGACTCGAACACACAATCCATGGTTTAGGAGGCCAGTGCCTTATCCATTATGCCACTGGGAATATTGACTGAGTACTCACAGGCCTTTATGTAGAATATACAGTGTAGTTGTATATTGCACTGATTAAGATTAAAGCATGCTCAGCTGCAGGCTGCCATTATTAAACTACTTTTACACCTTCCACAACAGCGATAAAAAAATGCTCAGCTCTTCCAATATACTACACCTCCTCCCCACTTCAAAATACAACTTATACATTTAAATGTAAGATGGTGCATGTACAAAAGTTCTCAATACAATATGACTAAACCATATCAACAAACTGAAAATTAAAAAAATTGGTTTGCATTGTTTTTACCGTAGGACAGGCTGAGAACGTGATTACAAAGGCACACAGGAGCCTGGAAATTATAAATAAAGGCATAGGGCTGAATTTTGCTGCAATCAGTTGGCTGGAGAGTTGGTTTATGGTGCTAGAAGAAGGCCAACAGCATGGGTTCAATTCCTATATCAGCTGTAGCTATACTTGAAGACCTGCCTTCTCAATTATGCTCCTTGTCAGAGGTGTGGTAATTGTTAGGTTCAGTACCAACTAGTCAGCTCTTCCCCCTTAAAGGAGAAAGCAGCCTATTGTCATCAGGGACAATGGCAACATTATGTATATATGCTAACAGAGTAATTTACATTAAAAACATAACTTGTTTTTCCTTCATGGAAATGTGTATTTAACATGTGTTTTGCTGTGGTGTTCAATACCAAATACATATTGTTTTATAAAGTGAATTGACCATCATGATAGTTCAGAAAGCTTTAACTGCTTACATTTAGGTCCCTAAACTCAGACACAGGACTAGCGCAGCATGAGAAAGAAATTTTTATGAGTAGAGCAAGGAAATCGATATATTCTCAATACAGCCACAAAACCCCATAGATCTACATAGATTGATACTGGGCAAAATAAAGGACTTCTACTCATTAAGAATCCGTCTAACAGGCAGCATGTTGGTACAGTGGTGAGCACTGCTGATTCACAGCACAGAGGACCTGGGTTTGATCCCGGCTCCGGGTCACTCTCCATGTGGAGTTTGCACATTCCCCCTGTGTCTGCGTGGGTCTCACCCCCACAACCCAAAGATGTGCAGGATAGGTGGATTGAGCATGCTAATTTGCCCTTTAATTGGATAAAAGAGAATTTATAAAAAAAATAATCGGTCTGATTTGATTTCTGTGCCAAAATACTAAGGCAAGGTGTATGCTGCCTGCTAAAATAAGTTTGCTAAAATCATTTAATATCAGAAGCCAATTTCACTGTGACTCACCATTGCTCACCATTCCCTCATATTTCTGAATTTTCTAAGTAAGAGTAAGAGGTGGAAGTCTCTATATATGACCACATTAACCAATGCTAAATTCCCTTTTGAGGATGTTCGAAGTCTAAACACCTCTTGGTTCCTCTTCTGTCATTTCAATCTGTAAGTTGGGCAGAACTGTACAATTCTTACATTGTCAGAGCTATTTCTACTGTAGGTGGTGGAGTTGATTAAAATGCCATGGCGTAGAAACTCAATCATCCCCGAAAATAGAAACATTGGGAGAGCAAGCGACACACACACCAGTTCACACGGTCACAAGGTTTGCTTGAAATTGGTGCTTTTAGCTTATTATATGATCTCTGATATTATCCCAATCTTTATAACCTCCTTCAGCTTTCCAACCCTCCGAGATGTCTGTCCATCTTCAATTCTGGCCTCTCTGATTTATATCCGCTATTGGTGACCAAGTCTTCAGCTGCCTGGCCTCCCAACTCTGAAATTCCCTCCCTGGACCTTTCCACTTCTCTCCTTCAGAAGCTCCTCAAAACCTACCTCTTGAGATAATGGCCAAAAGGCTTGCTCAAGTATCTTCTTATGTGGCTGCTTATGTGCAGTCAGTGTTAGCTGCACTGTTTGTTGGTTTGTGTTGGTTAGGAGGGATATGGAATTGAGCATCCCTGCGCTACTTAAAGACAGTCAGCAGTTATTTCTGGTGGCTGGGACTTCAGATATGGCTCAAAATATTGTTGTGTGATGAACTGATCAAAATGGAAAGGCAGAGTATTCAAAGTGAGACATAACAAGCACAGTGGGCTAAACAGCTGGCTTGTAATGCAGAACAAGACCAGCAGCAGGGGTTCAATTCCCATTCCAGCCTCCCCAAACAGGCGCCGGAATGTGGCGACTAGGGGCTTTTAACAGTAACTTCATTAAAAGCCTACTTGAAATGAAAATCGCTTATTGTCACGAGTAGGCTTCAAATGAAGTTACTGTGAAAAGCCACTAGTCGCCACATTCCTGCGCCTGTTCGGGGAGGCTGTTACGGGAATCGAACCGTGCTGCTGGCTTGCCTTGGTCTGCTTTCAAAGCCAGCGAATCAGCCCAGTGAGCTAAACAGCCCCAATAAGTGATTATTATACTATAATATTATTATATAATTCCGAGACTGAAGATCATGATAATGATCAATTAGATGAATTTGTAATAACACTCATGAGGCCCACGGAGACAACATTTACCTCCCGTGGGGCTTGTGGAATACAAACTCCTCCATTAATGGACAGAGGCCCATCAGCTGGGGCTCATAGAATCACCCCTCAAAAGCTGGCCTGGATTGGTACCGCGCATGATCGGTAGTCGCGGTTGGGACCAATGTGTGTTGCGGCCTTTCCTTTTGGCTGAAAATAAACTGGTGTTTGGATTTACCTTCACACATCTCCTGAGCTTTATACTCTTCATCGAATTATACTCTTCATAAGGAGCACAGCGATGTTATTGCTGGTTTAGCACACTGGGCTAAATCGCTGGCTTTTAAAGCAGACCAAGGCAGGCCAGCAGCACGGTTCAATTCCCGTACCAGCCTCCCCAAACAGGTGCCAGAATGTGGCGACTAGGGGCTTTTCACAGTAACTTAATTGAAGCCTACTTGTGACAATAAGTGATTTTCGTTTTTTTTCATTTCACGTGTCTCATTCAAATGTTGTGTGTTGGATAGTACTTCCATCTCAACAATATGCGGAATAGATTGGTTCAAATGTTACCCAAGTTCACTTCGTATTTAAGATCAATATAAGATTAGGGAGAATGAAAAATTCTACTTGTTTTAGGTTTGGTGATGACAGCTCATTGAGGTCACTAGAAAGAGTAGTAATTCCGTGTAAAATAGCTGCAGCAAGCCACTTTATCAGGACTGGGGCAGTCTTTAATAAGATACCCTTGCTGTTGTGCAAACCTTCCATGAGAAAGAGACAAATGAAACTGGACATGGAACATAATAAGGCAATTATTTTTGAAAAGCGAGTTGGATGTGCAATTTACTCATTCAGGGCATTATTGCATCCACAAGCCAGTACCTGATGTTTCTAATCAGAATGTTTGAGAAATATTAGTTACTTCAAGTGATAAGAATCAGAAAGAAAAACAAGTTGTCAGGCAATTTTCTCACTCTTCTGTTCAAAGTTTAAAATTCCTACTAAAAGATTTAAGTGTGGTTGAAGAAAAGTATGCAGTGCACATGGAAGAGATTAGTGCAAAATGTGAAATTGGAAAAATGTATTGGGGAACACTACCACACACAATTGGATGCCTTCCATTGGCTCATAATTTTAATAAGGTCATGGATCTAAAGGTATGGGGCAAAGGCAGAAATGTTTTCATTTTACACATTATAGGCATGGCAGTCAGATTTAGCCTTTAAGCAGTTTTACATGGCAAGGACAAAAGGATGATCATGAACAAAGTCATGGAAAAATGGATAGGGACCAGGCTTAGGTCACCAGCTAAGTTTCTGACTGATGATGGATAAGTTTAGATACATGTGTGAAAACATGAACGTTATGGTCACAGAAAGGAATCATGCAGTGATTGATGAAATGCTACATTAAATCTTTGCAGGATTGGGCAGCAGGGTAGCATGGTGGTTAGCATAAATGCTTCACAGCTCCAGGGTCCCAGGTTCGATTCCCGGCTTGGGTCACTGTCTGTGTGGAGTCTGCACGTCCTCCCCCTATGTGCGTGGGTTTCCTCCGGGTGCTCCGGTTTCCTCCCACAGTCCAAAGATGTGCGGGTTAGGTGGATTGGCCATGCTAAATTGCCCGTAGTGTCCTAATAAAAGTAAGGTTAAGGGGGGGGTTGTTGGGTTACGGGTATAGGGTGGATACGTGGGTTTGAGTAGGGTGATCATGGCTCGGCACAACATTGAGGGCTGAAGGGCCTGTTCTGTGCTGTACTGTTCTATGTTCTATGTTCTAATTAAGCAACAAGTTGATGACCTCTTGGCATTGGCGGTTCATGCAAGGACCTTTCTTCAGATGGAGGCATAGTCCCTATCAATTCCTCTAAGCAAGAAATACCAAATTACCTTCTGTGGTGTGTGATAGTCCTCCTGCTGTGGAAGATAGTTTGATTTCTTTTTACACACTTAAGTGCTATACATGCAGTGAGAAGGGCTTTCATCAAGGCTGAGGTCTCATTCTGGAAGACCATCCAAGATCGATTTTGGGTGGTATTTTCCACCCTCTTACCCCCGCAGAATGTTTTGCGGTAGTGGAGGCAGCCCACCATTGACTAGTTGCAAGACCTTTGAGTCCCGTCACTGTCAAAAGGGTTTCCCATTATTCGCACTCTCCCACTGCCGCGGAACCAGAGGTGGGGGCTCACCTTCGGAAGGATTCGCCAGAAAATCCCAACCTTTATCTCAGGAGATTTGGTGTATTACAAAAGGGAAGCTCAAGGGGAATGGAAAGGCTCTGGTCAGATAATAGATCACAAAGGTGAAGCAGTGGTTATCTAACACAGCAAACAAACCATAAATGTTCATTCCTCACAATTAATCAGGATTGATTTATTTCAAGTCAAAGAAGGGAATCTGTTGATTGTATTAACTGAAGTTAAGTATATACAGGTGGAGGGCATTGGATGAATAGTTACTTGAGCACATGTGAGGAGGCACTTACGGGCACAGCGGGCAGAATTTAATGAGGGTGCCAGAGGACCCAATGGAAAGCACCAAAAGGAGCACTCCCACTGACCCGATCTCTGAAAGCCTGAGGGGGATTAAGTACCTAATGGGCAGCAGGAACCCAGTCGCTGAGGCTGGTGGTTCCATGGGAGCCATTTAATTTCAGGGTTCCCCCAGTTGGTGAGAAATCCCAGCTTGGAGCCAATCAGGGGCTGGACAATCTCCATTACTGGCAGAGCCACTGGGAGCGGTAACTGCTGCCACTTGTGCCTTCGCCAGCGATCATCATCAGGTCCCCGGAGAAGGGGAAGTGAGAGTAAGATGGGAGTCGCAGGAAAGAGATTGCCAACGAGGGGGAGAAGACAATCAGAGGAAGGGGCTCTCAGCAGCCCCTTTCCAATGTCAGGAGCCATCAATCAGGAACTGAGTGCTTTTGAACAAGGGAACCCCTCTTCCCCCCTCCACATCACAAGGCCACAGACAAACCTGAAAATTCCCTCCAAAAGCGGGAGCTAATTTTTAGGCCAAGTATAAAAGTAAACCATCAATTTTGCTTGGCTGTGTGTGGTCAATATTCTGGAATGTTATAGGTATCTGACGCAAAGAGTAGGGTTGTCTTAAACTCCTGTGCATCATCTCAGCACAGCCTGTATTGCTTGCCTGATCCCTTGTGTCCATTTATAAGGTACTGTTAAGTAAAATGTGCATTTACGGAGTGAAAAATTGAGGCTGACTACTAATGCGGGTATAGGATGCCATGACTGAAAAAGGGAGTTGATTTACACACTAATTTTTGGATCTGGAAATGGCAATTTATGGTCTTTAGCCACTGAATCAGCAGGGGAGCTTAAACACTTCTATAATTATGATATTTTAAGATTTGATTTATTGTCACATGTACTGGGGTACAGTGAAAGGTATTCTGTGTATAGTCCAGACAAATTGTTCCATACATGAAAAAGTATAGGACATACATAAATACACAATAAGAAGTCTTACAACACCAGGTTAAGGTCCAACAGGTTTGTTTCAAACACGAGCTTTCGGAGCACTGCTCCTTCCTCAGGTGAATGGAGAGGTATGTTCCAGAAACATTTATATAGACAAAGACAGAGATGCCAGACAATACTTGGAATGCAAGCATTTGCGGGTAATCAAATCATTAAAGATCCAGAGATAGAGGTAACCCCAGGTTAAAGAGGTGTGAATTGTCTCAAACCAGGACAGTTGGTAGGATTACGCAAGCCCAGGCCAGATGGTGGGGGGTGGATGTAATGCGACATGAATCCAAGATCCCGGTTGAGGCCGCACTCATGCGTGCGGAACTTAGCTATAAGGTTTTGCTTGACAATTCTGTGTTGTCGAGTGTCCTGAAGACCGCCTTGGAGAACGCTTACCCGGAGATCAGAGGCTGAATGCCCTTGACTGCTGAAGTGTTCCCTGACTGGAAGGGAACATTCCTGCCTGGTGATTGTCGCACGATGCCCGTTCATTCGTTGTCGCAGTGTCTGCATGGTCTCGCCAATGTACCACGCTTCGGGACATCCTTTCCTGCAGCGTATGAGGTAGACTACATTGGTCGAGTCGCACGAGTATGTGCTGCGTACCTGGTGGGTGGTGTTTCCATGTGTAATGGTGGTATCCATGTTGATGATCTGGCATGTCTTGCAGAGATTGCCCTGGCAGGGTTGTGTGGTGTTGTGGTCGCTGTTCTGAAGGCTGGGTAATTTGCTGCAAATACACATTGCTACAAATTTGCTACATACATACACAATGTAGATACATAGACACAGGCGGGAAGTTGAGTACGACTCACCAGAGAAGATGTGTGAAGAGGTCAGTTCACTCCACAGTTTAAGAAGAGTAAATCCTGAAGGTAGATTCCATAAGGTCAGTTAAAGTTGTTACTATAAACTGACCATATATAATTTATGCGATTCCCAAAGTAGTTTATGTACCTTTAAAAGAATTGGCATGTGGAAAGACTAACTGAAACACACATTATTGAGATGCCGCTTAAAGCATTTTTGGCAAGTATCAGTTACACATTCCGTGGATATCTTTTAAAGTGTTAAAGTTTGCTTTTGTCTCCTTAAATGTCAAAACAAGCAGCAAAAGACCGTGGACAGTTACAAACAAAAGGAAAGCTGTCAAAATGATGGCTAGCCAGTGAATGTGAGTGTAACTGCTGACCTACCAGCAAATAGATGTATCTTGGCATCATTAATTGTGTGGGGATATGACTGCCAGCCTCCCTTTGATTTGACCACAATTTGTCATTTGTGGTCTTTTCCAGTTGGACGTGTGACACTCTTCAGCCATGCATAACCCAAACAAAGCTGTTCCCATATCCCAAGAAATTCCTGATGATTATCTCTCCCAGTTTTGAACTGTATGTCCTCCCTATTATGCAAGATGGCAGAATGATTTATGATTTTACACTCTGTTTTCACATCCTCAGCAGCTCTTCAATTTGAAAATAATGCCATTAACCAGTTAATGTGTCTGAAAGTAGACATTTAAACCTTTATGAATTATACCAATAATAAAGGGTGCTATTACTACACACCTTTCCTTACTTTTTGCTGGAGATGTAACTTTGTGCTGCATTTTTAATCACATCAAAATATTTTTAACCAGATAACAAATAAAATCTGCCAAAAGGCTTTCTTCATTTTTCTTTTAAATACAATTATATTTAACCTTTCGTGTTATGGTTTAATAAAAGTCATATGAACATTCCTATCAATTTAATGGCATGTTGGTTCCGCCACTGGCCCAGTTGTTAAGTTCCTTGGTTGGTATGGAATTGAGCTGTACAGTATGGAGGGTCCAGCTTTCCCTTCCAATCTCTGTTGAATTACTTGATCTTTGCTAAGATATTGATAGTGGTGATAAAAGTTGGCATCAGCATTCTGGAATTAGGGAGGCAGTGGAAATTGGTTAGCCAGCCCAAATAACTATCGTAAGGTTCCTCCTGTTTATTCCCTTATTTATCCTTTCTTTTATTTTGCTGTTACTATTTTTGATCCTTGGATGATTAATGGACATGTGTCTTTTCAGTCAAGCAGCAGTATTCAGAAGTTACAGAAGAGAACAAGTTCCTGCTGGTTTGAACAGGTGGCATTCAGACTTATTGGCACCAGAGAGAGATAGGGTGGAACTCGGTTTCACTGATTGGCTGGTGGCCAATGATTGGACCCAAAAGACTATACTCTGTTCAGCAACAGGTGATGATTGCTCGGTGAGAATATATTTAAATTAGCCATTAGATTAATTTAATTATGTCTACATCAGATTCTCTTGAGGTCCAGGAACTAACAGCCTCACCTGGGAGACCTCGGCTTGGTGCCGTTTAGCACTGTTCCACACAATTATGGGCCTTGCGCATGTGAAATGGCACTTGGTGGGGTCACCAAGGTTATTGGATGCCCTTGGGGCTCCAGAGTCTGGGCAGGGTGGTACCTTGGCACACCCACTGCCAGTGGGGGCCCTTTAGCACTGCCAGCCTGGCAGCTTGGCACTGCCACCTTTGCATCCTGCCACCCTGGGTGCGTGGGTGGCACTGCCAGGCTGGCAGTGGCACTTCCAGGGTGCGAGGCTGGAGCAGACAGGCTGGCAGAGCCAGAGAGCCATGCTGGCAGTGCCAGGGATTGGGCCTGGGGAGTGTTTCACCTCTAAAAGATGGAATAAGGGGTGCTCATTGGCCCCTAACAGGTAAGTTAGGGCAGTGGAGGCGTCTGGAGGCCACGGTGGGGTGTCCGAGAGGGGTGGAGATCAGGGCGGCTTTTACAAATGGCGCCCCAATTTCTTCCTGCACTGGTGTGCTGAGCTCGTCAGTGCAGGAAATTAGGTAAGTGCGACCATGGCGGGGCGTTCCCCAGAAAGACTAAAATAATTAGCAGCGTCCCTTTAGACAGTGGAGTTGTTATCGGCACTGCTGGTGCTGAGAAACACCCTGCTGTATGCACCCAGAATGGTACTCCTTTTTTTCCCATTTATTGCACCCAAAGGCTCTTTATCCTTTTGCTTATTATTTTGAGAGGGAGGGGGGCAAGCTAAAGTGGGGAGTTAGGAATTAGTTTACAGTTAACCAGCTGCATTTGCTGCATATTTCATTATAGTTCTTGTTAAAATAAACAGTGATTGTGCTTACACTGCACAAACCTGCTTACTGCAATTATTGGGCAGCCAAGGGCCAAAGACTTCAGATATTTTTCCACAAATTATTGGTTAATTCAATGGTGTTGTAATTCCGGCACATGTAGGGTTGGAATTGACCACGCACTAGCCCAGGGTGTCAAAAGACCATCCAATAATTACTGATGGAAGATTTGTGTCTGTGATCCCCTCTACAGTCAAGCAGTCTGATGCTCAACTCCCACATAAGGAATGACCAGTTCAGACACATACCAGAGTGTAACCAGCGTTTGAGGAATCATACATCAACATGAGTCACTTTTTACCAGGGGGAGCAAGTTGAAAGGAAAGTCTTGTATATCTTATTGTGAAGTTGAATGGATAAGCCAAAAGGGGCTGTTTAGCACAGGGCTAAATCGCTGGCTTTGAAAGCAGACCAAGGCTGGCCAGCAGCACGGTTCCCGTACCAGCCTCCCTGAACAGGTGCTGGAATGTGGTGACTAGGGGCTTTTCACAGTAACTTCATTCGAAGCCTACTTGTGACAAGAAGCGATTTTCATTTCATTATGGACCAATAGGAAGTGCTCATGATGAGGTACAAAATACTATTCTTCTGGAGGCAAACATTTCCATATGGCTGGACCTCAAATTAATCATTCACCATTGACAGTAAATATCCAGTCATTTGACCTCACCCCTCTATAGTGTTTGCACTGTGATTAAATTATATCATGTAACTAACAATAGCTTCAAAGGCTATTGTGAACATATTTATCTTTTGAAGCTAACTAATATTTATGTGGTGACAAAAATACAATATAAATATTAAATCCATCCCATTCTGGGATTAAATAGAAAATATTTTAAGCAAATAGTCCCGGACGTGATCTGATGGTCACGCTGTGCCCGGAAAGCAGTGCAGGGTGGGGCAACATGGCCATGAATGACGGGATACGCCACTTCAAAGATCTACCAGGCTCACTACGACTCTTGAGATCTAACATGATCTCGCGAAATGTCGCAATGTGAAGCCTGCCCATTGGGGGTGGGATCACTTTGGGAAATTTGCATTTTGGAGTGAAACAGCAAGTTTCACTCTAATATGCAGTTCTCTGAGGTAATCAGGGCGTTGGGATCTAACTCCCTCATCTTGGAGACCTCGGGCGAGGGCTGTTCAGTATTGGTGTCCACAAACGGGAACCAGACGGAATGGCACTGGTGGGGGTCTCCCAGAGGACCCCAGGTGCTGGGGCTGGCCTGGTGTGAGCCAGGAGGTGAGAGTGGAGTGTGGCAGGTAGGAGACGGGCTTGGCGGGAGCCAGGAGGTGAGAGTGGAGTGTGGCACATAGGGGGCAGGCTTGGCATGAGCCAGGAGGTGAGAGTGGAGTGCTGCTACCACATGTGCAGTGGAGAATGTGCTGGCTGTCTCATCTAGAGGAGGGATGCATCTGGAGACTCAGAAAGGTGCGACGATTGCCAGGTTAACCCAGTTACCAAGGCTAGTGGTGGATGGCAGTTTGTTCACCTTGTTAAAGAGGGGGAATTAAAAAAAAACATTTCAGTACTATATGCTTAAACTCAAAAGTTGCTAAAGTATAGGTTTGCCCTGTTCTGACTGGAAGTGAAGAATGATTTACAAGTGTCATTATCAAACATCACGCATAGACAGACTGCAGTAAGAAGCAAGCACATACATCTTACTGAAAATTAGCAAGTAAATACTGGTTTTCTAAAAATCATTACTACACTCTTTACTTGCTGCACTTTCATCTGAAAAGTATTATTTAATATTATAATTTAGATGGCAGATCCGTGATTACTAACTCATTTGAAAAGGGAACTTTCAAAATGTTTGTGAACCACTGCTGTATGCCTCTAGTAAAGTAAAGGTTGCTGTAGTCCCAGATAACCATTGGCTGCTTTCTCCTTTGATGGGGAGAGCTGACTGTTGGCAATTTAACCTGAGGATCACCACAGCTCATGTGTGGTTGAGAAGGCAGGCTTTTGTGAATAACATTGGCTGGTACAGGAATTGAAAACATGTTGTTAACTTCACTCTGCAGCATAAACCAGCTGTGCAGCCAACTGATCTAAGCCAGCCCCCATGCTGTGATTGATCCCAAAGATCCCTTATGCTTAAAGTCTCCTCAGCTTGCTCTGCCATTGTTAAAGATTTGTGCACATATACTCTCAGGTCTCTCTGTTCCTGCACCCCTCTTTAAAATTGTACAATTTAGTTTATATTGCCTCTTTTCCTTCTGTGGTGAACGTATTGCATTAACCATTCACCATGTCTGCCACTGTATCACGCTGTTGCCCATGTGGGCTCCACCTATGGACCATTGTAAACCTGGAATGTATCATGTTGCTGCCTTTGTGGGCTCCGCCCCTGGCTCCGCACTTTGAGGGGAGGTATAAAGAGCAGTAGCCCTGTAAGCGGCTCTCAGTAGCAGAGCAGTCGCAGGCAGGCACAGTTCTAGTCGATTAAAGCCACAGTGTACATCTACTCTCTGTTTCGCGTGAATTGATGGTCGCAACCCTCTCTTCCTACCAAAATGCAACTCTTTGCATTTCTCTATGGTAAAGGCGATGTGTCTGCCCATTTCACCAGCACTATGTCTTCCTGCTGGTCTTTCAGATATTTTTGCAAACTTTGAAATGATGCCCTGTATGCCCAAGTCCAGATCATTCATAAAAGTTTTAAAAACCGTGATCCTAACACTGACCCCTGGGGGACACCGCTGTACACTTCCCTCCAATTGAAAAACAACTGTTCTCTTTGCTTTGGCTAATTTCATATCCATGCCCCTTTAGATCCATGGTCTTCAATATTCTAAGATTCTGTAAGCTTTTTCTTATATTTAAATCAGTGTTTTCTTTAGCTACTATTACAATGCACTAAAATGCAGCTAACTAAATTATAACAAAGACTGGAATAAGTTAATGTTTGTGTGTGAATGTGTATCGGCATGTAACCTCCTGGCTTTGCAGTGTCGGATGCTCAGGGGAATCCCACTCGGAAGTTCCTCGGCAAGGATTTATGCGACAATTCTCCAGAAGCGTTAACATCCCCTGGATAATTGCCCTGTGCAAAACTGCCAAAGCCTGTCCACCATCTACAAGGCATTAGTTAGGAGAATGCTGGAATACTCAGCACTTGTCTGGATGATGGCTGCTTCAACAGCACTGTGGAAGCTTAACACCAACCAAGACAAAGCAGCCTGCTTGATTGGCATCTCATGCACAAACATTCACTCCCTCCACCACCGATGCACAGTGGCAGCAGTGTGCACCTTTTACAAGACGCATTTCAGGAACTCACCAAGGCTTCTTAGGCAGCACCTTCCAAACCCACCACTGCTACCGTCTATTAGTAAGAAGTCTTACAACACCAGGTTAAAGTCCAAGAGGTTTGTTTCAAATCACGAGCTTTCGGAGCACTGCTCCTTCCTCAGGTGAATGGAAGGATCAGTGCTCCGAAATCTAGCGATTTGAAACAAACCGGTTGTACTTCAACCTGGCGTTGTAAAACTTCTTACTGTGCTCACCCCAGTCCAATGCCGGCATCTCCACATCATGTCCATCTATTGGGACAAAGGCAGTAGACATATGGGAACACCACCTAGAAGTCCCCCTCCAAGTTGCTCACCATCCTGACTTGGAAATATATCACCGTTCCTTCACTGTTGCTGGGTCAAAATCCTGGAACTCCCTCCTTAATATCACTGTGGCTGTACCTACACCACTTGGACTGCAGTTGTTCAAGAAGACAGCTTTCCACCACCTTCTGAAGGGCAAATAGGGATGGGCAATAAATGCAACTTTACCAGAGATGCCCGCATCCCATGACTGAATAAAAATGTGTAGTCATCTGGTGGACATTACTTGAGAACCTATCAGTACATAGAACATGAAAATACAGTGCAGAAGGAGGCCATTCGGCCTCCACCAACCCACTTAAGTTTCCACACTATCCCCGTAACCCAATAACCCCTCCTAACCTTTTTGGTCATTAAGGGCAATTTATCATGGCCAATCCACCTAACCTGCACGTCTTTGGACTGTGGGAGGAAACTGGAGCACCCGGAGGAAACCCACACAGACACGGGGAGAACGTGCAGACTCCGCACAGACAGTGACCCAGCGGGGAAGTGAACCAGGGACCCTGGCACTGTGAAGCCACAGTGCTAGTCACTTGTGCTACTATGCTGCCCAGTAGATTTCTCAACTAGCCCATTGCAAGTTTGCTGAGTGTGCTAATAGCTACACTAGCGGCCAATTAAAGATAATCAGTTGACTCATAAAGTGGCTCATTTACACCTGCTAGAAGTCAACATATATTCATATGCAGGGACCTGTTCTCTGCAAATAAAAGGAATATGTTCAAGCCTTGAACCTGTTTTGAATTACCTGTGACCTTGGGTAGCCTTCAGTTGCCAGTTGCCTTCTCATGGCAACACCTCAACTAATCAGAGTTAACTTGCCAACCAATCAGCACCCTTTCTCCTGTTGTAAAAATTGTTGTGATTGCCTGAAATTTGGCATTGTTGCGTTTGTCCTGATGAGTGCGAGATAAAAAGCTTTGTCAAAATGTCTCTCTTTTCAGCAATCTTCAAAGTGCAACTTCTTAAAGATGTGTAAATTTCTTCACAACACAGGAAGATTGAACCTATTCCACCATTCAGTTTTATCATGCTTGAATTCTACTTCAACTTCATGTACCTGTCTTTGCTTTATATTCCTTGACAGCCTTATCCAGCACATATTTATCTATGACAGTCTTGTAAGTTTCAGTTAACCCAATATGCTCAATGTTTGGGAGCTCCAGATTTTGTGTGAAAAAGCACTTCCTAATTTAATTCCCAGATTGCGAATCTCTAATTTTAAGATTATTCCAACTTGTTCTGGGTTCTCACGTCAGAGATTTTCCAGCTGTTTGTGTTGGTGGGATATTCCAGTCCCACTGACTGTGCAGTATTTATGCAGTCTTCAAAGTTAACACTTTTAGCCCATGTGTCATAATGATGAACATGCGTTATATTTCCTCCAAGGCCTATATATTGCTGTGGAATTTTAGATTACCTAAAGACAGATTGCTTCAAAGTCATCCTTCTTTGTCTCCTTTGCAAATTGAATTGATTCACATGTATATCCTGCAATTTAAAGCTAATCTGAAGCCCTATCAAGCCTAGAAAAAATGAAAAGAAAAACTAAAAGTGTGACACCAATTTCTTTCCAGTTCTGATGAAAGGTCATTGATCTGAAATGTTTCCCATATTCCTCACTCCACAAACACTGCCGGACCTGTTGTTTATTCCCCGCCTTTTCTGTTTTCCAACACTCAAGACAGTGAGTACTTGAAACAATTTTGCCTAAAATGATTGATTGGTGGATGACAATCCCTTAACAAGGTAAAGAAGCGCTGCAGGGAAGTTATTGAAATCTATAGTTAAGGATGGAGTGAAATTTGAGCATTCAGAGAGGCCCAACATGGGTTCGTGAAGAGTCCAACAAACCTTATTGAATTTTTTGAGAAAGTAACAAAAACAGTAGACAAGGGAATGTCTATGAATATAAGAAATGCCGATATAAAGTTTCACATAAGAGACCATTACCCAGGCACTGTATATGACGCCTTCACCCTGGCACACTTGATGATTCTTGGCATGTTCGACACGCCCCCCCCCACCCGGCTAGGGGGTTGTCTCCTGGTTGACAGGGGTTATCCACAGTGGTCATGACTAATGATGCCTATTCGGAGGCCACAGACTAACTGGAGACCCCCTACAACGACGCCCATGCCGTGACCAGGGGTGTGATCGAGCGGTGCTTCGGGCTCCTGAAGATACGGTTCAGGTGCCTGGACTGTTCTGGAGGGACCCTCCAGTATGATGCTGAGAGGATCGCCCTGATGGTGGCCACAAAATCGGGCAGCAGAGGGACGATGTGCTGGAAGAGGAGGATGAACGCCACGTCTTGTCTGATGAGGAGGATGCCTGGGGGAGGATAAGCATCGAAAGGACATGGGGGCCAGGCAGGCATGGGAGGCCTCATGATGTGTGTGCCAGGGCTAACGTGCACGGGATTCTCTAATCGCCTCCAGGTTCACAGCTGGGGGTGTGGGGGGGGGGGGGGGGGGGGGAGGGTGGAAACTAGCCAGGGGCATAGACATCGCATGGTGCCGCCCTGTTCTGCCCGCTGCCCACCAGGTGTGGCAGGCACAGGAGGGGGGTGTCCGAGGTGCTGCGGTGTTCCACCACTACCACTACGGGAGTCACCGGCACAGGCCCCATCACCTCCTCCTCCCTCCAGTGTCCGATGGCTCCTGGGCTACTCCATGGAATGGGGGTGGGAGTGGGGCCATCCCCTGAGGCCCCCCCCACCACCTGGCACTGCCAGTCCTTGGGGCTAGCTCTGGTCTTGACCAAGGTCTGCATTCTGGTGGCCATGGAGCACAGCGAATGGACCCTCACCGGCTGGAACTGCGCCACTTCACCCATTCACACTGCCGCCACCTTTTGCATCCGTGTGACATGGACCAGTGACTGTGCCATCTCCCTCTGGAATTGGGCCACCTCCCACTGTGTCTGTGCCACGTTGGCCAGCGCCTGGGCAATGCCGCCGACGTTCTCAGCCATGGCCTGCTGTGACTAAGCCATGCTTCGGAGCGCCACTATAATTTACAGTTGGCTCCGCACATGGCTGCCTGTGAGGCACCAACTCTGTCCTGGGCCTCGGCCAGCGCCTGCATAGAATTCCCCAGGCCTTGGACATGCTGATCCGTAGCCAAAACCCTCACCTCCAATGGCTATACTGCAGACGTCACCCATGTGGTGTTACCCTGGTGGCACGTGTAGTCGGCACCACCCCTCCTGCCCCTGCACGCGGCTGGACTCCTCCAACTGCGCCTGCAGGTACTGGATGCTCGTTGACAACCTCTCATCTAGTCCCTGGGTCTGCGATTGCATCTCTGTTCCAGAAGCCCGAAGCCCGTCTGTACGGCAGCTAGTTCCTGGGGTCGGCCTGCCTTCCGACCATCTACCCCCTCGGGAGTTCCTACCTCCATCTGCTGTACGGGGTCCGCTGTGTTGTGCGCATCAGATAGTGTCCCAAGAGCCTCTTCACTAAAGTGCCAAACCGAGGTGTCTCCGGGATGGTGGAGGGTGTTGGAGATAGCTGTGATGGGAAATCCATGTCATACCCGGACTCGAGCTCCGGGGTGTCTTGGGTCTCAGGTCCATGGCTCTCGTCCGTGCTGTTCTCATCATCACTCTCAACACCCGGGGCTCCAGATGGAGCAGTGGCTGGGTGCGCGGGACACAAGATGGACCCGCCCCATCACCAGCAGGTCCTGCAAGACACAAGCCAATACACATGATTGGACCACGGGACAGGGGGAGTTGAGGTGGTGGGGGTGGGGATGGAGGAGAGGGTAGGGTGAGAGTGGAGGAGAGCGTAGGGTGAGGATAAGGGTGATGTGGGGCTGGTGTTGCGGGGTAGTTGACAAAGGAATCACAGGGAACCACAACTAAGATGGGTCTCACGACCTCGCCCATGGCCGATCTCCACCCCGGCGACCTCTGGGCTGCCGACCATGTCCAGGGCCCTTTGCTCTGCCATGGTGAGGGGCGGTTTCCATCCAGTTTTCACCTGCTCCCGGCATTTATGGCCGGCCTTTTCGATAGGTGGGGGGGGGGGGGGGGGGGGGAAGGGGGAGGACAGGATGCATGCAGCCGATGGGGTATGTAACTGGTGCCCTCGTTGGCCTGGGTACCTGGCCATTGCAGCCGGTATGGGTGCCGGTATGTGGGACGGGGGTTCGGCTGCTCTGCGGGTGCGTGGGGGTTGGGTTATGGGTGTGTGGGAGTGGGGTTTGAGCCAGGGGAACAGTGCTGCCGGCACTGGCAGCCCTGAGGAGGTTGTGCAGTTTCCTCCAGCACTGCTGGCCGGTCCGGATGGCGTTGCCCACGGCACTCAGTCTCTGCCACCTGCGCCCAGGCATGGTGAATGTCAGCGGTTGGCAGCCTCCTTCCCGGGTAGCGGTATAGGCTCACCCGCCTCTCCTCCATTGCGTCTACGAGCGTCTCCAGCTCGGCGTCCGTATATCGTGGAGCTGCTCTCCTCGCTGCCATCTTGTTGGCTGAGATGGTGGCTGTGGGGAGTGCAGTGTGTATATGCGACTGCAATGTGTCAGCCTCTGAGTGTCAATCGTGAGTCCGGTGAAACTGGCACCGTTTCTCATTAGACTCGATTGTGTTCCACATGGTGCCAATGCTAACCCCCTTAACAGTAGCAGAATCGGTCCAGGTGCGACGCCAGTTTTTCTGTCGTGAAGGTCCACGGATTCTCCGTTGGCATCAACACCTAGGGCTGGATTCTCTGCCGTCGGGATTCTCTGTTTTACAGCAGCCCAGGGGTTTCCCGACGGCGTGGGGCTGCCCCACAATGGGAAACCCCATTGACCAGCCAGCGTAACAGAGAATCCCGACGGCGTACCGCACCAGAATTCTGATGTGGCGGGATGGAGAAACACACCCTAAGTCTCTGATTTTGCGAATGTCCCCAAGCGTGGGAACAGTGGCCATTTACGACAGAGAAATGGCGTAAAATGGCCACCGTCCTCCATTTGGCAAGGGGGCTAGCAGCAAGGCTGCACACAGCACCCGGCTCTATCTGCCGATATGGCCTGGAGAATTGCCAGATCCGTGGCCGTACATGCGCACGGCGGCGGCCTGCAGAGGCTGTGCTGTGCAACATGGCGCCGGCTGCTCGCGGACCCATCCTGCAAAATGGTGTCCCCCCTTTGGCAGGCTCACGTGCCCCTGACCACCCTCCAACAATGCCCCCAACCCCTGACAAAGTCCCCCCTGCCCGGGAATCGGCCCTCCCCCGACTGTGGCGGCGCTGGACTGAGTCCGCAGCTTCCACGCCGATTTCCCGTTGGGAACTCGGCCAGTCAGGGTGGAGCGTTGGGAGGGGGCGGGCCTCAGGCAATGTCCTGAGGCTAGACATGTGGCACGGCGTACTCGGAGGGAGGGGGCGGAGCATCGCAAAAGCGGTGCTGCTCCCGATTCAGTCGTGAATCTGGATTCTCCACTCGATTGTGTCAATCGAGCGAGGTTATCCATTTTGGTAGCAAAAATAGGAAGGCAGATTATTATCTGAATGGCCATAAATTAGGAGAGGGGAACGTGCAGTAAGACCTGGGTTTCCTCATACACCAGTCACTGAAGGTAAGCATGCAGGTGCAGCAGGAGGTAAAGAAGGCTAATGGTATGTTGGCCTTTATTGCGAGAGGATTCGGGTACAGGAGCAGGAATGTCTTGCTGCAATTATACAGGGCCTTGATGAGGCCGCACCTGGAATATTGTGTGAAGTTTTGGTCTCCTTATCTAAGGATGTTATAACTAAAGAGGGAAAGCAGTGAACATTTACCAGACTGATTCCTGGGATGGCAGTACTGACGTATGAGAAGAGATTGAATCGGTTAGGACTGTATTCGCTGGAGTTCAGAAGAATGAGGGGGGGGTGGGGATCTCATAGAAACCTATAAAATTCCAACAGGGCTGGACAGGGAAGATGCTAGAAGGATGTTCCCGATGGTGGGTGTGTCCAGAACCATGGGTCACAGTCTGAGATTACAGGGTAGACCATTTAGGACAGAGATGAAGAGAAATTTCTTCACCTAGAGAGTGCTAAGCCTGTGGAATTTGTTACCACAGGAAGTAGTTGAGTCCAAACATTGCATGGTCTTCAAGAAGCAGTTAGATATAGCACTTTGGGCGAAGGGGATCAAAGGATATGGGGGAAAGTGGGATTAAGCTATTGAGTTGGATGATCAGCCATGATCATTATGAATGGCGGAGTGGGCTTGAAGGGCCAAATGGCCTCCTCCTGCTCCTATTTTTTCTATGCTTCTATGTTTCTAAGTGGTGAAGGCAAAAACACTGAGAGTTGATCGCATTAAATTGTCAATCCATGAAGATTATCAGAATCTAATGTACAGATGGCTCAAATCATGTAAACATTTTTGGAGCTCTATGAATGCTTGATGCAAAGCAGGTTTTGACAGAAATGATACATGCTACAACCTCTGGGCTGATATCAATATCACCAACAAAGATCTTCACCTGAGGAAGGAGCAGTGCTTCCAAAGCTAGTGTTTGAAACAAATCTGTTGGACTTTAACTTGGTGTTGTAAGACCTCTTACTGTGCTCACCCCAGTCTAACGCCAGCTTCTCCGCATCATAACAAAGATCTGGGCCGGGATTCTCCCCTACCCGGCAGGGCGGGGGGGGTCCCGGTGTGTCGGAGTGGCGTGAACCACTCCGGCGTCGGGCCGCCCCAAAGGTGCGGAATTCTCCGCACCTTTAGGGGCCAAGCCCTCACCTTGAGGGGCTAGGCCCCCGCCGGAGTGGTTCACTGCCTTGAAAACAGTGGCCTAACAGCATCTGCACTCTCTTCCACAGATGGAATTTCAAGGACAGCCCAGCATGTAGTTGTGGTCCTGGATCAGACTCTTCACCACATTGTGAAAGTGGCCTGTGACAATGTATCACAGGATTCAAGATAATCCAACTGACAACACACAAGCTTTGGCTATTTTCCCTAAAATCTCTTCTGTGGCTCATTATCAAACTTTGTTTATCGACTTTCCCGTAAAGCACCTTGGGAGGTTTTACCATGATAAAGGCCTTATATAATTTCACATCGGTGGTGGTGGGGAAGTTAGGACAAGGGGACACAACCTTAACACAGAATGAGGCCATTCAGAAGAGAAGTTCTTTTGTAACATTTGCATTTCTTCATCCAAACAAAGGCTGCTAAAAGTATAAAATTCTCTTCTGCAAGAAACAGATGACAATTTAAGTGACAATCCCAAATGATCAGATTTTGCTAACCGAAGGCTTTTAAAGAATATGAGTCAAGTTGGTGGATGGAGTTAAAATACATGTCAGTCATAGTGTCATTGAATGATGGAACAGACTGTATGGCCATGTAGCTGTTCATGTGCTGCTGTGCCTCGATCTGGGTCACTACATTAAGTTGCACATGTTTATTCCCTTGAACAATTTTTAAATGATCTGCAAGCAGGGACAGAGTGTAACAGTAAAAATTGCAGTATTTCCCTCCCAAATTTTCGTCCCCCCCAAAATATTTTTTCACACATTTATTCCCCCAGTACTTTTTTCTCCAAATATTTCCCCCCCAAATGTTTGTTTCCAGAAATTAAACACCCCCCCCAAATTATTCCCCCCAAATATATTTTTCAGAGGAGATATAGGGCACAATTTCTAAGTGTGTTAATAAGCAGGAACTGCTAGGAGCCTCCTGGCTCTTGGCCCGGTGAGGTTTGGAATGCTATTTAACGTTAATTGGCCCACTTAGCGAGGCCCCATGGGCTAAATGCCCCAAATGAAGGCTCGCCAACTGATTCGCTGGAATCACTCTCGCCAGCCCCCAGCCCCCGAACAATTAAACATCACTTGCACAGTCAACCCCACTCAGCTCACAGTCATGGCGCCCAGAAGACTGGCCCCATGATTTGCATACGCTTACCTAGGGAGGCTCCTAGATGCAATCGAGATCAGTAGGGATGTCCTGTTCCCCTGAGGTCCCAGAGGGTGAGCCATAGGGCAGCCAGTGCCGCCTGGGACGAAATGGCAGCGGCTGTCAGCTTGGGAAATGGGACCAGGAGGACTGACTTCCAGTGCCGTAAGAAGGTCATTGACCTGGCACTGGGCAGCGCAAATGAGGAACTTGAAGCCGTCAACCGGGGGCAGCACGGTAGCACAGTGGTTAGCACAGTTGCTTCACAACTCCAGGATCCCAGGTTTGATTCCCAGCTGGGTCACTGTCTGTGCAGAGTCTGCACGTTCTCCCCGTGTCTGCGTGGGTTTCCTACGAGTGCTCCGGTTTCCTCCCACAGTCCAAAGATGTGCCAGTTAGGTGGAATGGCCATTCTAAATTGCCCTTAGTGTCCAAAAAGGTTAGGTGGGGTTACTGGGTTGCTAGGATGGGGTGGAGGTGTGGGTTTAGGTGAGGTGCTCTTTCCAGGGGCTGATGCAGATTCGATGGGCCTAGTGGCTTTCTTCTGCACTGTAAATTCTATGAACTATCTCCACCATGGCATCATTGTTGCAGACAGAGGCGTGAACAAAACTTTGCTTCCTGAAGTCAATGACCAGCTCCTTAGTTTTGCTGACATTGAGGGAGAGATTGTTGTCATTACACTATGCCACCAGGTTCTCTATTCCCGTCCTGTGCTCTGACTCATCATTGTTTGAGATCCGACCCATTACGGTCGTGTCATCAGCCAAGTTGTCGATGGTGTTGGAGCCATATTTTGCCACACAGTTGTGTGTGTATAAGGAGTTTAATAGGGGGATAAGCATGTAGCCTTGTGGGGCCCCTGTATTGAGGACTATCACGGAGGTTATCTTTACTGGTTGTTTATCCTTACTGATTGTGGTCTGTGGGTCAGGAAGTGGAGAATCTAGTTGCAGAGGGAGGAGCCAAGTCCAAGATTTTGGAGTTTGGATATGAGCTTGGCTGGGATTATGGTGTTGAATGTGGAACTGTAGTCAATGAATAGGAGTCTGACGTAGGAGTCCTTGCTTTTGAGATGCTCTTGGGCTGAGTGTAGGGCCAGGGACATACCATCTCCTGTGGACCGGTTGTGGCGGTATGTGAATTGCAGTGGATCAAGGCAATCTGGAAGTTTGGAGCTGACGTGTCTCATGACTAACCTCTCGACGCAATTCATAATCATAGATGTCAGTGCCACCAGTTTGTAGTCTTTGATGAATCGCAGAAAGTCGGTATGCAGGTGCAGCATGTAATTAAGAAGGCAAATGGAATGTTAGTGTTTATTGCAAAAGGACTGGAGTATAAAAATAGAGAAGTGTTGTTGCAATTGTAAAGGTTGTTGGAGAGACCACATTTGGAGTATTGTGTCCAATTTTGGTCTCCTTATTTGAGGAAGGGTGTGGTGGCATTGGAGGCAGTTCAGAAGAGGTTCACCAGATTGATTCTGGGGATGAAACGGTTGATGTCTGAGGAGATTAAACAGCTTGGGTTTATACTCACTGGAGTTTAGAAGGATGAGAGGGGATCTGATCGATGTATATAAGACACTAAAAAGGATTGATAAAGTAAATGCAGACCAAATGTTCCCCCTTGTGTGACAATTTAGAACAAGAGGTCACAGATGTAGGTTGAGAGGCGGTAGATTTATAACTGAGATGAGGAGGAACTACTTCTTGCAGAGGGTGGTGAATTTGTGCAACTCGCTGCTCCACAGTGCGGTGGAATCTGAGTCATTAAATGGTTTCAGGAAGGAAATAAATATATTTCTGATAAAAACATAGGTTAAAGGGACATGAGGAACAGGCAGGGAGGTGGATTTGAGACCAGGAAAAGATCAACCATGATCTGATTGAATGGGGGAGCAGGCTCGAAAGGTTGAATTACCTATTTCTGCTCCTAACCCCAAATTCCTATGTTCCTACTGGAAAAAGTTGGACCACTTTGTTAATTCCAAAGCACAAAACAAGCCTAAAATAAGCATAGTGAGCACAGAACTAGGGCCTGTACATTTTACTGCAGGGCCTTTTTATTGTACCTGACAGGCCGACAAAGCTTGTAGTATAGTGGATGGGATCAGTACACATGAGGCGAGATTCTCCGTATCCCGACATCGAAATTGGGGCAGCCGGCGGTTTGACGCCTGGTCGCGATGCCCCCACCAAATTGGCATTATCGGGACGCGCGCTGCGCGCAGTCGCAATGTCGTTGGTATATCATCATTCGGTCCACCCGCGACACTCCTACCTCCGAAGGGCCGAGGTTCCCACGTGTGGTCTCAGAAGGTCGGGAGCCTGGTGTGCTGGCATGTGGATAGTGTGCAGCGCCACCACACTCGGCCGGCTGTGATCCATGATGTTGGCTGGGGGGGGGCTCCTGTTAGTTCTGGGGGGAGTGGTGGGGGGTGGGCAGGAGATGGGCTGTGGAATTGGGGCGTGTATGCGGTCCAGCACGGCCGACGGCATATTTTCCAGTGTGACCGGTGCGTGTGCTGGGGGTATAGGTGTGCACGACTGCAGCTTGTCAATCCTGCGCATGTGCGGCCCGGGACCGGCGATTCTCCGACCGTTTCCCGTGCATTCCGCGGGTGTTTCATGTGGCCCCGATGCTAGCCCTGCACCGGTTGTGGAATCGGTGAGGGTCTTGTGCCGATTTTCCTGTCGTGAAATACCACTGGTCCTTTGTTGGCATCGGCACTTATCCTCAGGAGCAGAGAATCCAGCCCATGTTTTTAGCTGGGAGGATGCCTCCCATTATATTGAGAAAATGGCTGCAAAGGTGGTGAGAGTGCAACATTTAGGAGAAGAATAATTTCTAAGTTAAGGTTCTGTGCTTATTGCAGCTCCTCTTTTTTATAACCAGCCATTTAATGAACATATCTGACGTGTCTCGGCATTAATGGGCAGGATGTTACCCATAACCGATCTGCAAATAGAGTTGGATGGAGCAGGAGTGGTTCTCCTGAGCCCACATTAAAAAGAGAGTACGATGCTTTTCCCCACCTCATGCTTGCTACTAACCCCTTTATCCTGTACACGGATCCTTTACCCAATTACTTAATCCCTTGCCCCTGGAACCAATTTAAACTGCTCCCCTCTCTGGTTTCACCCATTCCTCACTTACGAGAGGCTGGCCTCATAGCAACCCGATCATTCACAACAACTTATTGGATCGACTGTCTCTCACTCACTTCAGTTTTCCTCCTTCATCAGGAGAAAATATATATTTTCTATATTAGGGTTGTCTTTGGCCTCGCCATTCAGGTGCAGGGACTATTCCCCAACAATGGGCATGCCTGAATTTCTATCCACCAATGTTCAGACCAACTTCACACGTCATTGCGGGGAATGTTAGCTGAAGGTTCAAAACCTCTCACTTCCACTGTTTTTCCCACCGGGAAATTCCAGATGACCTTAGTGGGTATGAAACCTCCACCATCCCAAACATTTCGGAGAATCCTGGCCAAGTGTTGACGCCGGCGTCAAAACCGTGTGAGCGACACCGGCGACAATGGGCTTCCAGGCCCAGTCATTCGCCCCCTCCTCGGGAGCTAGCATGGCACTAGAGTGCTGTGCGCTGTTCCAGTGCCGAAAGCCAGCCCTACATGACCAGCGCGGGTCCGCGCATGCGCACCATGGCCTGCGCAGGCCCACGCATGCGCGCCATGGCCGTCTACATGCGCCCCCCCCCCAGGCAACATGGCGGAGCCTGGTGCGGAGGAACATAGGACCCCCCCACGGAATGAGCGTGCCTGCTGATCGGTTGCCGCCGATCGCAGACCTGGCCACCGTGAAGGCCCCCCCTCGGGAGTCGGCACCCCCCACCCCACACCAGGACGGCCCCCACAGCCAGTACGCAGAGGTCCCGCCGGGTACGACCAGGCGTGAACGTGGCGGCGGGACTTGGTGGAACTCGGCGGGCATTTGGCCCGGAAAGCGTGGAGAATCGCGGGGGAGTCTGCTTTCAACGGCCCCTGACCGCGCCGCAGCGACCGGACCAGCGCGATTGGCGTCAGAGCGGCGCGGCGGGATTCCGCCATCCCAGGCGATTCTCCAACTCGGCGAGGGCTCAGAGAATCCCGCCCATGGTCATTGGTATTGGAGAGAAATGTGACAGGCTTAAGTTAAATTTAGGCCCCTTGCTACTTTCTTCTTCTTGGGAATGGGCCCTGGTAACCTGTGGAAGTGATACACTATACCATAGTCATGGCCTCATGGGGCAGGGGAGGGCAATGTCTGAAATGTGTCCCTAATGATCTGGGCACCCACAGAGGGCAATTTATATTAAGAGATGCGTGGGAACTGCGACCTTTGTGGGCATCTTTGAATTAAATAGATTTATTTTTAATATTATCTTCGGAGGCTAGGGGAAATTTTAATTTTCATCCCTTTGGCACATTTTTTTTTCTCTTTAAATGCTAACGCTGTCCCAGCAGGGGATAAAAATGGTTGTTAATGAAGAAAACAATATGGTCACCTCAGATTTGAGTTTGATGTTATTCGTGTGGAAGTTTATGTTCTGATTGTCAGCTTTGACACAAAGTAAGGGTAATGGAGAATATTAATGTGTGAGCCGACTACAAACATAATTATTCTTTACATCAAAAAAGAAACCTGTTGCATAAAGGTCCTTTGAACATCTTTTAATCTAATGCCAAATGGTCTGCTCTTTCCAACCTGTATTTATTTAAGAAAATTAAAGCCAAACGACAGAACGAAGATAACTTTGCGGTAATTAGTAGTTTATGTTTTAAAAAAACTTACAATCTGCACTTTGAAGTGAACTGTTAAGAGGGTAAGATTAAAACCTTCTCAGATAAAGCACTATGAAAACAAATGCATGTTAACTTTTCTTCAAGACTCTCAGATTTTCTTGATTGGGTTGGTGGGTCATTCAGGGGTGCGGTTGATATAGTCCCCTTGTTGTCCACTTGCAGGCAATGTTCACTGCTGCAGGATCAGTCCCTTAAGGCATTTGCCTGCTCAGATGACCTCGAAGAGGGACTTGCAAAGCTACTGCGCATGTCAATCAAGGCTGTGATTCAGCGTTTAGTTGGATCTAACAATTTAATAATAATAATCTTTATTGTCACAAGTAGGCTTGCATTAACACTGCAATTAAGTTACTGAAAAAAAAAACCCTAGTGGCCACATTCCGACGCCTGTTCGGGTACACAGAGGGAGAATTCAGAATGTCCAATTCACCAAACAGCACATCTTTCGGGACATGTGGGAGGAAACCGGAGCATCCGGAGGAAACCCACGCAGACACAGGGAGAACGTGCAGACTCCGCACAGACAGTGAGCCATGATGGACACTGGGACAGTTTAATGCACATCAGAACATTTCCTTTGACGGTAAACATAAAAAATGGCAATTCACTTTTTTTTGAAAACTCATTCATAGGATTTAGGCAATGCTGCTGAGGCCAGTGGTAATTGCCCGTCCTTAAGTGTCTTTGGGAAGGTGGTGAGCTGCCTTCTTGAACTGCTGCAATCATTGTGGTGTAGGTACACCCACAGTGCTGTTAGGGAGAGAGTTCAAGGATTTTAACCCAGCAACAATGAAGGAATGATGATATATTTCCAAGGCAGGATGGTGAGTGCCTTGGAGGGGTGTTCCCACCTATCTTCTGCCCTTGCTCTTCCAGATGGTATCAGCCGTGGGTTTTGAAGCTGCTGCCTCAGAAGCCTTGGTGAGATCCTGTAGTGCATCTGTCGATGGTAGACACTGCTGCCACTGTGTGTAGGGGTTGGAGGGAGTGGATGTTTGTGGATGGGGTGCCAATCTAGTGGGCTACTTTTTCCTGGATGGAGTTGAGCTTCTTGAGTGTTGTTGGAGCTGCACGCATCCAGGCAAGTGGAGAGTATTCCATCACACTCCTGGCTTGTGCCTTATAGCCGGTGGACAGACTTTGGGGAGTCAGGATTCCAAACAGAATTCCGAGCCTCTGGCCTACTCTTGTAGTCACAGTATTTATGTGGCTAGTCCAGTTCAGTTTCTGGTCAAAGATAGCCCCTCCGATGTTCATAGTGGGGGATTCAGTGATGTTAATGCCATTGAGTCATAAATAATAGTGAACATTGTGCAATCATCAGTGAACATCCTACTTCTGTCCTGATGTGGGAAACATTGATGAAGCAGCTGAAGATGGTTGAGCTGAGGACTCTACCCTGAGGAAGCCTTGCAGTGATATTCTGGAACTGAGAGGACCGAGATGATTACGATGACATATAAAAGGTATTAAACATTAGAAGTGTTGATAGAAGACCAAAGCTTGATTTTATTTCTTAATTCTATCATTGGCGAGTACAATAAAATAATGAAGCATGACTGAAAGGCATTAATCACACCTACAGATTAGATGTACAACCCATCTAAGTTTTGTTGTTGTGGTATTTGACATCACGTGAATTCCAAAATAAGATGAATCACTCCTGTCAAAGCTGAAGCTTCTTTTATTTGCCAAAAGAAAAGAAGCAAATCTAAATTACATAGCACTGCATTATATCCTCAGATCATTTCCAAAATACCTCACAATCAATTAATTCCTTTGGACAAGTGATATTTATGTAAGCAAACATCGTGACCAATCTACATGCAAAGTTCCACGAATAGTAAATTAAATGAATGACTGGCTAATCTAATCTTATTGTTATTGATTCAGAACTTAGGGCTCTTGTTCTAACAGTCCTTTACATTACTTGAACCTTCTGGGAACAGAAAAACATGACCTAGGCTTAACATTTCAATTCAAAGTTGATAGCCCTGGCAAAGCAGAAAACCCTTTGCATTACACTAAACTGTCAGCCTTGATTATAAGGCCCATAACCTTTGAATTCAGCTACTTCAGGTATATGAAGGCTACCAACTGAGTCAATGTGAAGGCTAAACAAAAGTCTACAGATGTTGATACTATCAGTCATGTCTAGAGCAGAACTGTGATATGTTTTTTTTTCTTGCTCCACTTTCTTGCCAGTTGTTTCTGCATCTTTCTTTCATGGAGGTGGTGACTGGGGGTTAATGGGAGGGGATAAGGGAAATTAGGTCATTGGCATTACTTGCCTTTTTATACCTTGCCTAAGTGGCCAATCTTGATTTGTGAGATTTGGCAATAGTTGTTGGCAGGCCATTGACAATGGAGGCAATCAATGATGAGCTGGATCTTGGCTTTACCCATTGTCTACCCATGCGCCTTTGAAGCTGACCCAAGTCTTTAAAAAATATGTAATTTGGCTGCTGTTGAGTGGAGCTCTGTGAGTGTATGTGTGAGAATTGTGCAGCACTCTGCTTCATCAAAGAGCAATGGGACAATTCCCCTCAGGTGGCACAAGTTATGTCAAAAAGGTGAAGCACCAATGCTAACCCTGCCTTAGTGATAACGTACCAGAGATGATTCAGCTTTCTGAGTGAATTAATTTGTATCAGTATTCACAGATCCAAAAGACTGGGCAAGAGTGAGGAGGCACAAAGGGAAGAAATAAACAATTGTTTTGCCATTTAAATGGAATTTTAGTCTCATTAAACAATTCCACTCCAGACAGCTGACAAGTCCGTTGAGACTGGAGCTCCAGCTCTGAATTCACATCCAGCTGGATATTTGTGCCAATTGGGAATGGGTTTTGGGAATCCAGGAACTCCTGCTGCATGGGACTGGTGATGATGGTTGTGGAAGCTGCCTTCATACTGCGGCCTGTCATCTGCAGGAGAAAAGGGTAAAGGTATGAAAACAACAACCTCACTTCCTGAAAAATCTTTTGAAACTGTTGATGGGATCATAAAAGATAAAGTCATGCCCCAGTTTTCAACTCAGGTTTGGAACACCACCTCCTTGGAATATTTTTGGACATGAAACCTGTTACAGGTAACCAAATAAATTCAAAGTTTTGATCCGTCCTAGAGAAAAGCATTCCCCATCCACAATGCGAGAGGGCCTCTTTCGCAACCCTACTTCTTATGAAGATTAGCGGCTGTTATTTCTTTCTTTGAGAAATGTGAATGCCTTTTGGTACACCTGCAGCAGTCAGGTAGGGCTGAAGATTACTATGAAATTCTTTAAGTCATTCCAAAGAAACGAGGATTACTCATTGCAGCAGTTCTGATGCCTGCAAGAGTAATCATCTTGACATAGGTGGGAACCTCTTCATACTATGTTAAGGATATTTATTACCACTTAGCTGGAAGCTTAGCATGGAATCAGTGGGCGAGCTGCCAAAATATAGTCTTTGTGCAGATTACTTTTCACAGGGGTAACTTGATTTCTAATATTTCCTCTGACACATTAGTCGCATAGAGAGATGGTACAAGCTAACATGAATAAATATAGCACTGATTAAACACTTAGTTTGAATCCTGAGCACATTGCTATTTTCTTTACAACTATCGAAATGGAACACATTTGTTATCTGCCATGCATGGTTGTACCAAGTGTATGGTGATGCCATGTGAAATCAGGGTGCTATCCGTTTGAACAAAGGGCAAAGGTAAAAGTGTTAAAAATAATCTATGGTGACTGCAGCAACTCTGCTAGTTCAACTTTACAAATCGCTAAAGGTAAGAAAAAAGATAATGTGAAGAATTGAGAAAGCCTTTAGTTAAAGAGAGAGAGTGATTCTTAATCAAATGTTCGAATAAATGCACACAAAGGTTTCCTTTGACTTTGTTAATATTGGCTCACTAATGTAAAACATTATCGTTTCTCTTAAGGCATTTTCAATTCAAACAGCAAACATATTTCAAATAAATCAACAGACAATGATAAGCAGATGGTTCCCCACTTAGAAGCATTATATTTGAAATAAATCCTGCATCCTAAGTATTGCTTGTCAGCCCTCCTGGTAAACGACGGGCAGGCAAATAATATAAAATAATGTGTAGAGAAATAAAGCAAATGCGACGATGCAAAGTACGTAGCGATATAAAACATTTAGAAATGGTAACAGGAATATCGAGAATAATGGACACCTGGGAGTGATTACAAGGCAGGAATATAATCGAGGGGTTCCTGCGACAGTATAAATCATGAGATCATAATGTGAGCACTTTTTAATAGACATCCGAGCCCCCCCCCTCAACACACACACACACAAACTGAGATTACAGTCTTGAAATCACACCTAGGTGTCTCTAATTCTTTTACGTATTATACACAATGATGTTTTTTGGAGGGGAGGAGGTTGTTTCCAATTATTTGTTGACAGTATGATTGACAGCAGATGACAGCCAGCAGGCTCCCTATCAGCACACAATGATATCCTTACTGAAGAATTTCAGATTATTATCCCAATTCTAAAAAAATTGCCATGAAACAATTGGTCGTTGACCAGTAGGGAATGATGGGACTCCGTTTCCTTTTCAGTTTAAATGGCTTAGCAGTGTAGCTGGAAAGTCATGGCAGCACGGCACGAAAATCAGGACGGTGAGCAATTTCGCCAGCTGCCCACCAGCAGATGCCACTTCTGTGATTTCCCACCAGAAGTGAAGGGTTGTCTCATCTGTCCAGCCAAATATCGGCAGATCTAACAAAACTGAAGTCCATGAGAATCAGGGAGAAAGCTCCCCACTAGTTGTAGTCAAACCTCGCCGAAAGGAAGCTGCTCATGGTTGGTCAAGGTCAATCATTCAGACCCGGGTGAGAAACCGACTGAATAAGATTTACTTTAAGTTTTACCAGCTAATGACAGACATATTGATCTGTTTAAAGAAGGTGTGGTTTCAAGAAAATACACTGATCTAAAAGGGCTCCAACGAATCATAAATTAACCACTTCTCTGGAGAGTTTCCATATGAATTGCACTACAGACCTTGAATTTCACACCGATGAGTTGTCAAGATCCACTGCAAACAAAGACTCACTTGAAAGGATGGCATTAAAATGTGAAGTGCTGGACTTTTACTGGCTGTAGTTCTATCAAAACCATGGAAACATCTCACCAGCAAGATACTCATTTGACATTCAAAAACCTTTGTGGAGGACAACAAATCTTGGGCGGAATTCTCCAACCCCCCGGGGGGTCGGAGAATCACCCAGGGCAGGCGTCAATCCCGCCCCCGCCGGGTCCTGAATTCTCTGCCCCCCGAGATTCAGCGGGGGCGGGAATTGCGCCGCGCCGGTCAGCGGGCTGATTCTCCGGCCTGCGATGGGCCGAAGTCCCGCCACTGACAGGCCTTTCCCGCCGGTATGGTTTAAACAACCTCTGGTACCGGCGGGATTGGCGGCACGGGCGGGCTCCGAGGTCCTGGGGGGGGCGCGGGGCGATCTGTCCCCGGGAGGTGCCCCCATGGTGGCCTGGCCCGCGATCGGGGCCCACCGATTGGCGGGCGGGCCTGTGCCGTGGGGGCACTCTTTTTCTTCTGCCCTGCCATGGCCTTCATCATGGTGGGGGCGGAAGAGACCCCCTCCCCTGCGCATGCGCCGGTATAACGTCAGCAGTCGCTAACGCACCGGCACATGCGCAGACTTCCGCCGGCCGGCGAAGGCCTTTCGGCCCCAGCTGGCGGAGCGGGAGCCACTTCGGCGCGATCCTAGCCCCTAAAGGTGTGGAGAATTCCGCACCTTTGGGGAGGCCCGCGCCGGAGTGGTTCACGCACTCCGTGCCGCCGGGACCCCCCGCCCCGCTGGGTAGGGGAGAATCCCGGCCCTCTTGTCGGTTTTTATCTTCAAATGTGTCAAAAGTTTCAGAGCTGAAAAAAAATCAAAAAATGGAATTACTTGGTCGACAACAAAACAAACATGCTAATAGAATTACTTTCTGGGAATATACAGACAGGAGTTTTAAAATCTGGGTCTGCCAAGCAGAATTAGAATGAAGGAGGAGAAAGAACTGTGACATGCATCTTAAAAGACTGCTGGAAGAGAATCTCTCTCACTCACTCTCTGAAGCTAAAAGTGTGTCGTCAACAAAGTTCAAATCTAAACCAGGTTATTTTCAGAATTCTACAAGAAATCAACTGGCTTCAAACAACCACAATTTTCAATGATTTACACCTCAAAGTCAAGTAAAAGACATGATCATACAAGATCATACAACTTCCTGCTGTTCACGCCGGTGGGATCATTTCCCTTCCGCAGCTGGTTCACCCCCGCTGTGGGTTTTCCGGCGATGTGGGGTAGATTCAATGGGAAATCCGATTGACAGAGGTGGCACCAGAAGATCCCATCCCCGGCCAATGGTGAGCCGCTTCACGCTGCTGCAAAACCGCCCATAGTTTTAAACTTTTTATTGGACTCTTTCTTCTGATATCTGTATGTATGTGTGTGTGTTAGCGTGCCTTTATTATATATTCTTGGGTTTAGTAATGAATAAATATACTTTTTCTTTGACTCAAGGAAGGCTGGTTTGATTGTCCGCTTATGAAAACAGAACTACATTTATATTGGAAAAGACATTGACACCGATAATAAATTTTAAAGCCTTTGTTGTGACTAACCGAGGGAGCTGAATAGAAGGCGAACCAACTCACTGCTCCTCATCCAGTCGTCGCACAGCGCATCACTGCAGGAGTACCTCAGGGTAGTATCCTGTATTGAAGAAGGCATTAAGGATGCTAGGTTTTATTGGGCAGAATATTGAATACAGGAGTTGTGATGTCTTGTTGAAGTTGTACAAGACATTGGTGAGACCACATATGGAATATTGTGTTCAGTTCTGGTCACCCTATTATAAGAAGGATATTGTTAAAACTAGAAAGGGTGCAGAAGAGATTTACGAGGATGCTACCGGGACTTGATGGTCTAAGTTATAAGAAGAGGCTGGAGCGTAGGAGGCTCAGGGGTTATCTTATAGAGGTCTATAAAATAATGAGGAGCAGAGATAAGATAGATAGTCAACATCTTTTCCCAAAGGTAGCGGAGTCTAGAACAAGAGGGCATAGGTTTAAGGTGAGAGGAGAGAGATACAAAAGAGACCAGAGGGGAAGTTTTTCACACAGAGGGTGGTGAGCATCTGGAATGAGCTGCCAGAGGCAGTGGTAGAGACGGGTACAATTTTTTCCTTTTAAAAAGCAGTTAGACAGTTACATGGGCAGGGTGAGTATAGAGGGATATGGGCCAAATGCGGACAAGTGGGATTAGCTTAGTGATAGAAACTTGGTAGCATGGACAAGCTGGGCCGAAGGGCCTGTTTCCATGCTGTAAACATTTACGACTCTATGACCCAATCCGAGACACAAACCTCTTCAGATTCTTCATCAGTGACCCTTCCATCATAAGGTCAGAAGTGGGATTATTTGCTGATGCTTTCACAATGTTCAGCACCATTCATTACTCCTCAGATACTGAAACAGTCCATGTCCTTGAGCCGCAACAAAACTAATGTACGAGAGAAAGCTAGATAGAAATATAAAGACAAGTATGAGTTGAGTTTCTATATATATTTAAAAAAGAAAAGAGTTAGCCAGTGGCTGTTGGTCCTATAGAGAGTCTGGGGAATTAATAATGGAAAATAAAGAGATCACAGATTAATTGAACAGGCATCGGTCTTCAATATGTAGGATATAAGAAACATCCCAGAAATAGCTGTAAATCAGGAACTGGAAGGGAGGGATGATCTCCCCCTAGAAGGGAGGGAGGAAATGGTGACACGGCGGCACAGCACCTAGCACTGTTGCCTCACAGCGCCAGGGTCCCGGGTTGAATTCCAGCCTTGGGTGACTGTGTGAAGTTTGCACTTTCTCCCTGTGTCTACGTGGGTTTTCTCCTAGTGCTCCGGTTTCCTCCCACGGTCCCAAGATGTTCAAGTTAGGTGGATTGGTTATGCTAAATGACCCCTTGGTGTCCAAAGATGTGCAAGTTAGGTAGGGTTACAAAGAATAGAGCAGGGCAGTGGGCCTAGGTGGGGTGCTCTTTCGGAGGGTCAGTTCAAACTTAGTGGGCAGAATGGCCTCCTTCTGCATTGTAGGGATTCTATGCAATTCTATGGAACTCAAGAAAATTACAATCATCAAGGAAGTAGTACTGAGCAAATTGTTAAAACTGCAAGGTGACAAATCTTTGGTCAGATGGATTTCATCCTAATGTCTTAAAAGAAGTCGCCAACGGATAGTTGATACGTTGGGTTTTAATTTTCCAAAATTCACTGAATTTGGGGAATATTCCATTAGTTTGGGAAATAGCAAATGCTACTCCTTTATTCAAAAAGGGAGAGAGAAAGCAAGCAGGAAACTACAGCTTAACACCTGTCACAGGTAAAATGTCAGAAGCTATTATTAAAGATGTAGATCACTTAGATAAATTCACAGGAGTCAGTATAGTCAACGTGGCTGTGTGAAAGGGAAATCATGTTTGACCAATTTATTGGAATCCTTTGAAGAAGTAACCGGTGTTGTGGCTAAAGTACAACCAGTGGATGTAATATACTAAGACTGTACTACAGAACAGCTAATTTCAACAATTATTCATACTTCCGAATCCAACTTCATTATTGTATGTTTAACAGTCCCAAAATGGGATGTAGAAAAATGCACAGTAATTCCAAATTAAAAGGATTCACATACTTTTTAAAAATAAATTTAGAGTACCCAATTATTGTTTTCCAATTAAGGGGCAATGTAGCATGGCCGATCCACCTAACCTGCACATCTTTGGGTTGTGGGGGTGAAACCCACACAAACACAGGGAGAATGTGCAAGCTCCACACGGACAGTGACCCAGAGCCGGGATTGAACCTGGGATCTCGGCGCCATGAGGCTGCAGGGCTAACCCACTGCGCCACAGTGCTGCCCAAGATGCACATACTTGAAATGTAAGTGCTTGCTTATTGGGGAGAATATTTGTTTCCACTTATAACAAGATTCAAAATCCATTTCAAATGTTATTCAACCTTCGATCAGTGAAATGAAACCCCATGTGGAATTATAAAACAGTTCCTGCTGGATGGGTGACCAAGTTGTACGTCATCCAGCTGGATGGTTGGCTGACTGCATGCGTCTGGAACTGAGGTGTGTTGTGAGAACAATTCTTGAACTGGGCATTGCACATCTCCCTCTTCAGGGGGCAAAGACCCAGCACAACACCGCACTGGCTGATGTTATTCATGAAGGCCCACCTTCTCAACCTTGCCCCTCACCTGAGGTGTGGTGATCCTCAGGTTAAATCACCACCAGTCAAGGAGAAGAGGGTGGCTTGCTTAAAAGAATTTGATAAGGAAATAATACCTAACAGAATCATGTATTTTGAAGAAAAATCAGTGAACACTGGGAAATGACGGTACTGATCTGAACTAGTCTTGTATACCTTAAAATGGAACTCCAGTTTGGATCAGTACCAGTCATTCCCAAGTGTAACTGTTTTTGCCTTCTGGCAGTGCTCAAAGATTTCTTGCTTCAACACAAAGCATAAGTGCCAAGACTTGTAAAGATTGAACTTATGCCATTCTTATGCTGCTCTTGGCAAAGTCCCAAAAATCCTTGATGCCTGCTGCACATTGTGTAATTGTACTAAACAAAGAGAAGTGTGCTTGCAACAATTCAAAAAATAATCTCATTGGGATGAAGGTCCACAGAACGTAAATGAGGGAGAGGTGGAGGGCGACAGGGAAAAATAAAGACTTACATTTCTATAGGCCCTTTCGTGACCTCAGAGTGCCCAAAGTGTACAATTAGGTTGAAGTGCACACTTTTGAAGTGTAGTCACTCAGTAGGAAATACAGCAACCAATTGACAAGGTAAGCTTCCACAAACATCAATGTGAGAAGCTATTTTTTTTGTGATGCTGATTAAGGGATAAATATCGACCAAGGCACCAGGGACAACTGTTTATTTATCAAAATAGTGTCAAGGATTTTTTTGTGTCTACTTTAGAAATTAGTACTGGCCTCAGGTTAATGCCTCCCAACAGTGCAGCATTCCCGGAGCACTGCACTGGAGTAGCAGCGTACATTTCTGCTTGCATCTTTGGAGTGGGACATCAACCTACAACCTTGTGACTCAGAGACAAGAGTGCTACTAACTGAGCCACTGTTGACACCTGACACAAAGGCCTGAAGATGGTTGCCTGGGAAAATAGCTGAAAACGGCACCTGAGGAAAGCTCCCTGACACACTCTTTCCAGTGGGATTGTTTCCCAGAGGTGGGATCGAATGCGGATTGGCTGTCTGCCCATCAGAGGTGGGCAGCCAATTTAAATAACCAAAACCCCCAGTTAAGAGTGACTCTCCCAGTTTGCTGGCTATTTATCAATGGTGGTTTGGCTGCCTAGTTGTCAGGGGACCGCTAATTTATGAAGGTGGCCATCAGGGGGCCCTTTGGAGCTGAGTCTTCATGCCCCAAAGAAGGGGTGGTGGACAGGGAAGCCACCTAGTGGCCACATTAGGCCTTAAGGAGAGATGTGCTGCTTGGTTGCTCTGATATTTAACTCTATACATGAGGAGGTACCCTCTCAATCTGCCTCAGCAGCATCTATCTCTTTCAGCGAGGTTACCGAGATTTAGAGTTGCCGACCCGATTAGGCAACTGCTCTTGGTGCTCCCGGCCATTACTGACTTGGAACTCTTATTTTCTCCCAATGTCAGGTACTGAAACCAGTGGTAAAATCCAGCACCATTGATGCAAATGTTGTCCATAGAGGGAGATTATTGCAAAACTCTAATTTCAAACATACTTCCAAAAATGGAGCCATTTGGCCATTTGCCATTGCTTTTCCATATGACTTCCACCTTGCTGCTGTCAAGAACATATTACACCTTCCCTCCATGGAGGCTAATCTTCCATTTTTTAATTCTGACTTCACATGCACTTTCTATGCAACAGAGAAATAATAGATGTAGACATAATTTGTGCCATTTGTACTGATGTTGTGATCTACACTCGTGTTTCCCTTTGGCGACCCTATAAGGTGTGCAGGTCCCATTAATGTTCGGCTATATCCTCTCGAACTGAGAATAGCAACTGTGGTGGAAGATTATTGCCATGTAGTATGGTCCAGGTGTCATTGTAATCTCCTCCAACCTAGGTGCAAGGTCATGAGATATTTCTGCAACAGCTTGGACCACGTCCCACAATGCAGTGGCCACAAACGCTTTTGGTACTCACTCAATCTTTTCACTGGCTTGGCTTGAGTAGAGGGATATGGTGTCACCATGAGGGGAAGTCACATCATTGTAGCCTATCCTATCTCATTGCCATGTCTGGGCATCCGAAAGGAGCATCAGCAGACAGCACTGGAGCAGTCCAAAGGAGGGCTCTAATTTGCAAAAACCTGCAGTCATTGCTTTTTCCGAATGATTGCCCAATCTGTCCTATCTGGGCATGGTGGACCTCTCAAATTGCCTCAATAAAAACAAGTCACAACAATTGTACAGAAAGCTATTTTCCACTTGTTCTCTTGCTTGTTTGGATCTTGCACGCAGCTGACCATGAAGTTGTTTATTTGTTCCATGGGTAAATCCTTATAATGTGGTGATGGCAGAGGTGCACATTTTCTGACAATTATTGCAAGCTGCCCATTGTGAGTTCACAAAATGTAACAAATACTCTTTGTTTCTGCATCAGCCTGCCATCAGGTCCAGTAGGAAACCAGTCCCTCAGGCATGGACTTGCAGCCTGCATAAACTTTGCTTCTTCCACTTATGACATCTTCATTTACTCCTCATCACTCATGGTTCATGATTCAACTAGTACTTTCCTCAAATTTACTAGCTACATTCCACAGAGTGGTATTGTCTGGTGCTGGCTGTACCAGGATCAGTTAGCCACTTTGTCTTGCATTATCTTGAGAATAATCTACAGAAATAGAAAGAAAAGATTGACAATGCTTTCCCATGGCATGGTGAGATATTTTATACGTGATGCAACTGTTGAACATATATATCCCTGCAGTCAGATTCAGAAGGGGAAAGAATCAGTACAAAGCACAACTTTCAAGGCGGTGGCACTGTAGCTCTGACCTTGCCCCACCCAGGATTTCTGCAGCTCCACTCCCAAAAAGCAGAATATTCATGTTGTTTCGCCTGTTCCGCGATTGTTTCCAATGCTCCTTCTCTCCCTGTATCTAAGTGCAGCTTGGTGTGAAAGTGGAATCCAGTGCAATGTGGTAGTATGACTAGGGGTATTACGGTACCTGGGAGTGTGAGCTGCCATTGATACAGAGGATTCACTGCCCATTGGCCCAGGTATCGTGTGTCTCTTAGCCCGATTGGCTAAGAGGAAGGTAGCTCCACCTATGAGGCAGGGTATAAGAACCCGTATTCCCCGGCAGCCAGCCATTCTCCTGTACGTCTGCTGCCGGGTTCACTTCTTGCTAATTAAAGCCTTTCGTTCGGACTTCATCTACGTTTCGTGTCCATTGATTGTGCATCATGCAGAAAGTGAAAGGGTCCCCTGCAACCAGACCACTTTCTTTCTAGGGCTAAGTCTTTTCAAATGATACAGCGCGGTGCTACTACAGGCACTACATTAGGTGAGCAAATCTGGGAGCTACTGTGTGTGAAATGTCATTGTGTCTACTGTCCTGAGGCCCTTCCCCCTCAGTCGCATGCAATATTTCAGTGAAACAAGTTAAGTAGTAACAGCATGCTCCCTTCATGGGGCCACAGAACAGAAACATCCTATTAGGAGGATGAGAATAAGCATGCTCACAAAGGAGGGTACATTTGGCATAATGCTTTTCCAGATACCTAAAATCTTTTGCTTACCGAGAGGCTATGATGAGCCGAGAAGATTGAATTTCCTCTCTCCCTCCTTCCTCAGCCACCTTGCCGATCTGGTATATTCTTTCCACAAAAAGTTGTCTTCCTTTGCCACAACTTCTGCATCATCCGTAATGGAGGCTGTTTTGACCACAAGCTGTAGCAAGCTGTTTGTTTGCAGCGCTAAAAATTGTCCCCTTTTTAAGAAGCAGCAGCAGCTAATTAAGAGCTGCATGCTGACCAGGTTTGTTACAGGTAACCAAAAGCCCTCTGATGTCCAACTGTCTGGGCAGGAATTCTGTTCGGATGTTTCACTAAGTTCAGCAAGGCCAGCCACCCTCAATTCTGGTGAAGCAATACGTGCACACAACAGATAAATACAGTCCCATTGTTGCTGCTCTAAAAAAACCAAAGTTCAAGTTTTTAAGATAAACAATCGTTCACCCTATTTCAATGCCAAATTAAAGAACCCATAGATCAGCTTGCAAAACCTTGTCACTCCTTTATATTCTTCATTGACCATTGTAATACATATAGTGCAATTAAATCTACCATTTTCACACATGGTTCAATTACTTCCTGTGCCCTCACAAATGAAAGTGGTTATTTTGCCAAGCAGAGATGATGGCCAAACTTTTACGACCCTTCTCGCCCGGTGGGATATTATGCTCCCACCGAAGTAAATGGCAATTTAAATGGCCATTGCTTAAGATGGGGCAGGGCGATAAAATCCTGGCTGATGATTCGTAAATTAGCGAATGCCTTTAGTTTTTGTTTCATCAGCTTAAGTGTTTTCAGTGACCTTATTCTTTTCCCACTCCCTTCCTTACCACTCACATATTTGTGTGGTACTATGCTATATCATTGGTATTGAAAGGAATTCTAGTGACACCTCGCTCATCTTATTTTTCAATCAAGTTGTCAGACGAAGTTGCCCCCCCCCCCCCGCCCTGCCGCACATCACCCGAATAACTTCCAGATTTCCCTAAAATAAATTTTAATTTGTTCCACTCGTCTGGATGTGAATGTTACACATTTTCTGAATCAACAAGGTTAGTGGCAGAATGTTAGAAACAGAAGCTGATGCTTCTTTCCAATCATTACATTTGAATAGTAGAAACTAAAGGTTACAATACAAAGTAAACAGATTTGTGGGAATGATTACAAGGTGGGAATATAATTAAGAAATTCCTGTGTGACTGAGGAATGACTATGCTGAGTGCAAAAGCCAGGGTAATTAGCCTCCAGTCTGGAATCTTGACTTATTTGTAGGCTACTCTCACAGAGATACTACAAAACATCTCCATGTGATCATATATTGTTTTTAACTTTTGGTGTTTTCTAACCTTTTCGGGAACAATGAGACGTTACTGTGCGTGACAAAGTATACCATAAAAGCCCTCACATACACGGCCCACGGTATCCTACCATAATAATAATCTTTATTAGTGTCAAAGGTAGGCTTACATTAACACTGCAATGAAGTTACTGTGAAAATCCCCTCGTTGCCACACTCTGGCGCCTGTTCGGGAATACTGAAGGAGAATTCAGAATGTCCAATTCGCGATTGATGGAGCATCAGGAGTTATGACCCCATGACTTTAAGAAAAATATTTCCAGGTCACAATTTCCTTTTTGAATTTCTTCTGTTCCTGTTCTAGTCCAGTGCAAAATATCAAATGGGTTCTGAATTCTGTCACAAAAACATATATCTGGTGACGGTCACAGATTGAGTGGCATATTGAGACTAATTTTCACCTTCATAGTTTAAGTGGTAACCTGGTGGAGTGGAAAACATTCCTATTTTTGGCGTTGAGTCTCACATCAGCTACTGTAAGATCAGGTCCAGCCAGATACAGAATAAATCTTTTCCCACTGCTGTGTTCCAGCAAGGTTCCTTAGCATCATGCTCCAGACAGCTTCTCTACAGCACCAGTGTGAAATTTCTATTTCCTGCACAAGCTGTCTGTAGTCTATTTAATATGTTTGTCACCTTGAGGGTCAGCACACAGGAGGATGACCAACAGAAATGGTACCGGCAGCCTGCATAGTAGTCTGCCATCGCCATGTCCAACAGAGGTTGAGGAGAGAGTGAAGCTGTTCACTTCATTACTTGGGCGCATTTATGTAATTAAGGAGCTCATTAGGAGCTTGCCTTCTAACCCCCAGGATTTTGATGCGGGCAGCGGCCATTGGGACCTGTGCAAAGCCGAACAGTTTCAGTTTGTCAGGAACAGGGTCAGCAGCGTTGAAAAGGTTTTATGTGATTTTTAAAAAGTGGAAGTTTTGATGAAGATCTAATGCACAGCAATGAAGCCTTAATAATACTAACATTTCCCTACTTTACCCCAGGTTCTTGCTCTGACCAATTAAACCACGCAAAGACTGCTGAGCCAGGCCAGAACATGGCCTGATTCCCCTCCACTAATTGGCTGGCAGATCCATCCCTTCTCATCTAGACTTCCTCCTTGACAAGAGTATGCATCAGTTTCTGGTTTGTGTTGGGGGAGCATTCTTCCCGCTTCCTTAGGGTGGCACTGTGGCACAGTGGTTAGCACTGCTGTGTCACAGCGCTCGGGATCCAGGTTCAATTCCGGCCTTGGATGACTGTCTGTGTGCAGTTTGTACGTTCTCCCCGTGTCTGTGTGTGTTTCCTCCGGGTGCTTCGGTTTTCCTCCCACAGTCCATAGATGTGCAGGTTAGGTGAATTGGCCATGCTAAATTGCCTCTTAGTGTCTAAAAGGTTAGGTGGGGTAATGACGATAGGGCAGAGGATTGGGCTTAGGTAGGGTGAACTTTCAGAAGGTTGGTGATGACTTGATGGGCCGAATGGTCTCCTTCTGCAATGTAGGGATTCTATGATTCCTTTCTGAAAATTCTGCCTTTTCTCACAATTTGAACAAAGAAATGCAGTTTGTGCTGTTGGTCGTGGTCACTGGGAACGGTATTAGCTTGACCAAGTTAGTTTACTGTATGGACTAGTGAGCAGAAACGTTGGAGTCATTAATTTAATCAGTTTATACTCGCAGTCCAGAGGTGAAAGCACAGTGTGCTGACCTGCAACATCCAATCTCCTCATTCACATGAGTTAACACATTATAATGTAACCGCCCCAGTGACAAATGAACAGAATAGCCAGTAATCAGTTCAAGAAAGTCCTATCTCCATTAAATTGAACTCAGGATGGATTTCACGATAAAATACAGTGTGAGGCCTGTATTGTTATACTAATGAGTCTAAATTGAGTATATGAAGTATGGAAAAAAATAACATGAAACCTACACATTATCAAAATGTTATCTAAAGCAAGGGCACAATATGTTCCCCTTTAATTAATACTTAATCATGCTGCTTTAGATGAAACACTCTTTTAAAGTATCCATTTACTAGTTTTCAAAATTAATCCTCTTGGCTAACCAGTTTTTTAAAGGAAATAAATATCTCACACCCTGCTCCTGTCACTGTCACTGCTTCAGGCTTTCTGGGAATATGTATTACTTTTTCAGAGTTACAAAGCCAGAGCTCAGAGTGTAGACAGGGGCAAACCCCTAATCCAGCTCCTTGCCTGCTCCAAAAACCAATTCAAATTGAATCCAATTCATGGTCCCTAAAGGAGAACACAAACCAGATCTTAGCCAAAAGGCCGGAATATGTATTAACAGGGCTGATTTTCTGGTCTTGCTGATTGGCCAACCTCATGGGATTTTCCAAGACCTGCCTCATTTTGTATGCACAACAAGCACCTAGCCTGTTTGAACCTGGCTGCAGGAATTTATATCAATGAAGGTTAAGTAATATCAAGCAGCTCTTTTCTTAAAAATAAAAAGCAGCTGCTAATAACGGGCTGCTTCAGCATTGCAGGAACATTTTGTGAAAGACTTTGGGGAATAGAAATAGGATGGTCTCCATGGGTCGCGGATGCAGTTCAATGTGGAAAATTAAGAAGCAATGTGAGTAGGAACAGGAAATGCATTTTAAATATAGTAGTTGCAGATACATAGGTATTTGAACATGGCAGCACAGGTAGGTGAGGTCATTAAAAAACAAAATTCGTACTTATGTATCTAACCAAGAGCAAAGATTTTGCAGCACCAGAATAGGGGGTGTTAACCCAGTGATGCACAGTGGCGATATACCAGAATGGAGTGGCTGGATTACCATTCTAAATTGGTACTTGGGCCCAATTTAACAACTTATCTTTAGGGGCCTAACATATTTGGTCGTTGCCGAGGCCAACAGATAGTTCGAATCATAGAACCATTGAATTCCTACAGTGCAGAAGGAGGTCATTTGGCCCATCAAGACTGCACTGATCCTCTGAAAGAGCACCCTACTCACTCTGTCCCTGTAACCCCACCTAAACTACACATCTTTGGACTCTAAGGGACAATTTAGCATGGCCATTCCACCTAATCTGCACATCTTTGAAGTCGTGGTGGGGTAGAAGTTGGGAGGGGGGGAGGGGGGGGGAGAGACGAGGGTGAGCTAACAGCTATCACGGTTGTTTAGTGGGACCAGGATACTTCAGGAATATTCTTTTTTCAGTGGATTTTTCAAGCAGGTTAGATAGCTCAAGATCTGGACATACAGGTTGGAGTTAATTTCCATTTCACAAACCCTGAATACTCTGGATCAGAAATGGCTGCAGGAACGTCATGTTTTCTTCCAAGTGGTTGTGCAAAAGAAGATGCCGACCCCATTTTGCCTTGGCCCAAATGGCTGGATGGATCATGCACCGGCCTCCCTCAGCCTGCTAGATTGGCTTTCATTGTACCCGTTTTATGCAGCAATGCTGAATTGAGACCCCATGGAACACAAAGATGTGGAGTTAAAGTTGAAACTGTGCAAGACTTTAGTTATAGGCTGCAGTGGAATATTTGATCTGCATTTTATGGTGAGATCACTTGATCTCCTGTTGAACTTTCAGAAAATTTGGGGCCACTCTGTGCAGCTTTTGATTCCTCACCATGAAACCATAGGTGCAGCATCAAAATTATTAGGATCTTACCAGGGAAGAGGGGCTGCATATCTAACTTAGGACTTGGGAAGCTAAACGTTTTTGTCACTGGATCTTAGATGCTTAAGGGGGCCACCTAATACACGTCTTCATGGTCATAAACAGTTGTGAGGAAGGAAAGAGTGGCAGATTCTAGGCGGTAACTACCGTGCAAAAATATAACATAAACATGAAAAATATTCCAGGGGAGGATGGAGAAAATTCTTTACATAAATGGTGGTTAGAACTTGGATTTGTCTGCAGCAGCCCATTATTCAAGGGATGACATCTCTGGTTCCATGGAGAATTCATAAATACTTCAAAGAGGGAATTAAAAATGCTGTTGCAACAGAGGAATATTAAAGTGAATAAGCAATGAATGTTGCGGAGAAAAACATCAGCAGGTTGAGTGACTGGGCCAGGGTTGTGGCAATGCCAGGGGGCAGGAAGAAGACCCTATATGAATGGGACCAGAAAGATCCCACCCTATTATACTGGTTTAACATCAAATGGAGTGTAATTATAACGTGATGTCAAACCTGGTTTGTAAGGTGCTCAAAGGGGTTTGTTGGAGCACCCTTGGTGATTTGTAAATCCACTTGACCTTAATGTAAACATTTGGCTGTGAGATTTGCCCCTCCCTTTTCTCTAAATATTTAAATTCCCAGCTGCCGGGAGAGAGCTTTTACCCATTTGTGTATTCAGGCATGCACAGAACTCCGCTCCGAAACAAGACAATCAATGTTCCAGCCAGGCAGGAGCCAAGAAATGTAAACAGGTTCTGCCTCGTTGGAAACTAAATTGCATCTCCAGATCTCACCGTAAATGCATCCTTCAGGTGGAAATAGAAATCAGAAACTCGGTCGACAGTTTAGAATAACTTGGTTTTCCTTCAATTTTTCGTCTTGCAAGTTGCTTATTGCCAGCCTCAGTTACGAAAGAAAATGATTGAATTTGGGTTCAACAACTGTATTCTGAGTCTTAAACACGTTTGTGCTGCCTTCTTTGCTTTTGGTGGATCGTTCAAGTGGTTTGCCAGAAATTGATTCTTCTTTGTTCAACTGACAACAAAATATAGATACAGGAGCTTGCACTTTTCAATATTGGGTTTAACAAGGCTCAATAGTGTCATTAGTGGCTTAGTCTAGTCACACTCTTGCCTCTGAGTTAATCATTAGTTCACGCTCCATTCTAGAGACCTGAGCACATAGTCTAGGCCATTGTTGGCCAAAATGTTTGGCACTTGCCACAGAAAATCAGCTAAAATGTGGCGAATTGATGTTGTTCATTTGTAGAGCCTCACTATAATCAACTGTGTTAATGCTGTTGTGATGATGTGAGCATGGGTGTCACTTGCTAAACTGCTGTTGGCTATCCATCCCTATTGGACAAGAATAACCAACTACATTACTGCTTGGCGAGAGTCATGTATTGGTCAGACTGTGATTATGTTTATCAGAATATAGTTCCGTTGTCGGGTTTCAACTGACCTGGAAACTGAAGGCCAGTTAATCAACGAAACACAAAAAACCGTCTGCTGTTTGTTATCATCTCTGTTCCTGTTCTCTCTGGATGCCTTGAAGTGACAATGCACTTAGATTAGCAGAACCACTCTGTGAATCTCTAGGAAAGTGGATCTACCTTGGGGTTGGACAATCCAACTTATCTCTCAATCATGTTGTGGAATCTAATGATGCAGAGGATGCTAACTGAATAACTTGTTTTGTTTTAGCTCGCAATTGGCAGTTTTAGTATAAAGGTTGATGTGCGTGAGCACTGATCAAGATCGCATGGCTGACAATGAGGGATGAAATGTGCAATTTTCGAAAACCGGTGCTATACTGTCATGTGAGGGTACCTTTTAAGAAATGGGGGTTTATCGAATAGCTGTAGTGGGGGTACCTTTAAGAAATTGGTTTTATTAGAGAGCTGCAGTGATGTCAGAGAGTGGGTGGAGCTGTGCTGTCTGTCTGCTTTACTTTTGTTTTAGGCTGTTTGCTACAGGGTGTGGTTAGTTTCATTTTTGAGAGCTGGATAGCTGCAGGCAAAGCAAGGAGCTGTATCAGGATCTCTCTCTGCAAATTAAAGACTGTCTCCAAATCAATTGGGTGATTTCAAAGTGCTGACTGATCTCAATAGTGAATATAAACCTGATCTCTGTATTAAAAAGGATCTTTTGTCTTCCGGATGTTGTTTGAGAATTCATTAAGGGTTATCTATCGCGTACTGTGTTCTTTGGGGATTTATTGGTGTTGATAGTTGTTAAGATGGTTACTGTGGGTTTATAAAGTGTAAACTGATTTCGTAAATAAACATTGTTTTAATTTAAAAGTACTGTAAAGCTCTGTTGCACCACACCTGTAGAGTGGGCCATGTGCTCCCCGTACCACAATCTATTAAAAGTTGTGGGTCAGGTGAACTCCATGATACACTTTGGGGTTCTCTAAACCCTGGCCCATAACAATACTGTAACATCCACTGGTGCTTGACCTTCATCCTAAGGGTGGCACCCTAGCACACTGGTTAGTACTGTTGCTTCACAGCACCAGGGTAACCATGTTTGATTCCCCGCTGGGTCACTGTCTGTGCGGAGTCTGCACGTTCACCCCGGGTGCTCCGGTTTCCTCCTACAAGTTCTGAAAGACATGCTTGTTAGATGAATTGGACATTCTGAATTCTCCCTCAGTGTACCCGAACAGACGTCGGAGTGTGGCGACTAGGGGCTTTCACAGTAACTTCATTGCAGTGTTAATGTAAGTCTACTTGTGACACTAATAAAGATTATTAACAGATCAGTCAAAATGAATGATTTGAAAGAAATAGGGCACTATTGGCATAAAAGGAAGATTATAGGAGGCTGGTCAAGAGCACAAGTTGTGTTACATACTTGGCCACTGTGTTTGGAAATGGCAAGTTGCAGAGTATTAGCAAGACAAGAGTTAGAGCACAAAAGCCTATGAATAGTGTTACAATCCCCATCGAGACCTCTAACCTTTTAAAAAGAGATTAATTTCCCAGTGCCCGACAGAAATTACTGAAGGACAAGATTTTACATTTTAAGACTCTTACTGTAGCAAACTAAAATCAACATAGATCAAACATTAATTAAAACGTGATTGACTAATAAATCCACGTAAGGGCTGGTTTAGCTTACTGGGCTAGACAGCTGGTTTGTGATGCAGAACAAGGCCAGAAGCGTGGGTTCAATTCCTGTACCAGCTGAGAATTCTGAATTCTCCCACTGTGTACCCAAACAGACGTCAGAATGTGGCGACTAGGGGCTTTTCACAGTAACTTCATTGCAGGGTTAATGTAAGCCTACTTGTTACAATAAAAGATTATTTATTTATTATTTATTTAAAGAAAAGGCACTTTCACATTAACTAATTTACACAATCAAGATGCATCTTATGAAACCCTGTCGCTTGTGTCACACTTTCTGAAGGATGTGTAGCATTACAGAAACAAGTCCAAAGCAACTCCCAGTTCTTGCAGGCTCATTCCTCCCTATCATGCTTGGTCATAATATCCAGTGTCCTTTGAAAATCATTTCACTCAACCCCAGTGTTCCCGATTCGATTTTCACCAGCAAGGCCTACCTCGGTGACTCCTTCCTACTTAAAACTGAAGTCCCGCTTGTTCCGTCCTCTTCCTTTTGAACAGAAAACAATCATCCTCCTTGGTCGTGAACACAAAACTGTCCTCCTGCTTTTTTTCAGAAGCCATTTCTTTGTTTCTCTGCAGCAGCATCTTCTCTCTAAGCAGCTGCCCCTTTCCGATGAGTGACACCGTCAACATGTGAATACTGCCACTTGATGCCAATAACTACCTGTTTGGGTTTCTCCCCCATGGCAACATTGCCTGTCTCTCAGCAGAGTGTTCAGTACAACCTCAGTGTCCCCCTTTGCAGAATGATCTGTTTCACTTTCAATTGATGAAATTCATTTTAAAACAAAGTCCAGAAGGACAGGACAGTAGAGACCTTTGGATTCTTTTCCCTCCCTGAATCACTAATCTATCAATTTTGATAAAAATAGACACAGTTTATTCTTGAAGAAATTTGTTTCTTATAAATAAACTGGAGCACACTGTCAGGAACTGACGGTACACTTTGAGAGTGCTTACTGCAGCTTCCTTTGTGGGACAGTTGAGTTGCAAAATCATTTCTGAAGATGTTCTGCTCTTTCTGTGTGTACCAATCTTGATTGCTAATGGTTTAAAACTTCAAAATCTTGAACAGTTGTTTTATTGATATTACAATCATTTGACAAAAATGGTGACCTGATTGCCACAGGTTTTGGTGAACATTACGAAATCCTACTAAACAACACTGATCTCGGCGAATGCTGCTGTGCTGTACAGTGGGAGTGCCGTACAGTTGGAAAGGTGCTGTCTTTCAGGTGAGATATTGAACTGAGGTTCAGCCTGCCCTCTCAGGTTAATGTAAAAGATCAGGGGAATTTCCTTTGGTTTCTTGGCCAATTTGTATCCCTCCAAAAACATTCACAACAAAATATGCCCCTGCACTGCTTTCTGTGAAACCTTGCTGTGTGCAATTGGAACGTAGGAACAGGAGTAGGCCATTCAGCACCTCAAGCCTTGCTTCCACATTCAATGAGATCATGGCTGATCTGTGGCCTAACTCCCTATACCTGCCTTAGTTCCATATCCCTTAATATGTTTGCTTGACTAAAATGTATCTGTCTCAGATTTAAAACCTGGTGTGTTCCTACACAATGATGTGGAGATGCCGGCGTTGGACTGGGGTGAGCACAGTAAGAAGTCTTACAACACCAGGTTAAAGTCCAACAGGTTTGTTTCAAATCTTCAGTTCACCTGAGGAAGGAGCAGTGCTCCGAAAGCTAGTGATTTGAAACAAACCTGTTGGACTTTAACCTGGTGTTGTAAGCCATCCTACACAATAACAGTGATTACACTTCAGAAAGTACTTCATTGGCCATAAGGCGCTCTGGGAAATCCAACGGAGTGAAAGGCATTATGTAAACACAAATTAACATTTTTTTATTAACGGTAAGATTTTTAAAAAGTATGCTATTAGCCAAGGGAGTTAATTTACTGCCCATTTCTTTTCAATGTTTTCATTGGTTTCAAATAAGACAACAAAACGGGCATATTGAAGGTCTAGTGCAGAGCCACATACTAATGAAGCCAAATAAAGAGGGGATCTCTGTCAACCTAAATCATCTTGCAGCTGTTTAAAACTAGAGATAGTGCATTGCAGCCTTCTTAATAAAATTCAATGTACCACACAGGTAGCAGATAAATCATTCACTCATGTCTAAGGAAAGCATGCTTGCTCCTCAGTGGGGTAGTTCACGTTGTCAGTTATAGAGTGGAATTTGGTTGAGGTGTCGGGGTTCTTGCCTGCTGGCTTTAGAACGTGCGTGAAACCCATTTTGCTTCTTTTTGGGAAGGCCCGTTGAGCCACACCCCAATCAGGGAGTGGTGAGGCCAGTGACAGGCCTACCACTGGAATCGAGACTGGGGGGTTGGAAGTCTCATGTACTGATAGCTGCCGGTCAATCTGAGGCTGGCAGTTCTTGTGCTCAGCATGGTCAGTGGAGAGGCTGTGGCTGCTAATGGAAGGACAAACACCAGAGCTCCAGGATCACAGAGCGACTCGTTCGTGTGAGGGGTAATGGGGTGATTCCGTCGGTGGGGTTGTGGGGAGAGAGTCACAGGAGGGTGGTTCTCAGTGCACCCCTGCCTTCCCGATATCCAGTCCCTCGATCCTTCAATCGAGGGAGCCCCCACTCCAGCCATGGAGATGACAAGCTGTCCGCGCAGTTTTACCTGTTATGCAAACTGGAAGGTGACAGATCTGCCTGCAGGTGGGTTAATACAAGTTTCGGCTGAATAAGGCACTTAGGTGGCCACTTATTGGAAGGTCAACCTTGAGCCTTCCTGCCCAGAACTTAATTCTGGTGAAGGGGGGTTGGCAGTGGGGCTCTGCTAGGCCATCATCCTTTGGCGCACAAGGACAAGGGTAATTTATACTGATTTTTATTTGTCCTTCCCACCTCCAGGTTTGCCACCAGTGAGAGAACAACTTCCTGCCCATACCCTCTTTGTTTTCAATAGCAAAGAACAACTGACTTTAGTCGGCCCCGTAACCTAATCACATAACCTCAAAAAGATTTAAACTAAATGTATGAAAACAAACTAGTCATTTATTGGTATAAAACATCCAGTAGGTAACACTGGCAATGGTCTATAATGTACTACAAAAGAAAATCAGTATAAGTGACCCTTGTACAAGTGCATTCATTCTGAGACTAAGTGCTCATGTGAGAACACTGATGAAATGAAATGTTGCAGATTGCCAATGAAACTGAAAAACAAATCCCCTCAAAATATTAATTTGAACAAGTCAACAGACAGGTGATTTATGATCACTGTGAGGGCGTTCTAGGACCTGACACATCAAAGCGAGCCTGTTAGCTGACAATTGGATGTTACGGAACACAGGTGTTCCTTCCTGTACAAGCTTTGAAGCCAAGAAATGAAGGAATGTTTCCGGCATACAGTAATCACCCTAATAAAGGAATGGATATACATTTCAGCTTAAAGTTAAAAGAAAAGGCTGTCAGAGCTTCTCACTCTCAAGGAATGTGGGCAACACACCAAGTGAAACCTTATTAGTCGTTCAAAAGCATCATCAGAGAGAAGACTGCGGCCCTGTCATTATCTGGCAAATAATCAGCTTCAGGTGAAGGGTTCAACCTGAGTTGGGTGAGGGGGGCGGGGGGGGGGGGGGGGGGGGGGGGGGGTAAGGTTCACAAATATCTCGTCTCAAAAGCCTAAGAATACTTGAAATACATGGTTTGACTGATCAAAATGGATTTTCAATATGTAACCTTTTTGTGTATGTCTGTGTGCGCACGTATGTGTATGAAGCTTGTATATTTACACCAAGAAAAGGTTCCCATTATTTTCAACCTCTTTGATATTATTTGCTTTAATGGTAGTGATATAATCTCCTGAGGTGCCTGTAGTCACCCAGCTCTCATGCTCTAGGATTTCTTCTGGATCTCCGCCTTGACACCTTCTTCTTAAAAAATACGCCCCAAGCTTTTTGGCACCTCTTCGAATCTTTCCATTTTTTTCTTGATCTCAATATTTGAATCTTCAAATTTCTTTCTTTACGTTAAATGTGCTATCTAAATTCAAGCTGCTGTTGTCATTGTGGTGATGTTGGAGGAATACTCATCCCATGCTTTTGGTAAATGCGGTGGCTCCATAGTCTGCTCAAGTGCTTCACTTTCCATTTTCTCCACTTCTGCTCTTCCTTATTTGCCAATTGTAGTTAATTGGGTGCTCATTCCTTGAAATCTCTAACGGTAGCCTCTGATCTCCCCCCCCCCCCCCCTCCTTTTCAGGCCTCCCTCAATCCCCCAACCTTGGGGAAGTCCCCAGGAATCCCCCTCACCCCCCTCGACCTGGCAAGTGCCCCCCCTTCCCTCCCCCAGGTCCAACCCCTGGCAGCACCAACCTGGCATCCAGACACTATGACATCCCAGCCAGGCACCCTGACAGTGCCCCTGACACCCTGGCAGTGCCACCCAGGCACCCAGGTTTATGGATGTTAGAACATTAGGTGGAAAAGTAAGCTGTGAGGAAGATGCAAAGTAGTGTGTATATAGTGTGCATATGCAACATATAATATGGAAGAATGTGAAGTTTGGTCGGAAAATGAAAAAGCTTAATACTTTTTAAACAGCAGAGGGTCTGGGAAATGTTATTATTGAGAGGAATCTGAGGATCCTTGTACATGGTTCATAGAAAGTTAACAGGCAGGTACAACAAGCAGTTGGGAAGGCAAATGGGATATTAACTTTATTACAAAGGGATTGGAGTAGAAGCATGAAGAAGTCTTGCTGAAATTACATAAGACATTGGTGTGACCACATCTAAAGCGCTGTTTAGTCTCCTTATCTAAAGAAGGGCTTACTGCTCCAGAGAGAGTGCAATGACTGATTCTTGGAATAAGGGGAATTCTGAGGAGACAATAAGTAGACGAGACCAGAGGCGGGATTATCCGGCCGCACCCGCCCGGCGACCGGAATTTTCCGCCCGAGGTCAACGGACCTTCACATGGTCCCCCATCCTGACAGTGGTGATATTGTGGCGGGCCCTATGTTCTTACAGTTAAGAAGAATGAGAGATGATCTCACTAAATTATATGGAACTGTTAAGCGGTTTGACAAGGTAGGTGCAGACATATTGCTGACAATATTCCTGCTTGCCATCCAATACATTCCTCAACTCTCCTTTAACAGCAAGGCACATCCTTTTTATTAGGCGCTGGTTAGCTTAATTCTCTGATCAGTATACCCCTCTGCTGTCACAAATGTTTTGCTAGGTGGCTTACTGAATTTAAACCAAGGGCTCTAAATCAGAAGTTTCATCGCAGCCAGTTCCTCACGTTACTCCCTATTTTAATCAGAAAACTGAAGCCGTTAAATACTCACTCAGGTGTCTGGAAAGACCGGAATTGCCAAGTAAACAATGTTTTGTCTGATTTATCTCTGGTTAGATAAACCTACCTCCAAATATTTCTCCTTGCAGCACTTTAATTTGTTTGAGGGGATTCCATTTGGCACTCAGTGGGTGTAAAGCTAACAATATCCGTATTGGCAAGGGTCTGATAACTATGTGAGAACATTCTGGCATGCTAGCATCTGGTAGCTGAGTGAATGTTGCCAGTATAGCATGGCAGCACAACATGATCCTGATGTCAAGTTAAACAACAGCACCATTGTCACTTGCAGTAGGCTGCTTTGTTGATTTCAAACACATTTATTTTCGTCAGATTTTAGTTTTCTGGAGACCATAGCCCAGCTTGGTCTGGAATATAAGTGATACATCTCATCAGTGTTAATATTTTTGGTCACCGAGCTCATTTTGATGTGCAGCACCAGAGGATCGTGTCAAGTTAAAATAAAGGGTTGTGGAGTTTTCTCAATACAATGTATGAAGCCAGACAACTGAACAATGGTGGAGGCTAAACAAACTGCAAATACAGGAAGTAGAAAATGCAAACAGGAAATGCTTGAGATGTACATCAGGTTGATCAGCACCTGATTGACAATGTTTGGGCGTGGCCCTTTATTAGATGGATTGGAAAAGCCCCTTTAACTGAACTGACACCAGCAGCCCACAACAAAACTGAGCAAAATTAAAGCAGGGAGAACAATAGACAGAAGACAACAATTCAAGCCTGCTACTTATCTCGGCTTGTTAACCTCTAGGATTACCCGGAGACTGAAGATGAATCTCCAGGATATTGCTGTGATTGTAGAAGCATTAACAAAAATATTAAGAAGAAAGGATTCTTTGAATGCTGCTACTTTTCTTTTTTAGCCATAAGTGTGCTGGACATGGGGAAAAGGATCAATTTGACTGACAGTCAACTATTATCCAATTAGAAAATGAAGAGCCTATTTACTCTGATTGGTATCGGGATGGTCATGCTTCGTGAAGATGGATATGTTGAGAAATGTGTGTGGGGATGGGGCAGTTGGCCACAATTGATTTTTAATGAAACCTCCAGGAATACATCTGATCAGAGTTGGCAACTCTATGCCTATCATTTACTCATCCCTGTGAACCATGTAAATAGCAGCCTGACAGCCCAATTGTTTGAAAGGGTTACCCCACACCCCAGGACATTAACCTGACTTTTTCTTTCATGTGTTGATTAACTTGCCATTTTCTGTTATTAGCTCAACTTTTAAATGCATATTTGTAATTACCAAAGCTGGGAGATTTAACAAGACACTACATACTAGTATTTGTTTCGAACAAGTAACCAGGGAGTGATTCTGTTCATATCGTATTTCCATCATGTGCTGCCTCTGAGGGCAGCTTCAAATTGGGAGGGTTGGAGTGTGAAAGTAACTTTTTTCAGTAATTTCAATATTGGGATATGAAAATTGTGAGATAATTGTAATTTATATTTTAATTAAAGGGTGAGATAATAAGTTAATCAGTCTTCTCAAAGCCTTGACTTTCAAATGATTTACTTGGGTGGGGAGGGGAAGATGGTAAAAGTGTTATCACTGAAAATGTCTGTGCTGTGCAACTCATTTTGTAACTTTGCTTCCTTCGTCAGGCTGGAGTCGGGGTGCATGTTTGTGCTTATTTTTCGGCAGGTAATTATAACCAGACTGAAGAAACAAAATGACAAATTGAATTTAGGCATAGGGAGCACAATGTCATAATCCATCAGTGGCCCAAAACGAAGGGGTTTGACATATAGCGATGAGGGCTCTTAAACACTTCAAATGGCCATAGACAGGCCAGTTGATTGTGCAGGTGACAGATGTAAAGCAATGTGCATAGGTGTCAGGTGATATATCTTGGGAGGAAAGACAAAGTGTGGAATAATGTTGAAGGATGTGGATAAACAGAGAGACGTATCAGTCAAAATACTCACAAAAAACAAAATACCGAGGATGCTAGGAGGAAGTGAAGACTCTACACAGACAGTCGCCGAAGCTGGAATTGAACCTGAGTCCCTGGAGCTGTGAGGCAGCAGTGCTAACCACCGTGTCGCCTGGATAGTTAAGGTACTCCCTTGGAGAGGTGAGGTACCCCTGTAAAAGTACACTTAAGTTTTCATTTAGTGCCTCAGAAGTGCCAGGACCTTAACTCTCACTGTTCTTGTGATCCAACTAGGAGGGTAGGGCTGCTGGTCTGAAAGGGTAATTTTCTGTTGACCCCACTTAGTCTTGCACCCAGCTGCAAGGAAGGAATTCGTGCTTCAGATGTGCACATAGTGCTTTGTCCAAGAAAGCATAGAGAAGGAGCATGGCACCCCGTGTTTCCTCGGAAGAAGTGGAGGCAGGGTGCTCACTTCCCGGACTAAAGAGCAATAAGGAGTGTGGTGGTCTGCCTCATTCTACAGGCACCTGTTGGCGTCCTCCTGCAGATTGTGGCCTCTGCATCACTGCATGGGCAGCCATGATCACTGGTGCACATGGAGCAGAAGAGTGCTCTGTCACAGGGGCTAGGGAGGTGGAGGAAAATGAGAGTGCTGAGGAGCTCTCGGTACCTTAACCCTTCTCAGTAATCTGCACAGCCCTGGGTTGGCTTCAGGTGGGGTTGATGGGGCTGGCTGCTGGGAGAAGGCGGCTTATAAGAATTAGGGTGATGATCTTCCTGGTGATGGAGAGTAAGAAGATTCCTTGGTAGTTCCCACAGTCCACTTTGTCTTTTTCCTTGAAGACGATGGTCCATTCCAGTAATTGCTGTGTCACCAGAGTGACCATTCTGATAAGGGAACTCAGCTCCTCATCCATTCCACAGATGTCAGTGCTCATTCCCTGAGTGGACTGATCCACTACTGAGGGAGACTTGGACCCTTTCCCGGCCAAGATGCTGCTCTTGCAACAACCCCTGGGGTTCCCTGTGTCTATCCATGAGCTTGGCCAATCACTCTTGGGCACAGCTCATGTGGTTGGTCAAAGTGGAGCTCATGGTGATGATGGACTCCTTCATGTCTGCGTCCAAGAACTCCCGCTGCCTCAGGGAACGCTGTCAGATGTCCACATATCTGTTGATGAGTGGATAAATACTGTGCCCTGTAGGGTCATTGTTTTTTAATCCACGTTTTTTGCCAGGAAATAAATATCCTAATTTTGGGAAAGGAGACCCTGTTTAAAAGTCAAGTCCCAAGGCCAAAACTTTACTATGCCGAACAAATCCAACCCCACATTCCGGCGCCTGTTCGGGTACACAGAGGGAGAATTCAGAATGATTAAGTCACCTAACAGCACGTCTTTCGGATCTCGGAAGAGGAAACCGGAGCACCCAGAGGAAACCGACGCAGACACGGGGAGAACTTGTAGACTCCGTTCAGACAGTGGCCCAAATGGGAATCGACCCTGGGACCCTTGTGCTGTGAAGCAACAGTGCTAACCACTATGCTACTGTGCCGCCTTTAAGGTGAAGGCCAAGGACAAGTGGATGTTACAGTGTAGCACCGATTTTCTCAAATTGCACATTTCGTCGATCATTGTCAGCCATGCGGTGTTGATCAATGCTCACCTGCGCCTTCTTGTTCATGGCAGGGGATACTGGATGGCCAGCTGGGCAAATGATGTCCTTTCACCTTTGTACCTCCTCTACCAGAATCTCCATGCTCCAGTCAGAAAAACATGGGTGGCTGGCCCCATCCCTTGAGGTGCACCTGATCTGTGTGACATTCCATGAATTAAAAAATAGTAAAAGCACGTGCTGATACACGCCACTACCTTAACCATGCTGCTCTGCTCACATGGCTCACCCCATCGCTGTACTTGCTATTATGCCAGTGTCTCATTGTGAACATCTCAGAAGTATGGTGGGGGTTACATGTAATGTGACATGAGCCCGAGACCCCGGTTGAGGCTGAACTCATGCGTGCAGAACTTGGCTACCCGTTCCGCTCAGCAATTCTGCATTGTCGTGTGTCTTGGAGCCGCCTCGGAGGATGTTTACCCAAAGATCGGAGGCTGAATGTCCTTGACTGCTGAAGTGTTCCCCGACTAGCCCTGGAGATTTATCCACCTTCAAAAAACAAAGAATTATACAGCATAGGAACAGATCCTTTGGCTCTCCAAGCCTGTACCAGCCATGATACCAACCTTTGCCAAAACCCTCAGCACTTCCTTGTGCCGTATCCCTCTATATCCAACCTATCCATGTGTTTGTCAAGATGCCTTTTGAACGCCGTTAATGTACCTGATCCCACAACCTCCCCTGGCAACGCGTTCTAGGCACTTACCACCCTCTGCGTAAAAAAACTGCCTTGCACATCTCCTCTAAACTTTGCCTCACAGACCTTAAACCTATGCCCCCTGTTGACTGACCCCTCTACCTTGGGAAAGAGTGCCTGCCCATTCACTCTACCAATGCCCCTCATAATCTTATAGACCTCTATCAGGCCACCCCTCAACCTCCGTCTTTCCAATTAAAACAGTCCGAGTCTATTCAGCCTCTCCACATAACTAACACCCTCCAGAGCAGGCAACATCCTGGTAAACCTCCTCTGCACCCTCTCCAAAACCTCCACATCCTTCTGGTAGTGTGGCGACTAGAATTGTGTGCAATATTAGCATGACTGTAGTCCAAAGATGTGCAGGTTAGGTGGGTTGGCCATGATAAATTGCCCTTAGTGTCCAAAATTGCCCTTAGTGTTGGGTGGGGTTACTGGGTTATGGGGATAGGGTGGAGGTGTTGACCTTGGGTAGGGTGCTCTTTCCAAGAGCCGGTGCAGACTCGATGGGCCGAATGGCCTCCTTCTGCACTGTAAATTCTATAATAACTTGCCAGTTTTTCTACTTGATGCTAGTCCAATGAAGGCAAGCATTCCATATGCTTTCTTGACTACCCTGTGGGCGGAACCAAAGGTGGAGCCCAGTACAAGTTCCTCAGTGCTCCCAGCGCTACTCCCCCTAGTGGTAGGATGGCGCTACTGCGCTTACAATGACAGTGTGAATTATTATATACATTCATATATTACATTCACCACATTCACCCCCTGCAAAAAAATCAAGTCCGGCGGGGGTGGTGGTCCATAACGTCAGTCTGTCCGGCGGTCGGATTGTCCGCTGAGACCTGCGGAGCACCGGGGTTGCAGCCTCTTGCGGTGGCTGGACGGGTGTAGTGTGTTGGGGTACGATGGTGGACTCCAGGGAGGGTTGTCTTCGAGCTTCATACTCTCCTGGTTTGACTGGGGACTGGGGGCGCTGGGGGCTGGCCGGCACGGGTGCGCGGGACTGGTGGAGCGAGCTCGTGGGCTCGGGAGCGCAAGGGGGCAGCAGCATGGGGTGTAGGGTGAGAGATCCTTCTGTGGGGGTAGAGGGGGCGCTGGATCCGGCGGGTGCCAGATCCCGGAGGGATACAGTGTCCTGACGGCCGTCAGGGAACTCGACGAATGCGTACTGGGGGTTGCAGTGGAGCAGGCGCACCTTCTGAACAAGGGGGTCGGTTTTGTGCGCCCTGACGTGTTTCCAAAGGAGTACGGGGCTCGGCATCCTCAGCCATGCTGGAAGTGAGACCCCCGTGGTAGTGCCCCTGGAAAAAATGAAGAGCCTCTCGTGAGGGGTCTGGTTGGTCGCCGTACACAAGAGGGACCTAATAGCGTGGAGCGCGTCTGGGAGGACTTCCTGCCACTGGGAGACTTGGAGATTTCTAGACCGGAGGGTCAGTAGGACGGTCTTCCAGACCGTCGCGTTCTCCCTTTCCACTTGCCCGTTCCCCCTGGGGTTGTAGCTGGTAGAGCTGCTCGAGGCAATGCCCTTTTCGAGCAGGTACTGACGCAGCTCGTCGCTCATGAAGGACGAACCCCGGTCGCTGTGCACGTAGCTGGGGAAACCAAACAGAGTGAAGATGCTATACAGGGCCCTAATGACAGTGTGGGAGATCATGTCGGGGCACGGGATAGCGAATGGAAAGCGGGAGAACTCGTCTACGACGTTTAAGAAGTAAACGTTCTTGTTAGTTGAGGGGAGTGGCCCTTTGAAATCGATCGCGAGGCGTTCAAAGGGCCTAGAAGCCTCGACCAGGTGGGCCCTGTCTGGTATATAGAAGTGCGGTTTGCACTCTGCACAGATCGGGCAGTCCCTGGTGACCGCTTTTACCTCCTCGTTGGAGAAAGGCAGGTTTCGGGCCTTGATGCAGTGGGCGAGCCGGGTGACCCCCGGGTGGCAGAGGTCATTGTGGATACTTTTAAAATTGGTCGATCTGCGCGCTGGCGCATGTCCCGCGGGATAGGGCATCCGGAGGCTCTTTGAGCTTCCCGGGTCGATATTTGATATCATAATTGTAGGTGGAGAGTTCGATCCTCCACCTCAGAATTTTATCGTTTTTTATTTTGCCTCTTTGCGAGTTGTCGAACATGAAGGCAACCGATCTTTGGTCGGTGATGAGGGTGAACCTCCTACCTGCAAGGTAGTGCCTCCAGTGACGGATAGCCTCCACAATGGCTTGTGCTTCTTTCTCGACTGAGGAGTGTCAGAGTTCTGAAGCGGAGAGGGTACGGGAGAAAAATGCAAGGGGTCTCCCTGCCTGATTTAACATGGCTGCAAGAGCTACCTCTGAGGCGTCGCTCTCTACCTGAAATGGGGTGGATTCATCCACCGCCCGCATGGCCGCTTTGGCGATGTCCTCCTTGATGCCGTCGAAGGCCTGGCGTGCCTCGGCTGACAGGGGGAATCGTGTGGCCTTAGAGTGGGCGGGCTTTGTCCGCATATTGAGGGACCCACTGGGCGTAGTAAGAAAAAAATCCCAAGCACCGTTTGAGGGCGTTGGGACAATGAGGGGGAGGGAGATCTAAGATCTAAGATCTAAGCATACGGTCCGGATCTGGGCCCAGGACTCCGTTTTCCACGACATAGCCGAGTATGGCTAGTCTGGATGTGCGGAAAACGCATTTCTCCTTGTTGTATGTGAGGTTCAGTTTCTGTGCCGTCTGGAGAAAACGGTGGAGGTTAGCGTCGTGGTCCTGCTGGTCATAGCCGCAGATGGTGACATTGTCCAAGTACGGAAACGTGGCCCGCAGCCCGTACTGGTCCACCTTTCGGTCCATTGCTCATTGGAACACCGAGACATCATTAGTGACGCCGAAGGGAACCCGGAGGAAATGGAAGAGGCGGCCATCGGCCTCGAATGCCGTGTAGTGGCGGTCCTCTGGGCGGATTAGGAGCTGGTGGTATGCAGACATCAGATCCACCGTGGAGAAGAGCCGGTACTGGGCGATCTGGTTTACCATGTCTGCAATCCTAGGGAGCGGATACGCGTCGAGGAGCGTAAATCTATTTATAGTCTGACTGTAGTCGACCACCATACGGAATTTTTTCCTGGTCTTAACGACCACCACCTGAGCTCTCCAGGGACTATTGCTGGCCTCTATAACCCCCTCACTGAGAAGCTTTTGGACCTCAGCTCTGATAAATACCCTATCCTGCAGGCTGTATCGCCTGCTACGAGTGGCTACGGGTTTACAGTCCTTAGTGAGATTGGCCAAGAGAGGAGGGGGGAGATTCGCAGTGTAGCGAGGCTGCAGATCGTGAGTGGGGGCAGGGGCCCTCCGAAGTTGAGGGTGAGGCTCTTGAGGTTGCATTGGAAGTCTAGGCCTAATAAGAGTGGGGCGCAGAGTTCGGGCAAAACGTAGATTTTAAACTTTGAGTAACTAGTGCCTCGGATTGTGAGTGCCGCGGCGGTGCGCCCCTGGATCTGGACTGAGTGGGAGCCTGAAGCGAGCGCGATAGTTTGCTGCGCGGGTAAAATGGGGAGCGAACAGCATCTTACCAGGTCTGGGTGGTATGAAGCTTTCTGTGCTCCCAGAGTCGAAGAGGCATGGCGTTTTGTACCCGTTGATGTGGACCTCTGCCATCGAGTTTCGTAGGTTCTTTGGTCTGGATTGGTCTAGGATGACCGCGCTGAGTTGCGGGTAGTTAGCGGCTCGATCAGCTGTGCTGGAGTGGCCCCGTGATGACTGCTCTCTGAGTTCGTAGTCTTGTTCGAATTCCTCCGCTGAGTTGTCCGAGCGCGGAGATGCCGATTGGGCCCGTGGATCGCACGTGGCGGAGGATGGCGGCCCCCATGAGTCGTACATGGCGGGCGGGGAGGAAGATGGCGTCCAAGATGGCGGCCCCCATGAGTCGCACGTGGCCGGCCGCGTGGTGGAGATTTTCCAAGATGGCGGCCCCCACGTGGCTGGAGGGGACGGAGTCGGGGCATAGGCCGCAGCGTTTCGGGCCCCGCGGGGCTGAGAGTGCGGGGTGCGGTTACTGCGAGTCGCTGGGGAGTTGGAAGCTGGGGCCCTTTTTGCGAGGCCCACTCTTGCGTAATGCCCTTTTCGCCTGCAGCTGCTGCAGGTCGCGTTGCGGGCCGGGCAGTGCTGCCGCGGGTGCTGGTTCTGGCCGCAGAAATGGCAGGCTGGAGCAGCATAGTGGCTTGCTGGGGCAGCATAGTGGCTGGCTGGGGCAGCATGGTGGCTGGGCGGCCACGTAGCACAGGCCTGGGGGAGTCGCTGGTCGGGGGCCCATAATGGGGTTGCGGGGTCCGCGGGGAACGAGTTAAGGCTGCGGAAAGAGACCTCCAACATGGTCGCTGCTTCCACAGTCTTTTCTAAGTCCTGGGCCCCCTTTTCCAGCAGTCGTTGGCGCACATAGCTAGACCTGAGGCCCGCTACAAAAACATTGCGTACCGCCAATTCCCTGTGTTCAGCCGCGGTAACCACTTGGTAGTTACAGTCATTGGATAAATTGTTAAGTTCTCTTAGGAATTCTGCGAGCGATTCCGTAGGCCGCTGACGGCGAGTTGTAAATACATGGCGAGCGTAAACTTCATTAATTGGCCTTACATACATTTTTTCGAGAACTGCTAGCGCCACAGTATATGAACTGGCCGAGTTTAGTTGTGTTGAGATTCTATGGCTCACCCTCGTGTGCAGTAGACTTAGCTTCTGATCCTCTGTCGTTTCGGCTGTGCTCGCTTCGGCCAGGTAGGCCTTGAAGCACCGGATCCAGTGGGAGAAGATTTCTTTAGCCTCTGCATCCTGCGGGTTGAGTTCCAGGCGCCCAGGCTTGAGGGCCGATTCCATAATCGATCTTTACTGTTCTTAAGTCGATTAAATTGATGGAACCATCAATTCATCAGACACGTGTTTCCGAAGTGAATCTAAGCTTTAACTGACTTACTTCAGAGCCAGCCTGTTACCTGTTGATGAACTCGAAGTGACCCAGGCTGACTCTGGACACAGATACTTATACAGCTGCACTAGGGGGAGGAGTCGTGGGCAGAACCAAAGGTGGAGCCCAGTACAAGTTCCTCAGTGCTCCCAGCGCTACTCCCCCTAGTGGTAGGAGGCGCTACTGCACTTACAATAACAGTGTGAATTATTATGTACATTCATATATTACATTCACCACACCCTGTCCACTTGTGTTGCCACTTTCAAAGACCTGTGGACCTGTACACCCAGATCTCTCTGACCTTCTATATTCCTAAGAGCTTTACCATTTACGGTATATTTCCCCTCTATGTTAGACCTACCAAAATGTATGACCTCACATTTGTCCGGATTAAACTCCATTTGCCATTTCTCTGCCCAAGTCTCCAACCTATCAATGTCCTGCTGTATCTTCTCACAATCCTCAACACTATCTGCCACTCTATCAACGCAAACTTACTGATCAGACCAGCAACATTTTCCTCCAAATTGTTTATGTACACTCCAAACAACAGAGGCCCAAGCACAGATCCCTTTGGAACACCACTAGTCACAACCTTCCATTCGGAAAAACCCCCTTCTCCTGCTACCCTTTGCCTTCTGTGACTGAGCCAGTTCTGTATCCATCTTACCACCTCACCTCTGATCCCGTGTGATTTCACCTTTTGTACCAGTCTGCCATGAAGCAACTTGACAAAGACTTTATTGAAGTCCATGTAAACAACATCCATCGCCCTCCCCTCATCAATCATCTTTGTCACCTTCTCTAAAAACTCTATCAAGTCAGTAAGGCATGGCCTCTCCTTCAGAAAACCATGCTGTCTATTTCTTATGAATCTATTTGTTTCCAAATGGGTATAACTCCTTTCCCTGAGAATTCTCTCCAATAATTTACCTACTACCGACATGAGGCTCACTGGCCTATGGTTTCCAGGATTATCCCTGCTACCTTTCTTAAACAGTGGTACCACCTCAGCTATTCCTGTAGCCAATGAGGATACAAAGATGTCAGTCAAGGCCCCAGCAATTTCCTCCCTTGCTTCCCTCAGTATTCTGGGGTAAATCCCATCCGCCCCAGGAGACTTATCTATCTTAATATCTTTTAAAAGACCCAATACCTCCTCCTTTTCAATGTTAATATGATCCAGACTGTCCACACACCCTACCCAAGAATCATCTTTCACAAAGTCCCTTTCTTTGGCGAACACTGATGCAAAGTACTTATTTAGTACCTCGCCCATTTCCTCTGGCTCAACACATAGATTCCCCCCACTCCCCTGAAGTGGTCCAATCCTTTCCCTGGCCACCCTCTTGCTTTTTACATATGAATAAAAAGCTTTGGGATTCACCTTAATCCTGCTTGCCAAGGACTTTTCATGACCCCTGCTAGCCCTCCTAATTCCCCGCTTCAGTGCCTTCCTACTTCCTTTATACTCCCCAAGAGTTTTGGCTGTCCCCACCCTTCTAGACCGTACAACAGTCTCCCTTTTCTTTTTGACGAGGTTCACAATATCCCTTGTTATCCAAGACTCCCTAAACGTCCCATACTTATCCTTTGTTCTCTCAGGAATGTGATTTTCCATTAATTTCCCATTAAAATCCCATTAATTTCCCTAAAACCATTTCTCTACTAATACTAATTTCCTTCAGCTCCTCACTAAAACTTGTGTGTCTGGGAACCTCCGGTACATTATTCATGTCATCCTTTGTGAAGATGTGAAGACAGCAAATTACAAATTTAGTTGCTCAGCCATTTCTTTGCTCCCTATTATGAATTTCCACATTTCTGACTGTCAGGGGCCTACATTTTTTTTAATCAATATTTTTCTCTTTACATACCCATACAAATTTTACAGTCAGTTTTTACGGTTACAATGCGGAGTTTGCACATTCTCCCTGTGGCTGCGCAAGTTTCTTCCGGGTGCTCCTGTTTCCTTCAGACAAGTCCAGAAAGACATGCTATTAGGTAATTTGGACCTTCTGAATTCTCCCTCCGTGTACCCGAACAGGCACCAGAATGTGGCAACAAGGGTTTTTCACAGTAACTTCATTGCAGTGTTAATGTAAGCCTACTTGTGACAATAAAGATTATTATTATTAAAGCTTACTTTCATATTGTATTTTCCCCTTCTTAATCAATCCCTTGGTCTGCCTTTGCTGAATTTCAAACTATTCCCAGTGTATTGGTCCATTGTTTTTTCTTGCTAACTTGCATGCCTCATCTTTGGATCTAATATTATCTCTAATTCCCCCTGCTAAGCCATAGTTGACCACAGTTCCCTTTCTACTCTTGTGCCAAATAGGAATAACCAACGTTCGGATTTCACCTATTTGAATGCCTGCCATTGCCTGTTCATTCTCCTTCCTTTCCTTTCCGTCATTATTAACTCATGCTCATATCATCATAGTTACCTTTACTGAGATTCAGAACCCTAGCCTTAGAATCAACTACCTCACTATCCACCATGATAAAGAATGATGCCATATTATGGTCACTCATCCCCAAGGGTTCTCTCACAAGTATGTTGGCAACTAATCCTTTCTCATTACATAACACCCAGTCCAAGATGGCCTGTTCCCTAGTTGGTTCCTCAATGTATTGGTCCAGAAAGACATCCCATACACACTCCAGAAATTCCTCCTCTATTGTACTGTGACTGATTTGATTCACCCAATCTATATGCAGATTAAAGTCACCCATAATCACAGATGTTCCTTTTAAGCTTTAACACATGCATCTCAGATTTCCTGTCTAATGCTATCCCCAACATTACCACTGCAGTTTGGTGGTCTGTATACCACCCCTACAAATATTCTTTGCCCCTGGGTGTTTCAACTTTCTACAGTGTGGGCGCATCCAGAGAGATGAGTGACAATGAGTGGGTGGGATAATGAGCCTGACGATGTTGTTCATTCATCCACTAGCTAGCTCCTGATTTCATAGCACATTATCTGCATCACGTTGCAGTGGCAAGACAATGGCAACTCCATAGCTGTGCCTTGGGAAGCCATTGGGTTTAGTTCAGTACATTTTTCATTGGGAAGCACCAATGACATTTTTCCCTCGGGGTAAAGCCATGATGGACCATCCATTCGGGATTATTTTGGACAGCATTTACAGCTTTGACACACACCTGACCACATTTCTTCCAAGGCTCACGGTATGCTGAATACGCCCGACCCAACTCCTTTTTCAGCCCTACCTTCCCCATCCTCTGTTTGAAAATCCGACCCACGACCAGACATTTTTAAAGGTTGGGTTCACTGAGCTGGAAAGTCCTCTGTGTCTGCACCCCAACCCAGGGGCAAAACTCTGGGCCCTAGTCTCAGAAAGACAAGTTAGGAGGCGGGACTAGGAACAAATTTGGGTTGGTCACCCGACACTTTGCGCTTCTGAATGATATCAGTGGAAAGATCAATGTGGCAGCAACTAGCCACTCGGCAATGGCCCCAAAGAGGCTGAAAGGCAGTCTTTAACTAGTGGCGACCAGAAGCAGCATGCCAGGGGACCATCAATACCTCCTGTCACTCACTCCAGCATAGGCCCACTGGAGTGTCACAGCCTAAACTGCAGCTGTAATCCAGTTTAAGGAGCGATTCCCCATTCACACCGATGACCTGACCGCTGTGGGCATGTGTGTTTTTATGTTTTTCGCAGTTCTGCAGGGAACGCCTCCATTTTGAGATGCCCTGCTTGCTTCAATGATCTCCATCTGATCCAGTGGGTCTGTAGCCAGAAATTGTTCCAGGTGATTCTATTGACCCTCCAGCTTCCCTGGCCAGCCACCAATCTTTAATTAGATGGGTTCCAGATGCAATTTTTTAATTGGCCGCCTCCAGGAAGACCTCAATGTCTCGCCACAGCCTCTACTGGGTTCCTGGCCTGCCGTTGAGCTTGAAATTGGGAATGCGGCACAATAGGAAAATTCACCAATGTTTCAGGTTTATGACTATTCTGCTGAAAAGCCATTAACCTGAAACATTAACTCTGGCTCTTCCTCAATAGATGCCGCTTGATCTGCTGAAAATATTTCCTGCTTTTGGGTCAAAATACTTAATTGGCTGAAATAGGGAATAAAATACGAGGGCCAAAGATGTTATGATAATTTTGTACACAATCATAGTTCAGCCATGGTTATAATATGGTGTGCTATTTTGGTTAATCCCTCATAGAAAGGACATAAAAGCCATTGGTGGAGAGTAGATTCCCTAGGATTATGCTCGAACTGGAAAATTGTAGTCGTGTGGACAGAATTGAGATACTGGAACAATTTCAAACGGAGCAAAGAAGACTGAGAGGAAATTAAATTGAAGTTTTAAAAATTATTAAAGACTTTGATAGAGTGAATAGGGAATGATTATGTCTGATGGTTCGATAGCTGGTGTTCACTTAATTTAAAATGATCACTGAGAGGAAACGGAGAATGTTTAGAAGAAATGGTGCAGAGGATTGCTTGTGCATGGAATGCTTGGTGACAGTGAATGGGTGAGATGGGGGCTTTTGCATATTTGAAAGAATAATTTGGTAAATGTTTGAGCAGAAGAAAATTCAGAGATAGAGAAGGACTAGGAGGGAGGCGGGGAGACAGTGGTAGTGTTAATATCTCTTGACTCGTAATCCAGAGACCCAGCTAATCTGGGTCATGGGTTCAAATCCCATCGTGGAATTTGAATTCAGTTAATAAATCTGGAATATAAGGCTACTCTCACTAATGGTGATCAAGATACTATCATTGATTGTTGTTAAAAACCCATCTGGTTCACTAATGTCCTTTAGGGAAAGAAATCTGCTGTCCTTACCTGGTCTAGCCTGCATGTGACTCCAGACCCACAGTACTGCCATTAACTCCTGATGAGGGCAATTAGGGATGAGCAACAAATGCTGCCCTTGCCAGTGACACCCACATCGTAGAAACGACTAAAGATCAGATTGAATTGCTCCAGCAAAGAGATGGTATGATGGGCAAAATAGCTTCCTTCTGTTTTCTTTATTCATTTGTTGGATTTGGGTGGTGCCTGCAAGGCTGGCATTTATTACCAATCTCAAGTTGCCGAGAACGTGCTTTCTTTTTAGACCGTTAGTCAAAATACAATAAGTTACTTTTCGATCGGCTACTTTTAGAGTTCTGTTGTGCATCAACCACTTAATCTTCCACAGTTCCATGATCCTCTCTGCATCCTCCAAACACTGCGCTATGTAGAAACTAAAGAATAGGACAAAATGACTTTTTACAAATTCCAACAAAAAGCCCCAGAATGTAAAAAATCCTTTATTTGGTCCTCATGCTCCCTCCATTTATGACATTCTGTGTTGTGCACATTGTGCACATGTATCAGTTAAATCAATGAGGTATCTGTTTGACTTTTGCAGATTGAGTCTTGATTGACACTTGAAGCTGAGTTTTCGTTGAATATGTTTCATTGCCAGACACAGGACGCCACTGAGGTCCCAATACCCAATCCCAGAATGGTTCAGATACTGTACATAAACTGTATGTCATTCATCTCTCCTCACAGCAGAGGTCATGAGTGGGAAAATAAGCTGACCTTCAAAGTAAGGAGGATTTCTATTCCAAGTATGACTCCAGGGTGACTGACGTTTAGAATTGTAACCTGTTTCTAAGTGCTTAAGTTAATTTGAATAGCAATGGTATTGCCTATATGAATCCAAAGATGATTAAATTGAACTAAATAATATCTTCAAGTGTTCTGGCAGTGGCTTACGTGTGAGGAGATTATACAGGTTACGTCTGCAGTCAGATGGTGTTACTGTACTTTCACAGCAAGTTTAAATTGGTTTAAAACTTTTCCCTTTATTACCAGCGGAGACATGGAGAGGTAAGTAAGTGCGCACACTCTGAAATGGGTAAGAGGTAGAACACAGGATGCCTGTGGAATTATATCCGAGCCGTTAAATACAGATTATCAAAGTACAATGAGTGCTGTTCAGTTGATTGTCGGCAGTGATCTGTAATTTTGGGAAAGGAAGTGTTTTGTTTGTTTGTTTCTGTTATGCAGCAGATTGAAAATGTCCCAGCATTTATGCACTGGAGCAACTGTTTTCAGGAAATAGGAAATGCTTTGAATAAAGGACGTTACTGTACTTAAACAGAAAGCAGGCAAATTACCACAAGCAAAAATAATTTTTCTCTCGTGGTTGTAAAATGTCGGGTGAAATTCTCCGTTCGGGAGACTATGGGCTGGATTCTCCGATTTTGAGGCTTTGTCCAGAGCATGTGTCTAGTCTTCTGACCAAAACGTCGGCGCAGCCCCCGCACTGAGGCTCCGCCTGGTGGGGGACTAGCAGCCACGCCACGCAATGCCCCCCCTTTACCTGCAAATACGGACGGAGAATTGCTGGGTCTGTGGCCGCGCATGCACACGACGACGACCTACAGAGGTCGCGCCGTACAACATTTTCCGGCCGCCAGTGGACCCAGCCTGACAGATAGTGCCCCCTGTAATCTCCCCCACCACCCCCCGGATCACCCCCCACCAGTCCCCCCAGCCCCCACCAAAGCCCCACCTAGGCAGTGGAACGGCTACCCCCCGCCCCCAACTGTGGCGGCACTGGACACAGTCCTTAGCCACCACGCGAGGTTGACAAAATCTCAGACGACTAGTGATCCACGCTGTCGGGAAGTCGGCTCATCGGGGGCAGAGCATGGGGGGGGGGGGCTTCAGATGACATCCTGAGGTCGTCCCAACAGCGTGTGGCATACTCAGCGATGACGCCGTTTAGGAAGGGGCTGAGCACCTGACAAATGGCACCACCCCCGACTTCGACATCAAAAGGGATTCTCCAGCCAATTGCCAAATGCGATTTTGGCATCGGCAATTTGAGAATCCAGCCCATTGTTCTCCTGCCAGAGCTGGATGTGCAAATGAGGAAGCGATTCCTAATCCTTGGCCATACAAATTTATGCATGGCGAAAATTGCGCAGGGTTCCCGAGGCTATTGGGTCACCGATCTGAGTGATCAGCTTGATGACAAGGTCCGGCGACTGGCCACCTCCCCCCTGCTTCGCAGTGCAGCCCCCAACCCCCCTGGATTTTATGGGTCCTTCCCCCTCCTCACAGTACAGGACCGACCACCCCAAAGCGATCCCTAAATAAAGTGATTACCCCAAAATCCCTGAAAGAAAGAGACACCCCATAGACATCCTCGAAATAAAGAGAACCCCAGAGGCCCCCTAAATAAAGAGATTCCCTAAATAAAGAGACCCCCCACAGAGATCCCTAAATAAAGAGACCCCCCACAGAGACTCTCTAAATAAAGAGCCCCCCCACAGAGGCCCCTAAATAAAGAGACCCCCACAGAGACCCCTAAATAAAGGGACCCCCCCACAGAGATCCCTAAATACAGAGACCCCCACACAGAGACTCCCTAACTAAATAGACCCCCCCCACAGAGATCCCTAAATAAAGATACCCCCCACAGAGACTCCCTAAATAAAGAGCCCCCCCACAGAGACCCCTAAATAAAGAGACCCCCACAGAGACTCCCTAAATAAAGAGACCCCCCACATAGACCCCTAAATAAAGAGACTCCCCCCCCCCCCCCCCCCAACAGATTCCAGAAAATTGACCTCTGCCGGCAGCCTCCCAAAAATGAGCTCCTTGTCAGGATGCCCCTCCAGAAGGGAGACCCCTGTCTGGAAGGTAGAGAGTGGTCCAGACAGAGGCAGTTTAAAAGTTATCTGCTTTAACATTTACCTGGGCAATGCACCTGCTAGCTCAGACACAGTAAGCAGCACAAAAGTGTCAATTCCTGGAAAGAGAAAACCAGTCAGCTGTGAGTAAACCCCCTCAGATCTTTGAGCTGGAAACCATTCATTCATTTCTCTTTGAAATTGCTTTTACTAGGCTGTGATTGACAGCTTCCAGACACACAGCTGTCAGCATTTCTCCATTCATCTCCCTTCATGGTTGAGTAATTCTCAAGTGCTCTCACCGCAATGGTTATAAACATCCATCCTTGATTGACAACACCTGGACCGCATCAAACAGAATTAAGTGTTTTCCAATCACCTCCCTTCAAGCTTGAGTGATTCTGAAGTGTCCAGCTGGAAATTTACAGCACTTACCTCTGTTGGAGTGTTCCAGGACCTGCCAATCAAAGCTGTGGGAGGGTGGTCTTGCATTGCAGGAGGGAGGGTGGCCCTCGATTGTTTTGAGGGCAACTCCCTTACAGAATTACCACCAAGGCCCAGTGCGAGGTCCACTGCATCAGGGCCACGATTGTCAAGACCGTTAGTGATTCTCACCCATGTAATTCCTGACCCAGAGGACCGGAAAATCATGCGGGCCTGGAGAACATGGTGCCCAGCTAACATAATGACCCATTTGTATCCTCCCGCTGGTGTGGGCCGCAAACCTCAATCCTGACACCAGTGGGGGACGGGATCATCGGAAACTGGGCGCCGATGCTGTTTTCTTCATGACTGCTGGATCCTTGCCTCACTGGGAACTCCTCTACCAGCAGCACGAGGCGGAGAATTTCACCCACCATTTCCTCTGCCCTTACCAACCGTACTGCCGTCATGTATTATGGATCCTTCACTCACTTCTTAATAAAATAAAATGTAAAACAAAATACATTATAAATTATAGCCAAGCTACGATACACATCAGACAAAACAAGTCAAAGCTAGAATCACACAGCAGGCCAATCATCATCAATGCTGAGAAAACAATGTTAATAAACCAGGTTTTCAGACATCCTTAAATCTTTCAAATCTACCTGCAAATTATTGAACATTTCTGTTGTTTGCTTATCTAATATCAAGCTGTGAACACCATGGGCGGCACCTTATTCCCTTTAAAAATAATCGAGGGGCAGAGCATTTCCAAGTCGTGACCTTGCCCTTGCTTTCAATGCCTAGGAGATCTTCCCGGGGGTGGACTGAGATGGCAAGTCCAATCAGAGGGCCTACGGCCTTGGAAGGACAGCAACTCAAATGGCCGCTGCGTGAGGGGCCTGGAAAGGTGCCTTCATCTTGAGAAGTTTTAAAAATGGAACTTTGGTCACAGCTGCCAGGAATTACCATCCCGCCCAGTGGCGGGGAAACCTCTCCGCAGGATAACCGGTGACCACCCTGTGACAGGATGATCAACGCTGTTCCAGCAGGAGAATGAGAACAAAAGCCCTGCAGGACTCTGGACCAGCTGCCAGAATGCCACCTCTGAGCACCTCCTTGGCTTGAACCTTAGTGGAGGGTGGGTGGGGAGGGAAGGGCTTGTCTACCACCGGGAAGATCCCAGCATTTCTGCAATCAGTCCACATATGGGCAACTAAATGTTCAAACTGGCCACCTGCTGCTGCCAGGCGGGTAACCTTGGCAAATGAGAACCCGCCTTTGGGTTCAGAGGCAGGAATGAGTCTGATTGCCCAGGACCATTCCACCCTGTGCAATAGAGTGAGTTTAATTTTGTCTCTGACTGGACAAGTTTGATTTTGTGTCAGAGAGTCAGCTTAATAGTGTGTGAGATTTTGCATGTGACGGAATTAATTTTGGAGTTTGTATGAGAAGCTAAGTTGGATTTCATGTGCAAGACAGTTTATTTTGCATCTGAGTGAGTGGCCCAGGCTTTAGTTCATTGGATATGAGCATCGCTGGCTGGACCAGCATTTACTGTCCATCTCAAATTGAATGGCTTGCTCTCTAAGAGTCAACCACATTGCTGTGGGTCTGGAGTGACATGTAGACCAGACCAGGTAAGGGCAGCAGATTTCCTTCCCTAAAGGGCATGTGTGAACAATATGGGTTTTTACAACAATCAACAATGGTTTGATGGTCATCATATGAATATAAGAACATAAGAATTAGGAGCACGAGTAGGCCATCTGGCCCCTCGAGCCTGCTCCGCCATTCAATGAGATCATGGCTGATCTTTTGTGGACTCAGCTCCACTTTCCGGCCCGAACACCATAACCCGTAATACCTTTATTCTTCAAAAAACTATCTATCTTTATCTTAAAAACATTTAATGAAGGAGCCTCAACTGCTTCACTGGGCAAGGATTTCCATAGATTCACAACACTTTGGGTGAAGAAGTTCCTCCTAAACTTAGTCCTAAATCCACTTCTCCTTATTTTGAGGCTATGCTCCCTATTTCTGCTTTCATCTGCCAGTGGAAACAACCTGCCCACATCTGTCCTATCTATTCCCTTCATAATTTTATATGTTTCTGTAAGATCCCCCGCATCCTTCTAAATTCCAATGAGTACAGTCCCAGTCTGCTCAACGTCTCCTCGTAATCCAACCCTTCAGCTCTGGGATTAACCTAGTGAATCTCCTCTGCACTCCCTCCAGTGTCAGTACGTCCTTTCTCAGGTAAGGAGACCAAAACTGAACACAATACTCCAGGTGTGGCCTCACTAACACCTTAACACCACAATTGCAGCATAACCTTCCTAGTCTTAAACTCCACCCTCTAACCAATCCTCTGTCCATGCTACTACTTTACCCTTAATGCCATGCATCTTTATCTTATGCAGCAATCTTTTGAGTGGCACCTTGTCAAAAGCTTTCTGGAAATCAAGATATACCACATCCATTGGCTCCCCGTTATCTACCACAGCATAACCTCCCTAGTCTTAAACTCCATCCCTCTGGCAATGAAGGACAAAATTCCATTTGCCTTCTTAATCACCTGTTGCACCTGTAAACCAACTTTTTGCGACTCATGCATGAGCACACCCAGGTCTCTCTGCACAGCAGCATATTTTAATATTTTATCATTTAAATAATAATCCCTTTTGCTGTTATTCCTACCAAAATGGATAACCTCACATTTGTCAACATTGTATTCCATCTGCCAGCCCATTCACTTAACCTATCGAAATCCCTCTGCAGACTTCCGGTATCCTCTGCACTTTTTGCTTTACCACTAATCTTAGTGTCGTCTGCAAACTTGGACACATTGCACTTGACCCCCAACTCCAAATCATCTCTGTAAATTGTGAACAATTGTGGGCCCAACACTGATCCCTGAGGGACACCACTAGCTACTGATTGCCAACCTGAGAAACACTCATTAATCCCCACTCTTTGCTTTCTTTTAATTAACCAATCCTCTATCCATGCTACTACTTTACCCTTAATGCCATGCATCTTTATCTTATGCAGCAACCTTTTGTGTGGCATCTTGTCAAACGCTTTCTGGAAATCCAGATATACCACATCCATTGGCGCCCCGTTATGTACCGCACTGGTAATGACCTCAAAAAATTCCACTAAATTAGTTAGGCACAACCTACCCTTTATGAACCCATGCTGCGTCTGCCCAATGGGACAATTTCTATCCAGATGCCTCGCTATTTCCTCCTTGATGATCGATTCCAGCATCTTCGCTACTACTGAAGTTAAGCTAACGGGCCTATAATTACCCGCTTTCTGCCAACCTCCATTTATAAACAGTGGTGTTACGTTTGCTAGTTTCCAATCCGCCGGGACCACCCCAGAGTCTAGTGAATTTTGGTAAATTATCACTGGTGCATTTGCAATTACCCTAGCCATCTCTTTTAGCACTCTGGGAAGCATTCCATCAGGGCCAGGAGACATGTCTACCTTTAGCCCCATTAGCTTGCCCATCACTACCTCCTTAGTCATAACAATCATCACAAGGACCTCACCTGTCATAGCCTAATTTCTATCAGTCACTGGCATGTTATTTGTGTCTTCCACTGTGAAGACCAACCTTAAAAACCTGTTCAGTTCCTCAGCCATTTCCTCATCTCCCATTATTAAATCTCTCTTCTCATCCTCTAAAGGACCAATATTTACCTTAGCCACTCTTTTTTGTTTTATATATTTGTAGAAACCTTTACTATCTTTTTATATTCTGAGCAAGTTTACTCTCACAATCTATCTTACTCTTCTTTATAGCTTTTTCCTTCAATTTGATACTCTCCCTTATTTTCTTAGATATCCACAGTCGATTTTCCCTCTTTCTACTGTCCTTCCTTTTTGTTGGTATAAACCTTTGCTGAGCACTGTGAAAAATCAGAATTTAATTCCAGATTTTAATTGAATTCAAATATCACTATCTGCTGTGGTGGGATTCGAACATGTGTCCCAGAGCATTACCTTGGTCTGTGGATTACTAGTCCAGTGACAATATCACTGCCTCCCCATATGAGTGTAGTGAGGCTAAATGCTCATACCATTATTAAAGAACTAGGCAACAATTTCCAGCAGCCATGTATGAGTAGTTAAACCTGGGAAATTAGGAGGTTACTGACTGAGTTTCCCTCCTCTACCACAAGCTTCACTGTAAGTTTTCCACTGATAATTGCTTGGCAGTACAGATCTTCGTTATTTCTCAAAAAAGACACTTTGTCAAATCTTTTCATTTTGCACTTATCAGGACAATGGTGGTGGACAATTAAATAACTCACAAGTTATTGAGGAGGCTCCACAAATATCCCCACCCTCATTGATGGAGGAGCCCAGCACATATGTGCAAATGATAAGGCTGAAGTATTCACAACAATCTTCAGCCAGAGTGGATAATCCATCTCGGTCTCCTCTGGAGGTCCCCAGCATCACAGATGACTGTCTTCAGCCAATACGATTCACTCCACTTGATATTAAGAAATGGCTGAAGGCATTGGATACTGCAATGCCTATGGGCCCTGGCAATATCCCGGCAATAGTACTGAAGACTTGTGCTCCAGACCTTGCTGCACCCCTAGCCAAGCTGTTCCAGTACAGCTATAACATTGGCATCTACCCGGCCATGTGGATAATTGCCCAGGTGTGTCCTGTACACAGGAAACAGGACATTTCCAAACCCAGCCTTTACCGCCCTATCAGTCTATTCTCAATCATCAGCAAAGTGATGGAAGGTGTCATCAACAGCGCCATCAAGCGGTACTTACACAGCAAAGCCTACTCATTGACACTTGGGCAGCACGGTAGCAGAGTGGTTAGCACAGTTGCTTCACAGCTCCAGTGTCCCAGATTCTGTGGGAAGTCTGCACCTTCTCCCCGCGTCTGCCTGGGTTTCCTCCGGGTGCTCCGGTTTCCTCCCACAGTCCAAAGATGTGCAGGTTAGGTGGATTGGCCATGATAAATTGCCCAAAGTGTCCAAAAGAAAGGTTAGCTGGGGTTACTAGGTTACGGGGATAGGATGGAGGTGTGGGCTTCTGTCAGGTGCTCTTTCCAAGAGCCAGTGCAGACATGATGGGCCGAATTAACTCCTTTTGCACTGTAAATTCAATGAGAATCGGGGGGAAACTCTCCGCTGGTTGGAGTCATACCTGGCACGAACGTTGTGGTGGTTGGAGGTCAATCATCTCAACTCCAGGACATCACTGCAGGAGTTCCTCGGAGTAGTGTCCTAGGCCCAACCATCTTCAGCTGCTGAAGTGGGGATGTTTGCGGATGACTGCACAATGTTCAGCACCATTCGCAACTCCTCGGAAAATTAAGCAGTCCATGTCCAAATGCAGCAAGACCTGGACAATATCTAGGCTTGGGCTGACAAGTGGCAAGTTACATTCGCACCACACAAGTGATAGGCAATGACCATCTTCTACAAGGGAGGATCTAACCACTGGCCCTTCACATTCAATGGCACTGCCATCGCTGAACCCCCCACAATCAACATCCTTGGAGTTACCATTGATCAGCAAATGAACTGGACTAGCCACATAAATACGGTAGGTATCAGGGCATGTCAGAGGCTAAGAATCCTACAGTGAGCAACTCACCTCCTGACACCCCCCCCCCCCCCCCCCCCCCCCAAAAGCCTGTCCACCATCTACAAGGCACAAGTTAGGAGTGTAATGGAATACTCTCCACTTGCCTGGATGAGTGCAGCTCCAACAGCACTCAAGAAGCTCGACAACATCCAGGACAAAGCAGCCATGGTAACACTGGCAGCCATGTACACCATCTACAAGATGCTCTGCAGGAACTCACCAAGGTCCTTAGACAACACTTTCCAAACCCACAACCACTACCATCTTGAAAGACAAGAGCAGAAGATCCTTGGAACCCCACAACCTAGAGGTTCCCCTCCAAGTCACTTGACTGACTTGGAAATATGTCACCGTTCCTTTGTTGTCACTGGGGCAACATCCCTCCCTAACAGCACAGTGAGTGTCCCTACACCTCAAGGATTGCAGCAGTTCAATAAGACAACTCCCACCACCTTGTGAAGGGCAACTAGGGATGGGCAATAAATGCTGGCCTAACCAGCGATGGCCACATCCCTTAAATGAATTTAAAAAAACAACTGCCAGAACACCAATGTCAGGGAAAGTAAAAGCTTTATATTGTATGAGAAAAGAGTGCTGATTGGTTGGCAAGAGAGGACTCTGAGTGGTAGAAGTGTTGGAATGGAGAATGCACTAGCTCGTAGTAACTGACAACTGTTGTTGTCTCCCCGATATTGGTGTTCTTGCAATTTTCCTGATGAGTGCAAGATGAAAAGCTTCGACAAAACATATTTCTTTCAGCAACATTCAACTTTTCCACTGATTAGACTCTACATTGAAATACATGCAAGAGCTTGAGGCTGTGGTCCTTACCCACTGATATCCGCTAAATAGGCTGAAAAATATAACATTAAACAGGCATTTATTTCCTTCTCTTGTTTGTCTTGCTCTCCTAATTCTGTTTCAACCCTTCTGTTTATTACATATTCTGAACATGATTTAACACTGAATTAACTATTCTGATTTATATTTCCTGAATTAGACTCTGCTGCCCCAATGTTATTGGAGTGGGATCCCCACAGAGTGGGTTGGGGTGTGTGGGAAGGGAGATTTTCCCAGCTGGGATAAAGGAACACTGCAGAACAGGCTTGCAAGGCATCATTAATTGCCATTTGTGGATTATAAACCTTTTATGGGACAAACCCAGATCAGATGGTACTCATCCTAAAGTTGCTGAATGGGTCTAAAGGACTGTTAGATTTCTCCCCAAAGGAAAGGAGCCCTTTGAAAATATTCCCATCCTCTGGATAATCTCTCTAACAGGTTTTGGCCAGATTGTAATATCTCAGAAAGTACTAGGGTCCAGTAATAACTCCTCAGTCATGGAACACCCCCCAACCAAAGAGGCTATAGAATCAGGTTTACCAGTTAGCAATACAGAAGTTTATGTGAGACAATTTAAATTCTAAACAATGTAGTGTGGTAAAATCAGTTGATTACGATGTTAAAAAGTTTGAGGATAAATGAACAAATACAATCTTATTTCTAGTAGAGAGTCCAGCCTTTAAATTCAATTATTTTTGCGATAAAACATGTTAACTGGACTATCTGTCAATTATTAAAATGTTTACCTTAATCTCCGAGTGAAGACTGCGGAGTGTGGGAGATGACTCTGTGCCAATTAGGCAGAGAATTATCATCGTCAAACCTCAATACTTGTACCTTTGCTGTGAGAGATACTGGAACAAATTCAGCAAATTTAAAATTCCAATGTCTGTTCTCAATATTAATGAGTGTCTCTTTGGGCTGTTTAACAAATTTCTTACATACGAGGGTGATCTTAATTAAGTTCAGCCTCTTTATGACCCAAATATAAATCTTGCCTTCTTTGACTTCTAAGAAAGTCTATATAACTGTTATTTTTCAGGTAAGGTCTGTCTCTCATTGACTCTAAGGGAGCCCCCTGCAAGGGCTCATGATGGTCCATTTTGCTGAGTCATCTGGCAGCGTTTTAAGACTATAATGTTTTTGGATTGGGATAATGTTGTAGAAATTTCAGTTGATTGTGGTTTCGGGTTATGAGTATCATGTCAGCTTAGCAAATTCTACACTGTGGTAGCGTTCATAACGGTTTGTAAAAACATATTTTACTCTATGACTTTGGGTGTGCTGTATTATTGGGTGTGCTGTGTGCTTATTGCTGTAAGAAGAGGCAATTTGCTTCATGCAGAAGCACATAATTATGGGGTTAGATTTTATTCCTCCCACCCGAATGGATCAACTTGTATAAAGCCCACCCTGCAGTGGTAGCATGCTGGGGGCAGGCTGAACAGGTTCAGGGTCAGACTTCTACCCCTCAGTGGACAGGAGGTCTGACACTGTAACAGTCCTGGTAGTACCAGGACTCAATCGTGAGCAATGCTGGGACTGCAAGGAGGAGCAGGAAGAAGGGTAATGGTGATCGGAAACAGATAAGAGTGGGTTTTTAGGGTTGGATTGAATCAATGAGCATAGGGAGAGGGAGAAGGCGTCCGGGGGAATGGGATTTGAGGGCAGGTAGTGAGGAACAAAGGGGCGGGGGACATCTTGAGGGCATGGTGTCCTGATGCGGACAGGGTACCCCCTGATTAATGTGCCATCCCCCCCTTTCAGTCGCGCCTTCATGAAGATGCCCTTTCAAAAACAACTTTTCCACTATGGCCCGCTTGCTGTGGCAATTCTGGCATTGGAGGTGGATTGGGCACCTTAATATACAGTATTATAGAATCCCTACAGTGCAGAAGGAGGCTATTCAGCCCATCATGTCTGCACCAACCCTTTGAAAGAGCACTCTACCCATGTCTACTTCCCAGTCCGTCCGGTAACCCCATAACCTAATCTGCACACCCCTAGTTAGCATTTCCGGCTTTGGGTGACTCCAAGGGGCAATTTATCATGGCCAATCCACTTAACCTGCAAATCTTTGGACTGTGGGAGGAAACCAGAACACTCGAAGGAAACCCATCCAAACACAGGGAGAACATACAAACTCCACACAATCACCCAAAGCCGGAATTGGACCCTGGAGAACTAATGACCCCAATAGGTCTGAGAGCGGATGGTTTTTTGGGTACCTTACACACCTACTGTATTATGGGGAATAGGCCAGGGGTGGGCGAGAAGGGAATAGGTTGGGAACCTGACAAATTAGAAACGTCCCCTGCCAAAACATGCCGGTTGGCAGGGGAGGTGACGTGTTGTAAAATTCAGCCCATGAAGTATGATCTATATTTTTTTGAAAATTAACCCTTTTAAATTTTTTAATCCTTCATAAATATTTCATAATTATCGTAAACCCTAATTATCTCTGAATTTCTTGACACAGATTCCCTCACAGGTAAGGGGAGGGACTTTAAATGTATTGTTCAATGATTACAAAGAGTTGATGATTGTGGAGGGGATTGGTTATCACAGGTGGTGGAGTGAGCAGGGGTTTGGGGTGGTTTGGCTGTTATGGAGGGGGCATTGGGGTGATTGATGATCACGGGGAGAGTTGAGGTTGATTTGTGATCACTGATGTAGAGTCACATCACCACCAGGGTGGTTTGGTAATCATGGTAGTGAATCAAGGAGTTGGTGTTTAAAGAGGGGGTTGTCGATTGGGGGGGGGGGGGGGGGGATTTTCGGCCACCATGGTGATGGGTGGGGGCGGTGCACAGTCAGGGAGGTTGATGACTGCTGGGAGGGAGGGAAGGGGCGGAATCCAATCACTTGGGAGATGAGGAGTTTTGCTTGAGTGCCAGATTAACTTTCTGCTTGGCCCACAAGCAATACTGGAAATGCACTCACCTCTCCATGCCACCTCCTTTCAGCAGTTGTGTTTCCTGAGGTTTGGGAAAACTTAAATGGCTAGAATTAAACCTAAATGCACCATAGACATATAACCTTTTTCAAATATTTCTAGAAGCAATTTGCCTCCTGGGAGTGAGGTGGTTGCCTGCACCCTGAAGTGGGTGGTTTTGAGGCGCATTGGATTTGGGTGGAGGGTTTTAAAATATTTTTACTGACAACCATTTGTCTAAAATTCATTTTAATTGGTGGATTGCCTTGACCTAGGCTATTAATTATTTGCAAAGGCTACAAATTAGATTAGAAATGGGCAAATATCTGAACTCCTGGCCTGGCAACATGTTTTACATACCGATCCTGAAACCATTTAGTTGTACATCGAGATATATATATTTAATTGGTCTAAATTTCGCGACTAAATTGCCTAACCGTGGGTTTTACTGAATTAGATTCTATTTAGTGGAGATTAGATTGTGGTGCAACTACTCTGTCAGGTCTTTCATAATCCTTGTCAGGCAGGCCATTGTGAATATATAATCTGTTTGGGGTTTCACAGGATAGGAATTTCATGAACTGACAAGTCCTTGCCTATTAAAAGTGACTTTGATAAAGGTTAACATTCAGTCTTCAGAGATAAAGAGGATTGAATCATACATAGGACAAATGAAGCACTGGGACTTGATTTGTTTTCATAACAGGGATGTCACCAGGTTATCCATATTGAGGAATTTTATTGTATTTTGCAAAGTACATAATCAGGAAAAAAATGTGGGATGATGGATTTTGAGCCATGAATTGTCTTTGCTAAAAGTTTAAGCTGAACGTTTTGGCTTTGATGTGCTCCAGGAGACAACTTAATTGGGCTCAGAGCTTGAGAAACTGTTCTGAGGAGGTTTCGTTGCCCCACTTCTTCCTCTTTTGAAGTAATACAGCAAGCCTTTCTATGCTGTGGTATCCAATGCTCCTGCTTATTGTGGGTCTTTTATGTGTTGGCAATGGACCCTCATGTGTTCGCATATAACTGAAACAACTGCCCTCATTAATCTGTATCTACCTTATGTTGCTATTACGAGCTGATTGCAATGTTCAGAGTTCGGATTTATCCACCGTGGAGGGCCTCATTCCCAGACTCACAGTGAATAAGAGATATATATTGACCAATGGAAGCTATGTTGAAGAAGCTTGTATTCATATGTCTCCTTTCATGACCGAATGATGTCCCAAAGTGCTTTACTGCAAATGGCGTACTGTTGAAATGTGGTCACGGTTGTAATGTGGCAGCCAAATTGTGCACAGCAAGATCCCACAAATAGCAATGTGATAATGAGCAGATAATCTGTTTTAGTGACGTTGGTTAAGGGACAAACATTGACCAGGGCATTGTGGGATCACCCTTGCTCTTTTGGAAATAGCTTCCAGGGATCTTTTATGTTCCCTGTAGCAGACAGATGGGACCTTGGTTAATGTCTCATCTGAAATTAAATGGGCTTTGAGGGGTGAAAAGCCATGGATTGAGTACACAACATTTTATAGAATTTTAGTTACACCGTATCTGAATGGACGGCATGGTAGCACAATGGTTAGCACTGTTGCTTCACAGCTCCAGGGTCCTGAGTTCGATTCCCGGCTTGGGTCACTGTCTGTGCGGAGTCTGCATGTTCTCCCCGTGTCTGCGTGGGTTTCCTCCGGGTGCTCCGGTTTCCAACCACAAGTCCTGAAAGACATGCTGTTAGGTAATTTGGACATTCTGAATTATCCTTCTCTGTACCCGAACAGGTGCCGGAATGTGGCGACTAGGGGATTTTCACAGGAACTTCATTGCAGTGTTAATGTAAGCCTACTTGTGACACTAATAAAGATTATTATTATTATGTTTCTCAAGGTATTAAAATAAATAAGTTTATGCCCAAAATATTCTGCTGTGTCTGCCGGCACAGTAACTTCACTGCAGTGTTAATGTAAGCTTACTTGTGACAATAAAGGTTATTATTATTATGTTTCTCAAGGTATTAAAATAAATAAGTTTATGCTCAAAATATTCTGCTGTGTCTGCCGGCACAGTAATTTCACTGCAGTGTTAATGTAAGCTTACTTGTGACAATAAAGATTATTATTACTATTCTTCATCGGCTGACGCCAAAATTGGGAAACGCGATTGGGCAGAGAATCCGTTCCGACGCCGAAAGCACGGCGGGAGCCGATTTCATGCCAAATCGCAATTTGCCGTCACCTCGACAGTGGCGTCAATGCATTCCAGAATGCACGTAGAATAAACTCCTTTGGCAGGCCCAAGCTGGCTTTCTCTGGGGCCTCCGCGATTCTCATCCTCTGATGAACCGTATTCCCAATATTGAGGTTCACTTGTGCTTTTAAATATCATGAAACCAACTATGTGGCCAATGAGGGAGAGGGGGTAGGACACGGAGAGGCGTGACTGCGGGATGCCACGTCAGACGCCAGGGTGTCTGGGATGGGAGGGGCCCTGCCAGGACCGGGATGGGGTTGGGGGGGCCCTGCTAGGCTCGGGGGGGGGGGGGGGGAATGGGCCGTGGGGCCAGTGTGAACCCCCCACTGGACTGGGGTGATGCCCAGACATGGGCTGCCATTGCCATGGCCTGCAAGGCAGCCATCATGCTACGCACTCCACTGATCACCCACCTTTGGCCCCTGCACCTCTGCCCCCTCCCTCCAATTTACCATGCCCATACCCCACCCACTGCTATACAAACCCCCTCACCCAACCGCCCAGCTCAAGCCGGCGGGGCATCACATGGCCCCCTCAACGGAAATGGCCACAAAGCCCTTGCCGGGGCATCGGGCGGAGGCCGTGGAGCATGCCACTGGCAAGGACAGTGGCAGCCAATGGTACACCTGGCAGCAGGGATGGGCACCAAGGCCAGAGTTCCCACAACGCCGAGCACCAGCGGGGCCAGAGGTGTGGGGATGTGGCCGGGGGTGGGGGGGGGGGGGGGAGGGGGGGGTGGGCATGCTGAGGCAGAGTCTGCAGTGCCAACCTGGGGAACTATGTAGCCCATTGGACCTGTGGGGCACAGGGGTATCCACCAGGCTCACATGTTGGCCTTTTACACTCTGCAGACAATGTATGTTGGAATTCAATCAGCAATAGTGACCTTCCTGTTAGTTGCTGCAGCCCTGGGGGATGCCCTGCGGCTGTACAAGCTGGAGCTGCTCGAGGAGGATGAAGCTGCAGTAGCGAGGGTGCCCCAGAGGATCAGGAGCAGCCGCGCAGGATGGAGAGCCGGTCATCCAACAGGTGCCGCATGAGGCCTCCTGTGTACCGGCAGCGTCTGTCGCTCGAGGATCTGCAGGACCGGGTATGCCGTTGAAAACTCCGGCTGAGCAGGGAGACAGTGCAACGTATCTGACAGATCAAGGTACACCTGGCACCACAGCGGAATGGGGTGGGCACCAGTTCCCGATGGCCGTCAAGGTGATGGTCGCCCTGAACTTTGACGCCATGTGTTCCTTCCCAGAGCCGAGTGGGGACCTGCCCGTGATCTCACAGATCTCGGTGCACAGGTGCATCCGCGTCGTCATGGTGGCCCTTTATGCTCATTTGGCACAATACATCCATTTCAATGTGGACCGAGCCCACCAGGATGCTGGGCAGCGGAGTTCACCACCATGGATGGGATGCCTCAGTTCCAGGGATGATCGATGGGATGCATCTCTCCCTACGAGCACCTGGAGATGACAGGATGCTGTACACAAACCAAAAGGGTTCCACTCGTTGAACGTGGAGCTGATATGTGACCATAAGATGCTCATCATACACGTCTGTACTCGACACCTGGGCAGTGTGCACAATGCCTTCATCCTGGCACATGCAACAGTTCCTGACATGTTAGAGATTACCACCCCCCCCCCCCCCCCCCCCCCCCCCCCCCCCCCCCATCCCACACCGCATCAGGAGGGTTGACTCCTGGGTGACAGGAGTTATCCACTGCGGTTGTGGTTGATGTCACCTAACCAGAGGCCACAGACAGATGCCAAGACCTGCTACAATGACGGCCATACAACAGCCAGGAGTCTGATAGAGCGGTGCTCCGGCCTCCTGAAGATGTGGTTCAGGTGCCTGGACTGCTCTGGAGGGGTTCTCCAGCATGGCGCTGGGAGGGCCGCCCGAATTGTGCTGGTCTGCTTCGTCCTCCACAATATCGGGCAGCAGAAGGGCGAAGTACTGGAGGAGGAGGATGAATGCCAGGCCTTGTCTGAGAAGGAGGATGCAAGCGAGGGCGAAGATCGGCAGGACATGGGGCCCAGACAGGCACGGGAGGTCGCATGACGTGTGCGCCAGGGCCAATGCACACGGGATGCTCTGATCGCCTTCAGATTCGCCGACTAGGAGGAGGGGGATCTGGCCAGGGGCACGGACATCGCATCTCACTCCCACAATCCCTCACTCCTTGCCTGCAAATCCCTCCGTGATACATACCTACTGCACTACAGAGTGTGGGCTCTGCGTGGGCAGTAACACCGAGTCTGGTCCATGGTATGGAGGATGATGACAACCCGCTCTGCGATGAGCTCTGGCGTTCCACATCGTATGACAGCGTCTGACTCCTGCCCACGGTAGCACTTCCCACTGTCCACCTGGGTGATCCCTGCATGCGAGCTGGCCATTCTATCACATGGTACCATCAGTACACTGGGGTGACAGTGGTGGGGTTAGTTGGGGGGGGGGAGAGGAGCAGCAGCGGGGAGAGAGGAGCAGCAGTGGGGAGACAGGAGCAGCACTGAGGCCAGAGGAGGAGCAGCAGTGGGGAGAGAGGAGCAGCAGCAGGGAGAGAGGAGCAGCAGCAGGGAGAGAGGAGCAGCACTGGGGCCAGAGGAGGAGCAGCAGCGGGGAGAGAGGAGCAGCAGGGGGAGAGAGGAGCAGCAGCGGGGAGAGAGGAGCAGCAGCGGGGAGAGAGGAGCAGCAGCGGGGAGAGAGGAGCAGCAGAGGGGACAGAGGAGCAGCAGAGGGGAGAGAGGAGCAGCAGTGGGGAGACAGGAGCAGCACTGAGGCCAGAGGAGGAGCAGCAGTGGGGAGAGAGGAGCAGCAGCAGGGAGAGAGGAGCAGCACTGGGGCCAGAGGAGGAGCAGCAGCGGGGAGAGAGGAGCAGCAGCGGGGAGAGAGGAGCAGCAGCGGGGAGAGAGAAACAGCACTGGGGCCAGAGGAGCAGCAGAGGGGACAGAGGAGCAGCAGAGGGGAGAGAGAAACAGCACTGGGGCCAGAGGAGCAGCAGAGGGGAGAGAGGAGCAGCACTGGGGCCAGAGGAGGAGCAGCAGCGGGGAAAGAGGAGCAGCAGCGGGAAGAGAGAAGCAGCACTGGGGCCAGAGGAGGAGCAGCAGCTGGGAGAGAGGAGCAGCACTGGGGCCAGAGGAGGAGCAGCAGTGGGGAGAGAGGAGCAGCAGCAGGGAGAGAGGAGCAGCACTGGGGCCAGAGGAGGAGCAGCAGCGGAGAGAGAGGAGCAGCAGCGGGGAGAGAGGAGCAGCAGCGGGGAGAGAGGAGCAGCAGCGGGGAGAGAGGAGCAGCAGCGGGGAGAGAGGAGCAGCACTGGGGCCAGAGGTGGAGCAGCAGCGGGGAGAGAGGAGCAGCAGCGGGGAGAGAGAAGCAGCAATGGGGCCAGAGGAGCAGCAGAGGGGAGAGAGGAGCAGCAGCGGGGAGAGAGGCAATGTGCAAGCAGGGCCAAAGCAGCAATGCACGAGAGAGAGAAGGAAAATTTCATCACCCTTTAAAAGTGACGTCACTGACACGCAGGCAGATGATCGGTGGATGATGAGAGTGAGTTCGGTGGTTGATATTGAGTGTGATGATGATCGGGGGATGATGAGAGTGTGTTCGTCCCCATCCTACAGCAAAGCGTGGTCTACCGTTGCCTCGGGTCTTCCTGCCACTGGACCAGGACCTCGCCCCGCTGGGACCGTGCGGTGGTTAATGTGCCACGACCACCCCACATTGAAAGAATGCACGCACAGTCATCTTCCCCTGAATGCCATCCCACCCAAATGTCGCATTCACCAAGGTGTAGGAGAGACTGGGCCTCACACGAAACATTCGGAAAACAAAGGTTCTCTACCAGCCCGCTACTGCCACACAAAACATCCCCCCTGACCATCAAGATCCATGGTGAGGCCCTGGACAATGCAGATCATTTTCCACATCTCGGGAGCCTCTTCTTGGTGTGAGTAGGCATCGACGATGAAATCTAGCATCAACTTCTGTGCCAGTGCAGTCTTCGGATGCCTGGGGAACAGAGTTTTCGTAGACCAAGACCTCAAATCCAGCACCAAGCTCATGGTCGACAGAACAGCCGTGGGCCCCACCCTCATGCATGCATCAGAAACATCTACAATGTACAGCAGACACCTCAAATCCCTGGAGAGATATCACCAACACTGCCTCCGCAGAATCCTGCAAATCCAGTGTCAGGATAGGCGTACAAACATGATCCTCCTCTCAAGGCTCGGCCAGCAGCAATGGCTGGGTCACATTCCCCGCATGCCCGACACAAGCCCCCGAAACAAGTGCTCTACTCCGAGATCTGCAATGGCAAGTTATCACTAGGAAGGCAGAGAAAACTCTACAAGGACACTCAGAAAGCCTCCCTAAATAAATGCAACACCCCTATCGACATGTTGGAATCACTTGCCTTAGAACGCACAAACTGCAGAAGCATCTGTGAAGGCGACAATCGCCTAGAGCATCGCACGTGGGGGCCAAACGTAAACAGCAGAAGGAGAGCACAGGATCCCGCCCACCTCATCAAACACTACCTGCCGCACCTGTGGCAGAGTCTGTGGATCCAGGATTGGACTATTCAGCCAGCGCAGAACCCACCTCCTCGAAATGGAAGCAAGTCTTCCTCGATCCTGAGAGACTGCCCAAGGAGAAGTTTATTTGCACAAGATTAAGACGTATGAAGTGCTTAAAGCTTTTTATTGATGCTTCAATGGTTTGCTTGATTGACACTTTTAGAGGGTGAGTGAAAATCATGCCACTTGGGGAGACTTTTTAACAAGGCGGGTGTGGCAAGTTGGGAAATTTCCTGATTACCTTAGTATGGGAAAATCCAACCTTAAGCATAAATGTGATAGAAATCCTAAACATGCTGAAGATGTTTGATGGCGTTGGCGTGGAAATACTGGGTGAGATTTTCCGGTCCTTCCCACTGGCAGAATCTTCCGGTCCAGTCGAAGGTGAACCGCCTGTGGTGAGTTCCCTGGTGGCTCAGCCGGCAAGGAATACTAATGGTCATTGACTTTGGTGGAGCCGGAAGATCCCGCTGGGGCCCAATGGTGAGCTGCCTGCAATCCTGCAAAACCCGTTGTTGAGTGGGTTGTAAAATCCCGGCCATTGATTCCAGTTGATGGTGAGTCCAGAAAAAAGGGTTGTAAATGTAAGGTCATCATTAACAGGTCAAATGAAGAATTTCTTTCCAAAAAGAGCGAGAATGGAGAGGTTGAAGCATTAACATAGAAAGGTAGAAAATAGGAACATGAGCAGATCATACTCCACCATTCAATAAGATCAGGGCTGAAGCTCTATTTCAATGTTGTACGCCTGCACTTTACTCATACCCCTGATGCCCTTAGAAACATAGAACATAGAACATAGAACATAGAACGATACAGCGCAGTACAGGTCCTTCGGCCCACGATGTTGCACCGACATGGGAAGTCAAAAACTAAAGGCCATCTAACCTACACTATGCCATTATCATCCATATGCTTATCCAATAAACTTTTAAATGCCCTCAATGTTGGCGAGTTCACTACTGTTGCAGGTAGGGCATTCCACGGCCTCACCACTCTTTGCATAAAAAACCCACCTCTGACCTCTGTCCTATATCTATTACCCCTCAATTTAAGGCTATGTCCCCTCGTGCTAGCCACCTCCATCCGCGGGAGAAGGCTCTCACTGTCCACCCTATCTAACCCTCTGATCATTTTGTATGCCTCTATTAAGTCACCTCTTAACCTTCTCTCTAACAAAAACAACCTCAAGTCCATCAGCCTTTCCTCATAAGATTTTCCCTCCATACCAGGCAACATCCTGGTAAATCTCCTCTGCACCCGTTCCAAAGCTTCCACGTCCTTCCTATAATGAGGCGACCAGAACTGTACGCAATACTCCAAATGCGGCCGTACCAGAGTTTTGTACAGCTGCAACATGACCTCATGGCTCCGGAACTCAATCCCTCTACCAATAAAGGCCAACACACCATAGGCCTTCTTCACAACCCCATCGACTTTCTTCTTAAATATATTCAGTGACTTGACCTCCATTGAATTTTGTCATAGAATATAGTGGTTGAGAATTCCACATTTTCACCAGCCTCTGGTTCCCCCTCAGAAATTAATTTAAGGCGAGGCTTGATGCAGGCATGATGGGGGAGGTGCCAAAGCTGCTAAACTTCAAAATCTCTGATCCTTGTACCATTAAACCCTTCATATCACTGTAATTAAGAAGACAACACTGATATGTAAAAATGAAGCACTCAGTTTAAGAATGCGTGTTCCCTTCTCTTCTATGTATATATAAATATGTATTCTAATTTGTGTACATAACGGTAAATATACTTTGTTCAAAAACCCAACAAAAAACATTTATATAAAAAAAGGTGCAAGTTTTGCACATACAGAGCCCCCATAAATCTATCTTGAGCCTGAAGAGAATCTACATCAATCCAGGTTTCTCTGAGCAACTGGCCTGTGCCAGGAAAGGTGCCTGGAAGATGAATGCATTTTTGGATGAAGGAAGCTCTGCGCAGATTTCCACTAAACGCAGATGAATTTCTGCATTCCACAATGCAACCCAGAATGATTATCACGGCAATTTAAGAAGTTTGCGAGGAGGATGAAGCAGAAAGATTACTTTCCTTAAATAGGTGAGGGGGCAATTGGAAAATTCCACAAAGTTTTTTTTTGAGTGCACCCCCTATAGTTAGGAGTCCAAACCGCGTAAAATAATAGGTTTATGTAGAATAATGGTATTTGCTATGCCCAGTAGATCCCTCCCGGGTTCCTTTTCTGGTGAGTGCCTTACTGGCCAACCTTTTATACAAAGATTAATAGAATTCCCCTGCCCCTCAACGGGGCAGCTCATACACTGTGAGGGCCACGGGGAAGACAATCATTCCCATCCCATACATCACGTGCGGGATATTACATTCCTCCTCCTCCAAAGTCCGAAGCCCCCATCGACGGACGATGAGGAGGAGAAGGGGCTGGTTTACCACAGTGGGCTAAATAGCTGGCTGGCAATGCAGAACAATGCTAGCAGCACGGGTTCAATTCCCGTACCGGCCTCCCCGAACAGGCGCCGGAATGTGGCGACTAGGTGCTTTTCACAGTAACTTCATTGAAGCCTACTTGTGACAATAAGCGATTATTATTATTAAACGAAATGGTGGCCATAAATGTACTGATGAAACCGATTTACACCAAATACAGTTTGAGTGTACTTTCCCTCGGCTGCAGCCAGCGTCCATGAGGCAAAGACGATCGGATGTTCATGGTCATTGCTCATCCATTGGGATAGAACTGCCCCAGTCTCATACGGCAAAGCATCACTTGTGACAAATAAGGGTTTTGAAGGATCAAAATATGTCAACACCCCTGAAGAGAACAAACACCATTCCACCTTCATAAATGCCTCATCCTGGGCCTAGTTCCACTCCCAAGGCTGGTGCATCATGAGGAGCAAGTGAAAATGGCCCCTGCCCTGCAAGACGCCACAGAGCTTCGCTTTGACACTTGCCAAATTCGGAATGAATCTGCCATAATAATTAACCAGTCCAAGAAAGAGCAAAGCTCTTTGGCATCTTGCAGGGCAGGGGCCATTTAGATGGCTCTCACTTTCCTGGCGACTGGGTGCAGGGCATCTCAGTCCACCCGATGTGCCAGGGACCGGTGACGAAACAAGCCAATCCAGGATTACTGTCTCTTTCTTTTCTGGAAACAGCAGACGATGGATCGCGTACCGGCACCGGTACGCGTACCACACTTTGAGAGGCACTGCGGTAAAGGATAACGGTTTAATCTCAAAACTATGTTTAGCATCAATTTATAGTCCACGCAGAGGTGGACTGTCTTATCTGAGTTCATGACAGGGACCACCAGTGTCACCCAATTGCCCAAGCGTACAGCACGGTAGCATAGTGGTTAGCACAAATGCTTCACAGCTCCAGGGTCCCAGGTTCAATTCCAGCTTGGGTCACTGTCTGTGTGGAGTCTGCACGTTCTCCCCGTGTGTCGTGGGTTTCCTCTGGGTGCTCCGGTTTCCTCCCACAGTCCAAAGATGTGCAGGTTAGGTGAATTGGCCAGGCTAAAATTGCCCTCAGGTTCCAAATTGCCCTTAGTGTTGGGTGGGGTTACTGGGTTATGGGGATAGGGTGCAGGTATGGGCTTGGGTAGGGTGCTCTTTCCAAGAGCCGGTGCAGACTCAATGGGTCGAATGGCCTCCTTCTGCACTATGAAATCTATGAAATCTATAATGATGCCCAAACGTTCCAAGTGACAAAGTTTGGTCTCGACTTTCTACACTAAATCATTGGGAACTGGGCGGGCAGGAAAATATCAGGGCTGGGCCTCGGGGTCCACCTGGATCTTGACCATGGCCCCTTTAATTGTACCCAAGCTAGGCTGGAAAACCTCAGGGAACTGGCTCAGTATCGCAAACAGAGGGCCAGAATCCACTTAGAGGATATATTGTCAATCCCACTCTCGTCGCTGATTTAATAAGGGCATGGGGAGTCCAAACTGAGTAAAATAAAGAACTTAGGTTTATTTATAATAATGGTATTTACGCTCCCTGGTAGATCCCTACTGGGTTCCTTCTCTGGTCGGTGCCTTACTGGCCTGACCTTTTATGCAATGGCAATTGGAGTTCCCTGCCCCTCAGCGGGGGAACTTGTACTCCGCGAGGGCTACGGGGAAGATAATCATTCCCACCCATACATCCCGTGCGGGATATTACAATTAGTAAAGCAAGTCTCATGTATGAGACCCGTTTTCTATGGACATTATGTTTGAAGTGCTACAGTAACATACCTCTACAATGTAATGTCACGGGTTGCTGGATCTCTGTCCCAAACTAGCTGATCTCATCAGGCACCAGCACCACTACTTGTTCTTCACAAGTACTCTATGCCTGATATTTACTTTCTCAACACTGTCTCCTTATAATTTTGTCTCTGGTGTTCAGGTGTATAATGCTCTTCAGGTTTAGCCTGGATTCCACTACATCGTTGCCTCATGAAGAGAGCACGTATCTGTTTGGGTACAGGATTGTTATTTGTGACACTATTATGTCTTGTGAGCAGTGTGAATGAACATGGCGGCACAGTAGCACAGTGGCTCGCACTGTTGCTTCACAGCACCAGGGACCCAGGTTCAATACCTGGTTTGGGGTCACTGTCTGTGCAGAGTCTGCACGTTGCCTTTGTGGGTTTCCTCCGGGTGCCCCCGTTTCCTCCCGCAAGTCCCAAAAAACATGCTTGTTGGTGAATTGGACATTCTGAATTCTCCCTCAGCGTACCTGAACAGGCGCTCTAGTGAGGCAACTAGGGGATTTTCACAGTAACGTCATTGCAGTGTTAATGTAAGCCTACTTGTGACAATAATAAAGATTATTATTATGTTAAGTGCCAATCATCGAATAGCTGAAGAGTGTGCTATGAACTGCTAGATCTGCCCTCTCCAAAGGGAAAAACAGTAAAAATGGGAAATAAGCATACTAGTCCTAATTGGTCTTGTATGCTTTAAAATGAAACACCATTTCAGACCAGTGTTCCTATGTCCCAGTTTTTGCTGTTTTTTCCTTATCGCCCCGACTTTCTGACCACCATGTATTGCAGGCTGCGCCTTTGGAAGTATCAGTCTGTCTCAGCCATAGCAAATTCACCGATGGATCAGAAATCCTGGTGTATAATTGCGGTTGATGCTTCAATTAATTATTCAGGACACATGAGAGTGCTGGAGGCGCTGTCTTTTCAGTGAGATCGAAACCTGAAGCCCAGGTTGTCTTTTCTCACCTAAAAATTCCACGAACCGATTTGGAGAGCAGGAGTTCTCTTGGTGTCCTGGCCAACATTTATCTCTGAACCAAAGCAGATTAACTGGTCATTAATCACACTGCAGCTTCCAAGATTTTGCAGTGTGAAAAATGTCTGCCATGCTTGCCTCCGTTATAACAGATATTTTTAAAAAATAATTTATTGACAGTGAGGTGCTTTGGAATTTCTTGAGATGATAAAAATCACTTCATAAAAGTAGAATTTTTCTTTCTTTCACATTACAGGGCAAATATTCTGCACATGTGCTGGTGGTGGGAAGATGGCAACAAATACTCCCGCAACCTTTCCAAAGCAGACAGGTGGTAAGCAGGTTACTTATGACGGTGGGCACAGCTTCATAACTAACCTTCAAATGGGAATTGAATAAGTACTTGAAAGAAAAAATAATACAGGGATATGGCGAAGAGTTGGACAGTGGGATTCATTTGAAAGAGCTGGCACTAACTCCCAAGTGTCAAAGTGCTCTATTCGAAGATAGGTTGCAAGGACTTGGAAAATGGAGGCTTATGTATAAGTCCCACTGTTAAACAGTGAGCATTCAGATAGACTAAAATTGTCTCCCACACTATATTCTCTCTCACATCATGGCGTGTAAATTGTAATATGCATTCATCTTTTGATTTTATCACATATCCTGTTTCCTATGTATTTACCAGCATGTCTCTATGCCAGTGCAATATGTTTTACATTTATTTGCAACAATAACTACCTTTCATATGCATTATCTAATCCCAGTGCTGCGACATAGTAACAAATGCCTTTTAAGTGTTGTGCTCTTGATTAAATCATACACCTTCTTTTGGACCTGCCGCCATGTCATCTAAGTGGTAAGGATGCCCTGTCAGCCACATATTGCTGCCAATCTTTGCAAGATTGGGGCTATTCAGCTCCATTAGAATAGTTGCAGCATTGATGGGTTACCAGTACTACTAGGGCCTTGTTGATAAATTGATTATTCCTCCGATGACAGTAATAGGACATTTTCTCCACAGCTGGATATTGAACTGTTTGATATTTATAGCTTGTTGGGTGTTTGGAGATGTGATATATTATTAATAATGCATTTAAGGAATTTGAAGTGATTAAGGATTATTATTTCACAGATGTTACAGTTTGAAATTACATGTAACCCTCTCAAGTCCGGAATACTTGGGACCAAATCATATCTGGACTATAAAATGATCTTAGAATGCGTCACCACAAAGTGTGTGAGCTGGAAAACACAGTAGATATAAATATTTACATGAAATGAAAACAGTTCTAAAACAGGACAAAGCAATAATAACAATTTTTTACTTATCAAAATGCCGTATCTTCCGTGTTTCGACTCTTAAAGAACTGTACTGAAATGATGTCAATAACGTCGAGGGTACGGCAATTTGGGCAGCACTTAAATGAATGATGCTGCCAGTAATAGAGAGATAATATGGTTAATTTGGACAATCGGTTTAAAACACTGGAGTGCAGTGAGTTGCTGCGCATTTCTGGACCTGAACATTAGAAAGATTCTGGATGTTCAGCATCTGTATGCTGTTTGCCAGTTTCTTTGTTCAGATGGTGTCAAAATTGTTGCCCTGATGATCACATGGGTTGGATCCTGCAATGCTGATAATGGAATGTTCTGCAAAGCCTGGACATTTTGTACAGTTTGGCTTCATACTGCAGCACTTTCACATGGCATGAAATAGTGTGAAAAATTCACTGCTATTTCGAAGACGGCAACTTCTGTCCAGCAGCCAGCTGCACCTTCTCAAGTCGACCCTGATCTTGCAAAGTTTTGCATTAACCAGTGAAGTGCTGCAGGAGAGCATTGGGGAGGTGGAGGTAATATAGGCGGGTGTGGATGCGGATGGAAGTGGCGATCTGAATGTCTTCAAGGCAAGCTGGAAATGGGCATGGGAACAATATAACTCCCATTTGAGAGCTGACCACCTGAGGGCTGGACAAACTAAATGGTACCTGCTCCGGTGCTGGCCGCCATACTCTTTCTGGACCCAGCAAAGTCAGGCATATTAGCGGGCAAGGTGGCAACCATCTGAGTCCGAGTGCCTGAAATATTAAACCCCTTGTAGCTGCAGCAGGATGGACAGACCCGGTCTGATCTGGATGGGCATAGTGGTCAGTCTGCCAGCTGCTCAGGAAATATCCAGACAACTGGTGGTTCTGAAGCATGGATTTCCAGACTGGAGAGATTACAATACACTGTTACCTTTATGTAGTCGTAATAACATTGTCTTCTCACAAGTTGAAAGATTCCTAGATCTTTCCACAATTTAGTTAATATTAGAATAAAATACATTTCCCCCCAGCTCTTTCTTAAAACAGGAAAGTTGGGCCTAGGGAGTTGCTTCACACTTCCTTAAAAATTGGGAATGCAGCAGTGTTACAGATTGTCCTCACATCTCACCATTAAGCTTGTTATCCATTCTGAAGGCATATACCTTTTATTGTTTTCAATATGTAAAATATTCTTATACAATTAAAGTCTGAAGTAAGTGTCAGGATAACAAATTACCCGTGGAACATTAGTACTGGAAATGCTTCTCTCCATGAAGATGTATTTTGTCTGTTATTTGACATTTGAAAGTTGCAAGAAACAGTCTTTACAAAATTGCCGTCTTGACCTCAAGGTATTGAATGACTAGAGAAGAGTGAACAACAAGTAAAGGAGAATAAATGATTGGCAGCGAGTTATAAGGCAGTAATTCAGACAAACAGTCCTGATAAAATTACAAAGCATGAAAGTCAAGCTCAAGCAGTTTATCAACGTCAACGGAGTTCAGAGATTGAGTTACTTCATGAATCTGACCACTACTTATTTGTTATTCCTTTCAATGCAATATAATCCAGAGTTTATTTTTCTAAATAACTTATTTGACATTCTGTAGAATCATCAGACAGGTGCTCTGAACAAGGTAGAAACAGCCACAGGGAGGTGAAAAGGTAATGATGACAATAGGCCTGAACACGTGTGGCAAAACATGACTTGTGCTAGAGAGAAATGTTACTAAATTCTTTTTAGCTTCAGATTGCCAAGGAATAATTTTCTAGAAATTCAACAGTTGCAGGAATTGTTAGATTTAAATAAGGTTAAAAGCGTGAGTTGGCCATTATCTTTGTAAAATGCATTTTCTGTTGTCGAATGATAAACACTTTTCTTTAATGTTACCCAAGTTGCTTGATATCAAGTAAGTATAGATGGTAGGATTGGTAGCCCAGCAAGTTAGCAGATATTTCTCTCACTTCATGAGGCACGTGGATCCATCCTATACCAGTGTCATCTCTCTGCCAGATGGAAGAGTTCGGTTCAATATATGTGATATATATATATATCTTTTTTTTTCATTTTTCTTTTGTGGGCAGCACGGTAGCATAGTGGTTAGCACAGTTGCTTCACAGCTTAAAGGTCCCAGGTTCGATTCCCGGCTTGCGTCACTGTCTGTGTGGAGTCTGCACGTTCTCCCCATATCTGCGTGGGTTTCCTCCAGGTGCTCCGGTTTCCTCCCACAGTCCAAAGACGTGCAGGTTAGGTGGATTGGCTGTGCTAAATTGCCCTTAATGTCCAAAAAAAGTTCAGTGGGGTTACGGGGATAGAGTGGAGGTGAGGTGATAGGATGGAGGTATGGGCTTAGGTAGGGTGCTATTTCCAGGGGCTGGTGCAGACTCGATGGGCCGAATGGCCTCCTTCCGCACTGTAAATTCTATGGTTCTATGGATATGATTTTGGACAGCATGGAACTTCGTTCCTGGTTGAAGTAATAGTGCATTGTATAAAATGTCACAAAATTTAGCACGAATCACTATTCAATTGTCAAATTATGAGGGGTATAGACAGGATGGATAGTCAGAGACTTTTTTCCAAGGTAGAGGGGTCAATTACTGGGGGGGGGGGGGGGGGGCATAGGTTTAAGGTGCAAGGGACAATGTTTAGAGGAGATGTACGAGGCAAGTTTTTTACACAGAGGGTAGTGGGTGCCTGGAACTCGCTGCCAGAGGAGGTGGTGGAAGCAGGGACGATAGTGACGTTTAAGTGGCGTCTTGACGAATACATGAATAGGATGGGAATGGATGGATACGGACCCTGGAAGTGTGGAAGATTTTAGTTCAGACGGGCAGCATGATCGGCGCAAGCTTGGACGGCCAAGGGCCTGTTCCTGTGCTGTACTTTTCTTTGTTCTTTGTTCAAATTTACACTGAAAATTATAATTAGTATGTTGGGAGGGAGGGGTGGGGACTGGAAAGATTCTCACTGCGGCAGGGAGTTGGGCGCACTCATCTGAGACTGGGGGTAAGCTAAGGTAAAAAGGTGTTTTGCTCTTTCTCTGACCCATGCCATACCCAAGTTACTGGGCTTGTTGTTGACACTGGTTGAAGTGTGGAAGTGGGTTCCATCCACTCTACCCTTAACTTACAGGAATGCCACAAAATTAACTCAAAGATATGGGGCGGGATTCCACCCGGTGGGACCTCGGCGTTCTGGCTGCTGGGGCCGTCCTGGTGTGGTGGTGGGGGGGGGAGCTGACTCCGGGGGCATGCTCATTCTGGGGAGGGCCTATGTTCCTCCGCGCCGGACACCCTGTAGGGCTCCGCCATGTTGCCCGGGGGCCGGCACGGAGATGGCCATGGCGCACATGCGTGGACCCTTGCTGGCCGTGTGGGGCCAGCTTTTAGCGCTGGAGCAGCGCACAGCACCGTTCTAGCCCCCCAGGAAGGGGAGGATGACTGGGCCTGGAGGCACATTGATGCCGGCGTCGCTCGCGCCAGTTTTGACGCTGGCGTCAACACTTGGCCGGGATTTCGGTGATGTATATTTAGAAAAACAATGCTAAAATGCATTCTTGCTAGGTTTTAACTTTTAAAAAATATATCACAATACTGCAAAGAATGAAGTTCCAAATCCCCAACTTGTTCGTTCACAATCTTTCTGTCAAGTTAAGATAATAAAGACATGGTGAATAAATATCAGTTGGATTTTTAAAAATAATCTAAAGTTTGCAAAAATAGAAATAAACTATTGTTAGTTAAGATCGGGCCAGTACTGACAAAAAGTATCAGCTACCCTGGTTTAAAGATACAGGGCTAAAATGGGTCTGAGAATTTTCTTTTGGCATGAGGTAGCGATTTTCAACCTCGCTATGTGTTGACATGGAGGTAGACAGCACACAAACCTGAAGGTTGCTGCCTCCTTAATAACCTAATTATAACATTGGTCAGAGCGGGTCCTGCACTTCTGGCTACTTAACAGGGGATGGAGTAATGTTCGTGGAGATCAAATAGTACGAACAACATGAACCTCTTAAAAGGCATTCTGTCCCTCTTAAAGGGAAGCTACACTGACTCACAGGAGATTGCTATGTAATGCCATTACTGGAATTCTAAAGAAGGAAATTAGAGAGAGGGCTTCCAGGTTCACAGGTGTAGTGATGGAGATGGGCAGGAAGAAATAAGTTTTTCACCGTGAGGAGGGAGTGGTGGGGAGGGGGAAGGAAGCAGAAGGCTCTCAAGGACTACCCTCAGAAGGGAACAGGAATCAGGTGGCCAAGGAGGTGAGTTCCTGGAATCTGACCCTAAGGATCTGGCAGCCATGTCACAAGAAGTTTAATGACCTCACGCTGGCGGTCAAGGTCAGTGAATGCATTTTAACATTACCCATAATGCACCACATCCCTGCCACTCACCCATCAGCAATCCCTGGCTATCAGAGCTCATCATGCTTATAATCCAGAGGCTGCACCTCGCCCTCAAACACACTTCAATAATGCCACCCTCACACCCAGCTCCCACTGTTTCCACATGCATCCAATTATTCAAATGTTGCAGGGACATCACCCAAACAAAGTGTAACGCAATCTCTGATATTCTTCCCTCTCTCTCGCAGGACAAGGTGACTTTTAACGCCTGGGAGCAGAACTGAACCAGTGGAGATGAAGTGTGTCTGCATCTCTTGAACCTTATGGAGGTGATAGTTCCTGGCATTGTGGGTTTGACTGTGACAGAGCCTGTGGCATCTGATATCACTGACAAGATTGAGGTTGAGGGTATGTTGCTGCTTTGTTCTCTTTCTAACTCCCAGCTCATCCTCATCCTGTTATCTGGGATGGTTAATAAGCTGCAGATGGAATGACCATGCACCTTTCCACTCATTTCCCTTTCCCATACCCCAGTCCTTCACTTTCTGATCCTGTGCTCCTGGATACTCAAGAACTGCTATCTGTCCAGACACAACAGCCTGAGGAGAACGAGAGAGCAAAAGGACAGCACTATTGAATAAACTCCTTCACTTGATCTCTGTAACCATCTGGGATACTGACAGTGTCTCTAAAACGATTATAGATTTGGGATCTGCTCATGGTTAACCGTCAGTCATGACAGGGCTGCAGCCAGGTCAGATTGGAAGGATGGTTTCTGTGCAAGCTCTCCAGGGAGCAGGGTGGGGGGAAGGAAACAAGTTCTGCTATGTCGATTTAGATGAGGACTCAATGGGGCAGCGAACAGGAGGATATACAGCAAGATGCTGGGTGCAGAGGCGGACCTGCCTATTGTCACCGTCCAGAAGTATGGACGAGTCCAGCTGTAACTCGACGGAGTATTGAGCAGAACATTTCCTCTCTGCAGCCTCTACTTCATCTCTCTCTTTTCCTGCTGACTCAGAGGCAGTGTCACTTCTGCCCTCATACCTGCAGCAGCCCTTATGTGGAGAGGTTACCTAATGTTTTACTTTCCCTATGATGATGCAGCAACATCAGGAACTCACCGCAATACCTCCAAAAGCTCTCCACAGTACCAGAGTCTTGGTAATGGCAGAGGTTATTCTACATAATCTTACTTGCAAATTTGGTGCCTGGCCCTTTAAATAACTGATACTTGGGCGGAATTTTCTGATCGGGGCCTACTCACAATTCCACCTTCAATATTGTAGGAGACAATTTCACGAACAGAAATAAAAAATCGGAGACACATCCCTTGAATTTGTCACTTCTCTTTGGTCTCCCTCTATACTGAACATTAAATGCAAAATAATTTTCTCACTTTTCCAAGTGATGCTTCATCAAAAGTAACACAGTTCTGTTATACATTGTTGCTGCAAGGCGCTATGTCAATTATATACTTTTCTTTAAAATAACCGTCACACTCCAACCAAAAAAGAAACAAGCAAATAATCAGAGTGACTCTGCCATTGCAGGTCATGACAGACATTTTAACATAATGTGGAATTAATCTTCATACTTATTGTGCCAGATTCTCCAGTCTGTGATGATTCTGGTCACATCACCACTCTTACAGAGGCTTCTTCACGTCGACCTTGTTGCTTTTTAAGTCAAGACGCCTGATCCCAGCTGAAGAAGCTATGGGTCAGTGCAGCTATTCAAGGAGGAAGACCGATAAGCATGGAAGAAGGCTAAAGAGAGAACACGCCCTCTTTTTGCAACATTAGCTGTGCATTTAGCTAGGTTTTTAAAGGTCTCAAGTCTTTCAGTGGGTGTGAGTGAGCGGATGTGTGCCTGAGTGAGTGGGTGGGTTAGTGGGTTAGTGAGTCAATGGGTGAGTAAATGGAGTAAAGCAGACTTACAGAGGTGGGACAGCTTCCCTCTGTCCTTGACTGGCAGAATCCAGTCGGTGAAAATGAATGTTCTGTTGTGTTTTCTGTTTTTATTTCAGTGTTTGCCGGTGTCTTTACCCAAAGCCCTTTTTCAGGGAGTAGAGAGACTGATTTTGAGGTTCATTTTGGCAATAAAAGAAGATTGGATCCGGAAAATTGTGCTCCGGAGGAATTGGCAATCAGGGTGCCTGTCCCCACTGGATTTGTTGTACTATTATTGGGCAGCGAATGCTGAGAAAGTGCTCGGATGGTAACACTTTAAACTGGGGACGGTGTCGAAGGTGGTACCGGTGTGTACGAATATGTTCGGCTGGCCAAGGCGGACAGTAGATTTCGGAGATTGAAGGAGAAGGGGATTGCTGTGATGAAGGATTTCCTTTGGAGTGCTGTTCTGTGAGCTTTGAGGAGTTGGTAGCGGAATTTGGGCTTTCGTGAGCGGGTACATTCAGATATTTGCAGGTGCATGGCTTTGCGAAGGTGAATTTTTTCCATCTTTTCCAGTGATGCCCCTTCCTCACTGCTGGAGAAGGTTCTGTCATTGGTGGGAATAAAGAAGGGGAATGTGTCAGGAGTTTATATGAGGCTTATAGCAGTGGAGATGTTGGCTGGTATTCTCTGAGCCTCTGCGCTGAAATCGCGCTCGGCACGGGGGGCGGAGAATGGGGCGTCAGATCCGCGATTGGGTCCGACGGCGGGACGAGAACCTCCGGTGACCGGAGAATTGGCGGCAGTCCCTCGCACGCTGTCGATGCGGTGCCGGTCGGGGGCCGTTGAAAGAGGTCCCCACGGCAATTATCCGCGGTCGACTGACCGAGTTCCCACCGGCATGGTTCATGTATGGTTCCACCCGGTGGGAGCCCAGCTTCAAGGCTGCGGTGGCCATCCTGGTGGGGGTGGGGGGATTAGTCTCTGGGGATGAGGGGCCTACATGACGGCCAGACCTGCGATCTGGAGGGCCCTACCTTCTTCTGCGCCGACCCGCTTTGTGGGTCCGCCATGTCACGTGGGCCGGCGCGGAAGCAGCTGCCGCATACATGTGCGGACTCGCGGCCGAAGTGCAGGGCCACGTATTGGCAGCCGCCGCATGGAGCACTCCGCCGCCGTGCTTGCCCTCTGTGGGCCATGGAATCGCTGGGCCAAGAGGTCCATTGACGCCAGCATCAAACACTCCGGTGTTTACGCCAGCGTCAGCACTTAGCCGCCGTTTTGAAGAATCCAAGTCCTCATCTTTGGTTAGTGTTAAAACCTATTGGTAAGAGGAGTTGGAGTCTGAGCTGGAGGATGTGGTATGGTGCGAGAATCTGCAAAGCGTGAATGCAACATCATCATGTGCAAGGTTAGGGCTGCTACAGTTGAAGGTGGTGTATTGGGCCCATTAGACCAAATCCAGGAAGTGTAGGTTGTTTGTGGGAGTGGGGAAGGGGTTCGGCCAATCATGGACATATGTTCTTGGCATGTCCTAACCTCATGAGGTTCTGGGTCTCCTTCTTCAGCGCCACGTTGGCAATTCTACAGATTGAGCTGAAGCTCTGTCCTCTAATAATAATAATAATAATCTTTATTGTCACAACCAGGCTTACATTAACACTGCAATGAAGTTACTGTGAAAAGCCCCTAGTTGTCACATTCCGGCGCCTGTTCGGGTACACAGAGGGAGGATTCAGAATGTCCAATTCACCGAACAAGCACGTCTTTCGGGACTTGAGGAAGGAAACCGGAGCACAAGTAGGCTTACAAGTAGGAGGAAACCCACGCAGACACAGGGAGAATGTGCAGACTCCGCACAGACAGTGACTCAAGCCGGGAGTCGAACCTGGGACTCTGGCGCTTTGAAGCAACAATGTGACCAACATGGCCATTTTTGGAGTGTCGGACCTGCCGGAGCTGCGGACGAGGGTTGGGCCAATGTTCTGACCTTCGCCTCGCTGATTGCTCGTAGGGGGGTCCTGATGGGGTGGAGGTCAGCTTCTCCACCCAGTGCCTCAGTATGGCTGAGGGTTCTTACGGAATTTTTGTATCTTGAAAAAGTTAAGTACACAATGAGGGGCACAATTGAGGGGTTATACCGGAGATGGTACTTTATAGAGTAGGTCACTGTTAGAGGGGGAGGGTTGGAGTCGGGTTCTAGAATGAGGGGTCACAATCTCAGGATACAGGGTAGGCCATTTACGACTGAGTTAAAGAGAAACCTCCTCACTCAGATGGTGGTGAATCTGTGAAATTCTCTACCACAGAAAGGCACTGAATAAATTTAAGAAGGCAGCACGGTAGCATTGTGGATAGCACAATCGCTTCACAGCTCCAGGGTCCCAGGTTCGATTCCAGCTTGGGTCACTGTCTGTGTGGAGTCTGCACATCCTCCCCGTGTGTGTGTGGGTTTCCTCCGGGTGCTCCAGTTTCCTCCCACAGTCCAAAGATGTGCAGGTTAGGTGGATTGGCCATGATAAATTGCCCTTAGTGTCCAAAATTGCCCTTAGTGTTGGGTGGGGTTACTGGGTTATGGGGATAGGGTGGAGGTGTTAACCTTGGGTGGGGTGCTCTTTCCAGGAGCTGGTGCAGACTCGATGGGCTGAATGGCCTCCTTCTGCACTGTAAATTCTATGAAATCAAAGAAGAAAATTAATAGATTTTTAGACGCTAAAGGCATCACAGGATATGGGGAGAGTACGAGAGTATGGCATTGAGATAGAGGATCGGCCATGATCATGTCGAATGGTCTACTCCTGCTCCTAATTTCTATGTTTCTATTCCTTTGACCATGATCTCTTGTTGCAACACCTCCCTTTGCCATCCCATTGGGAGTCCGTGGTTTCAACTGCTCAGATCCCACACTCTGGCCTAAATCCCTCTGTACGTCCAGTTCTCTACTTCTTAAACTCTCGACATGCTTCTTTTTTCAGCAATACTCAAGTTCTGTACTACCAAAGGCCAAGCTCTGTTTCCTTGGCTTGGTCTCCATTTTGCTTACAGCTCTCTGAAGTGCCTCAGGACATTCTGTCCGAAAACAAGCTGTTCCTATGCAGCCCGTGATTTTCATTTAATGCCGTGTGCCAGCTTGGCTTCATGTTGGGATTTTTGCCTGAATCAGAAGGTTCAAGACCTGTTCCAGGATTTGAACATATAATCCATGCTGGCATGTCAGTGCAGTAATGAAAGGCTTTTACATTGCCAGAGGTGCTATCCTTTGGATGAGAAGTTTAACCTCAGTCTCAGAGCTTAGGTAGTTGTAGAAATTCATGTGCTGATACTCAAAGAGCAGGAATTTCTGAAAGAGCACCCTATCCAGGCCCCTGCCCTATCCCCGTAACCCCATCCAACCCGCACGTCTTTCCCTGCTCCTATCCCATAGTTCTGAAAGTTTGAGATGTAAGCATCCTCTCAATGATGAAATCTGGGATTTCTCCATGTTCTTCCTTAATTAAAATTATTTTTGTCCCTTCCTCATCTTCCGGGATTATCAACCTTGAACTTCAGCAAATGGATCTGAGGGCGACTCTGAATATTCCTGTTCTCTTTATCTGTCTCACTCTGCCACTTGCTTATTGGAACAATCAATTCTCGGTTCCCAGCTGGTCTTTTGCCTTCCGGCTGGTTTGGTATTTGAGTTGAATTTTGTCACATGCGTTCTGATTTTGCCATTGGGAGGCGTTCTGGCTCGGGAATACAGAGGAACCAAGAGGGGAGGCTCATCTGGATTCCTGATCTTCCAGTACAGGGTTTTCCAAATGTTTCCAGCCACGGATCTCTTTTGACCTCCCAAAAGTATTGAAGGAACTGCTGAGAACCATCCTGTGTATTGAAGAATGAAACCACAGAAAATGATTGTTAATGTGCAATAGATGATACAAACATACAAAAACAAACTCAATCTCATAGAATCTCACAGAATTTACAGTGCAGAAGGAGACCATTCAGCCCATCGAGTGCACCGGCTCTTGGAAAGAGCACCCTTCCCAGGTCCACACCTCCACCCTATCCCCATAACCCAGTAACTCCAATCTGCATATCCTTGGACTGTGGGAGGAAACCGGAGCACCCAGAGGAAACCCACGCAGACACAGGGTGAACGTGCAGACTCCACACAGACAGTGACCCAAGCCGGGAATCGAACCTGCGACCCTGGAGCTGTGAAGCAATTGTGCTAACCACAATGCTACCGTGCTGCCCAACTCAAAAGATGTGTCTATGTCTTATATGCATACATTTATCCTCATAAAAAGTTTTGTTATTCAACTTTCAATCTTACCCTCTTTTGTAATCTTTAATGGGGGCACCAACGTCACACTCTCCGTCAGCTCAACCCCCCCGCCTCTCTCCTCCCAAACACACACCCATTCACCTGTTGTAGACAGAGGCAAGGACTCCATAAGACGCCAGGCTGACAGGATACATTCGGGTAACTCTTTATTCCCACACTAGATATAACAATCAATCCTCTCCACTCCCCGCAGAGCCACCTTCCATGACCTGCTCCCAGGCTGGGGTTCATATCCCGTGGGGAGTTCCTCCAATTGGGAGGAAGCTCCACCCCCTAGTCTCCTGGGTAGTCCATACTCTGAGGTGTAGGAGGGCAATCGGTTGCAGTACAAGTTCTGTCCCTGGAGGATAACATCACCCTCCTCTTGGGCACCATCAGCCCGGCCTTGGCTCTCCTTGGGACCCCCACGACCCCAGACCTGCATGGATACCCCTCATCAGTGATAGAGGGAGTGAATGTTGAAGAATCTAGAACTAACCAGGGGTCACTGTTCAAAAATAAGGGCCACCCATTTAGGACAGAAATTAGGACGTATTTTTTCTCACAGAGGGGAGTGAATCTTTGGGACTCTTTTCCTCAAAAGGTGATGGAAACAGAATCTCTGAACATTTTTGAGGAAGAGGGGATAGGTACTTGCCAAGCAAGAAGGTGAAAGGTTATCGGAGTGGGTGGGAAAGTGGAGTTGAGGTTACAATCAGATCAGCCTTGATCTTATTTAATGGCGGAGCAGGTTCAGGGAGCCAAGTGGACGACGCCGTCTCCTAATTCATATTTTCGTATGAAGGTGGTGGATGACAACAAAGGTCAACCCAGAGTAAGAATAATTAATTGGGATAAGTCAAGGTCAATGGAGTAAGAACTGATCTGGGCTGACTAAATTGGAATCCAAGGATGGCAGGAAAAATGGTAACTGGTCAATGGTTACCTTCAAAGAAGAGGTTATTTGAGCACAGTCAAGAAATGTTCCCTTGAAAAGGAAGGTATGAAAAATGAAAAAATGAAATGAAAATCGCTTATTGTCACGAGTAGGCTTCAAAGAAGTTACTGTGAAAAGCCCCTAGCCGCCACATTCCGGCGCCTGTTCGGGGAGGCTGTTACGGGAAGACAAGTTATGGCAGACAAGTCGAGAGCTCCCTGGATGACAAAGGAGATAGAAATGAAGATAATATGTGCAGAGGACAGATGTGAGGTAGAAAATACAATTGCGAATCAGGCTGAATATAGAAAATTCAGACGGGAGGTGAGGGAGCAAATAATAACTCTAGAGCACATTGAGCTTTGTGAAGACTGTGGAGTCACAAAATGGTGTTGGGGGCTGGTTTAGCACAGGGCTAAATTGCTGGCTTTGAAAGCAGACCAAGGCAGGCCAGCAGCACAGTTCAATTCCCGTACCAGCCTCCCCGAACAGGTGCCGGAATGTGGCGACTAGGGGCTTTTCACAGTAACTTCATTTGAAGCCTACTTGTGACAATAAGCGATTTTCATGATAGTACTTGGCTTAAGTAAGTGGTACTTGTCTGGAATCATAGATTTGTTGACTGCTTTCAGGATGTGCCATTCTTGTGTCGTGAAATGATTACATTTGATATCCACAGGAATTAGTTGATTAATTGAATTATACCATTAGCTTCCAGTCATTTCAGATCAGGTGTCATTTCAGTATGGTTTGCAACCAACTGTCTCAAATTTTGCAAAACTGGTAGAATTAGTGTGTCCACATGAAGAGCATGACACCCCTTAATCTCCTCAAATCTGGAAAATAAGGACGGACATCAGAGTGTATAGTCCACATCATTGATCACACTAATGTGTGCTCCAGTAGGGTTTGAATCGAAACCTAATGAAAAGGTTTATCCCAATAATGTTTTTACCTTTAACTATACAGAACACGAAAATGTTGGCAGAAACTGTAGCTGGTCTGATAAGTAAGTTCGCAGACGACACAAAAATTGGTGGAGTTGCGGATAGTGAAGAGGATTGTCAGAGGATACAGCAGGATATAAACTGGTTGGAGTCTTGGGCAGAGAAATGGCAGATGGAGTATAATCCAGACAAGTGTGAGGTAAGCACTTTGGAAGGTCCAATGCATGTAGGAATTACACAATAAATGGTCGCACTCTTGCGAGTACTGACAGGCAGAGAGATCTGGGCGTGCATGTTAACCGATCACTGAAAGTGGCAACGCATATGGATAAGGTGGTCAAGAAGGCATACGGCATGCTGGCCTTCATCAGTTGGGGCATTGAATATAAAAATTGGCAAGCCATGTTGTAGCTGTCCAGGATCTTAGTTAGGCCTCATTTGGTATATTGTGTACAATTCTGGTCGCCACACTACCAGAAGGATGTGCATGCTTTGGAGACGGTACAGATGTGGTTTACTCGGATGTTGCCTGGTATGGAGGACATTAGCTATGAAGAGAGGTTAGATAAACTCGGTCAGTTCTCACTGGAATGACAGAGGTTGAAAGGCGACCTGATAGAGGCCTACAAGATTATGAGTGGCATGGACAGAGTGGATAGTCAGATGCTTTTTCGTAGGGTAGGAGAGTCAAGTGCTCGGGGACATAAGTTTAACGTGCGTGGGGAAAAGTTTACAACAGATGTGTGAGGCAAGTTGTTTACACATGGGTGGGAAATATATGGAACGTGCTGCCTGGGGAGGTGGTGGGAGCAAGTACAATAGCGGCATTTAAGGGGCAGCTAGACAAATATATGAATAGGTTGGGAATGCAGCACAGTGGATAGCTCCAGGATCCCAGGTTCCATTCCCGGCTTGGGTCACTGTCTGTGTGGAATCTGCACTTTCTCTGCGTGGGTTTCCTCCGGGTACTCCAGTTTCCTCCTACAGGACCTGAAAGATGTGCTTGTTAGGTAATTTGGACACATTGAATTCTCCCTCCGTGCACCCGAACAGGCGCCGGAATGTGGCGACTAGAGGCTTTTCACAGTAACTTCATTGCAGTGTTAATGTAAGCCTACTTGTGACAATAAAGATTATTATTATTAATGGAAGGATACGGACTCTATGCATACAGTTTTAGTGCAGGCAGGTACTATGGTTGGCGCAGGTTTGGAGGGCTGAAGGACTTGTTCCTGTGCTGCATTATTCTCTGTTATTTGTTCTTTGAAGCTGTCTAGGGTGATGTTTTTATTGTATACTGGAATGGTGCTTTTTCCAAAACTGGAATAGCTGAGTCAAGAGAAGCTTATGAGTGTCTGTTGCAGGATCAAGAGAACGTTGCAAAAAGTACTGATGATAGAGTTTGTCGCTCAAACAAGAAACCTTTACACCAACATTGACTTCGAAGCAACATCGAGATGCCTGTGATCGTGACTGAGAATTCATGAACGTAACCCAGTGCTTTACTGTTCGTGATGGTATAAACATGCTCACTCTCAGGAAGAGACTCCTTCACGTTTCAAATCGATGAAGTCCTCTTCTTTTATGAAATGCACATTCTTGCGAAATGGTTACACTTTACGCATGTGATACACTTTGGGCAGGATTCTCCATCCTGCTGCACCAGTCTTCTCGCCAGCCGTCCAATGGGACTTCCCATTGTGGGAAACCCCATGCTGTCAGGAAATGCACTGCTGGCGTAATGAAGAATCCCGACAGCGGAGAATTCAGCCCAATGTCTCTTGAGCTGGGCATGAAATTGTGAATCAGTGAGCTCCACAATTCAAGCACAGTTTTGAAGGTACTTGTCCATGATGGGGCACGTGTTAATGAGTCTGCTGAGGTCTCTTTGTTTGCAACCCAGCCTTAGTCTCAGTATATACCTGTTTGCAACCTCTCGAAACCAGATATTGCAGATTTAATTTGGATTGCCACGTTTGTGAAGTTTTTCCAAGGTTAAATCAACATCCACTCTGGGGAGACATTCCCTAATTTGTGAAATTGAATTCTTTTCAAATCCTTTGTCACATATTATTCAAGAGAATTTACTGCTGCATCAAGGTAATGCACTTTGGAAGGTCCAATGCATGTAGGAATTACACTATAAATGTTAGCACTCTTGCGAGTACTGACAGGCAGAGAGATCTGGGTGTGCATGTCCACCGATCACTGTGGATAAGGTGATCAAGAAGGCATACGGCCTGCTGGCCTTTACCGGTCGGGGCGTCTTCTGTGAGCTGCTCAAACATTCACTGGCCTTTTCTTCTGATACAATGGGCTGGATTCTCTGTCCCGGGATTCCCGGAATGTGGGCGCGATTCTTCCAGCCCGGTGCCGGGCTAGAGAATCGCTGCAACCGTGTCACGCCTCTCCGCTGTCAGCGCGCGATTCTCCGAGGTGCGGAGAATCGGCGCCATTTGCGCCGGCGGGTTGGTGCGGCGCCCGTCGCGGGCCGCTGTACGAGGCTGGGCTGCTGATTCTCTGGCCCGGATGGGCCGAGCGGTCGCGCGGAAAAAGCAGAGTCACACCGGCGCCAACAACACCTGGTAGCTGCCGGCGGGAACTCTACGCGAAGGGTCGGGGGGTGGCCTGTGGGGTGGGGAGGGGGCCTCCGATGAGGTCTGGCCTGCGATTGGGGCCCACCGATCGGCTGGCCGGCCTCTCACCCCCCAGACCTACTTTGTTGCGCATCCAGCCCCAGAACCCCCACACCATGTTGTGTCGTGAGAGGCCATTCCGTGTGTCGCCACTGCGCATGTGCAGGTTGGCGCCACAGTGAGCGCCAGGAAGTGAGGCTGGAGCGGAATTAACCACTCCAGCGCTGTGCTGCCCCCCTGTGGGGGCCAGAATCGCTAGTGCCCATGCCCGTTTCGCGCCATCGTGAAACGCGATGGCATTCACGACGGCACGGACACCCTATCCCACGATCAGAGAATCGCGCCTGTGTTCCCCAATGGAAAGGAGAATTAGGTGGCGGGGCAAAATCGGGATTGCAGTGACTCGAATGTGATGCTGCATACCCGCTGGTGGCATGAATGGGTTCCATGCCGCTCACCACGTGAGCATGTAAATAAATGCAAGTCTGTCTATTTCACGGGCCCGGCGCCTGATGCTCCACCCCGCTCCACCGTGATTCTCCGGTCTCCACAGCTGGGAATCAAGGGGGCACAGTTTACTTGTGGTCCCTACCATCGTGACCCTGGCATGGTGGACTTTGCGGTGGGACACAGGGGGCAACCATTGCCCCCTAGACCCACCACGAGGCCGACCACATCAAGGCCATGATGGTAAAGACCATCCGAGCCCATCTGAGGCCCAACCTCCCCCCCCACCCCTCTCCCCCACCCCCATCAAACCCTACACCAGCCCCCAACCCCCGGATTGCCTGGGTGTCACCCTCCTGCCGCCAAGTATGAGGGTGGCCTGACCCCCCCCCCCCCCCAGAGACCCCTGAAATAGGGAGTCCCCCCACAGAGACCCCTGTGAGAGGGAGACTCCTCAGGGTCCCGTGAATTAGTGAGACCCTCCCAGGGAACACTTATAGGGAGGCACCCCACAGAGACCCCTGCAGAGGGCGGCAGAGCGGAGACACTGATTGGCTGTTGCGGGGAGTGAATTGTGGATAGCTGCAGTCGGGTGAGTTTCTAGAACTAATATATTTAAGGCAGTGGCTAAACCTGAGACACTACACAGGTAGTGTCTCCCACCCATCCTCCTCCTCTAACCAAACAAAAAGACTGTGTGGTGAGATGGTGAGGTTAGCTTTTTTTCCCTTTTCCTCTTTCCACCCTTCCACCACCTCTAACCTGCGGGGAGTGTGAAAATCAGGTCAGCTATTTTTTTCTCTCTGTAATTGCCAAGTGGATAAAAGGGATGGCAGAGAGGGCAGTGCAATGTTCCTCCTGCAGGGCTCCTCAAAGACCGTGTTAGGGAACTGGAGCTGGAGCTGGATGAACTGATGATCATTCGGGAGGCAGAGTCGGTCATAGATAGAAGCTACAGGGATGTAGTTACTCCTAAGAATTAAGGTAGCTGGGTGAAGTTTAAAAGGAGGGGGAAATAGCAGTCAGTGCAGGGATCCTCTGCAGTTGTTCCCCTCAATAACAGGTATACCGTTTTGGATACTGTTGGTGGGGGGGGGGGGGGGGGGGGGGGACCTGTAAGCCACAGTGACCAGGTCTCTGGCACAGAGTCTATCTCTGTGGCTCAGAAGGGAAGGGGGGAGAGCAGGAGAGCATTAGTTATTGGAGACTCTATAGTTAGAGGTACAGATAGGCGGTTCTGTGGCAACGATAGAGGCTCACGATTGGTGTGTTGCCTCCCGGGTGCCAAGGTGCCCCCCTCTTCGGGGGTGGGTTAAACTAATTTGGCAGGGGGGTGGGAAACTGATTTGTAGTCCAGGAGATAGCGTTGCTGGAGTTCAGGAAGTTGAGGGTAGTGCAGTACTAAAGAAGCTACCAAGGTCACAATAGTGGACCTGCAGGCATGAAGGTGGTTTGAAGTGTGTCTACTTCAATGTGAGGAGTATCAGGAATAAGGTTGGTGAGCTTGAAGCATGGATTGGTGCCTGGGGCTACGATGTTGTGGCCATTAGGGAGGCGTGGATAGAACAGGGGCAGGAATGGTTGTTGGAGGTTCCGGGGCTTAGATGTTTCTGTAAGAGTAGGGAAGGTGCGAAGAATGTGCCGTGCCAGAGCACATGTATACCGTCAGCACCTGCCCTTCAAGATACCGGACAGCGTGTGCCACCAAAGACTTTGGCTAACCAGCAAGACCATGCGACAGCTGTGCCAAATGGGGGTGCACATGGTACTGCGGGGCTTTGGAGGACAATACCTGCTCCCAGTGACCATCAAGGTGACTGTTGCCCTGAATGTTTATGCCTCCGGGTCTTTCCAGAGACCGAGTGGGGGCCTGTCTCGGATTTCTCAACATCTGTACACAGGTGCACCTGTGGTGTAACGGATTCCCTATGCGCTCAGGCAGTGGACTATATATACCTCAGTCTGAACCAGGCACACCGGGATGCCTGGGTAGCAGGATTTGTTGCCATAGCTGGCATGCCCAAGGTTCAGGGATTGATCGATGGAATGCCTGTACCCCTCACGGGCACCTGCTCATCAAGGTTACTTGCAACTTTTCTGGCTCATCCCTGCCGGCTTCCAAACCCCGTTTCCATGAGCCAAGCAAATTCAGCTGCTTGCCTTTCTTTGCCTCTGCGCTTTATTACACCACCAAGCTGGTCAACTTACTGGAACAGAGGGCTGGATTCTCCGTTCCTGTGGCGAAGTGCCACGCTGGCGTGAGACCCACCGGTGTTTCATGATCGGCAAATCGGCCCAAACTCCTCACCGATTATGGTACCGCGTGGAACGCCCGTGGATCACACAGAAAACAGGGAATGGCCGGGTCCCGGGCCACGCATGCGCAAGGCTGACGGCCTGCAGCGGTCGGGCCGTACAACATGGCGCCTGCCGTGCATGTAACCTAACCAGCAAACCATGACCCCTGGCCACCCCTTGGCCACCCCTGGTCACCCCCCACCAGTCTCTCCAGCTCCAGCAGATGCCCCCATGGCCAGCGGCATGGATCCCGGCCAAGTGTGGTGACGCTGGACACAGTCCACAGCCGGCACACCAGGTTCCCGACTGCTGGGACCACATCGGCGGTGGGCCAGCCGATGATGCACCAACACCATTGAAACTGCGCGCGACGTGTGCCCCGTGGTGCGATGATGCCAATGTGAAGGGGGCGGGGCATGGTGGACTGGCGTCAAACTTGAGTCGGCCCAGATTTTGAGCAAAAATCCATTCTCCGTCTGCTCACCAAACACGATTTTGGCATTGGGCTACGGAGAATCAAGCCCAGAGTTCCTTCCTCTGGCCAAGGGAAAAGAGTTTAATTATGTGGAAATTAATTTTGGAAATTCAGGAAGGTGTCCATGATTTTCCATCTATTTTGATGCAGTTTTATGAACAGGGTGTTAACCTTGGCATGAAACAGGCATTTCCTCCACTTCTTGAAATTAAGGCCCACTCACCCAAAAATCCTGTGTAATAATGATCATGTGGGACATTTTGCATAGCCCAGTACATGCCTGGCTCTGCTTAAAAGCTTATAAAGAGTGGGCCTACACCTATTCCAATATACGCGTGGTTGACTCTTAACTGCCCTCTGAAATGGCCCAGTAAACCACTGAGTTCAAGGGCAGCAAATGCCTTGCAATGATGCCAGAGCAAGTGAAGCAGTAAAATTAAAAATCACTGCTCCCAAGATGCTCAGTGGAAGGATGGGTGGTGGAAACTGTGGCATTATCCAGTCAGTGGAGGCTGCCATCAGCAGGACCCACCAAAGGCAGAATAATCCATGGAAAATGGTCCCTGGTAAAGGCCACTTTCGTCATGGCAGTGATCACTTTTCTACTGTGTATAAACAATCGAATTGGCCCCACTTCTGACCTCCTTTAAAGCATCAAATGCTCGTGCTTTTGGAGAGCTTGAGGCAGGGCTGACAGTAATCCTGCCAACTAATGTCATTCACCAGACCTGCCTCCTCCTGTGATGCCAGTTTGAAAGAGAGGCTGATGTATGGATCCCCTGCCCCTGCTCCGAGAGGAAATCCCAGTCAGTGCTTTTCCAGGGGACTGGCTCACGCACGCAGTGGGCCTGGAGTAGGGCCCGAAACATGCATCCGGCCACGATAGGACCAAAACACGATTTTGCACCGGCTGGTTAATTAACAGGCAGCCAGTATGAAGCATTGTGAAAGGCTTAGTGCTGTAGGGGAGGGTGCGTGCTGATAAAAGGGGAGGTACAGGCTGGCTCTTCCAATCTGCTCTCTTGGAAGGGCGAAGGGTGGAGGTGGGGGTCCCCGAGACTGCTGGGAAGCTGCCTCAGGCATCCGTCTCCACGAGCCGTCTCAGTGAGTTGACATGGGAGCTGGTTCCAGCAGCTGACTCCAGGAGCTGACTCCAGGAGCTGACTCCAGGAGCTGGCACAGTGAGCTGTCTACAGGAGCTGACACAGTGAGCTGACTCCAGGAGCTGTCTCCAGGAGCTGTCTCCAGGAGCTGTCTCCAGGAGCTGTCTCAGGGAGCTGTCTACAGGAGCTGTCTCCAGGAGCTGTCTCCAGGAGCTGACTCCAGGAGCTGACACAGTGAGCTGACTCCAGGAGCTGTCTCCAGAAGCTGACTCCAGGAGCTGACTCCAGGAGCTGTCTCCAGGAGCTGTCACAGTGACTTGACTCCAGGAGCTGACGCAGTGAGCTGACTCCAGGAGCTGACTCCAGATGCTGACTCCAGGAGCTGTCTCCAGGAGTTATCTCAGGAGCTGACACAGTGACTTGACTCCAGGAGCTGACTCCAGGAGCTGTCTCCAGGAGCTGACTCCAGGAGCTCACAAATTGAGCTGTCTCCAGAAGCTGACTCCAGGAGCTGTCTCGGAGCTGTCTCCAGAAGCTGACTCCAGGAGCTGACTCCAGGAGCTGACACATTGAGCTGTCTCCAGAAGCTGACTCCAGGAGCTGTCTCGGAGCTGTCTCCAAAAGCTGACTCCAGGAGCTGTCTCCAGGAGCTGACTCCAGGAGCTGTCTCCAGGAACTGACTCCAGGAGCTGTCTCCAGGGGCTGACTTCAGGAGCTGACTCCAGGAGCTGACTCCAGATGCTGACTCCAGGAGCTGTCTCCAGGAGTTATCTCCAGGAGCTGACACAGTGACTTGATTCCAGGAGCTGACTCCAGGAGCTGTCTCCAGGAGCTGGCACAGTGAGCTGACTCCAGGAGCTGACACCAGGAGCTGTCTCCAGGAGCTGTCTCCAGGAGCTGTCTCAGGGAGCGGACTCCAGGAGCTGACACAGTGAGCTGTCTCCAGCATCTGTCTCCAGGAGCTGACTCCAGGAGTTACCTCAGGAGCTGACACAGTGATTTGACTCCAGGAGCTGACTCCAGGAGCTGTCTCCAGGAGCTGACTCCAGGAGCTCACACATTGAGCTGTCTCCAGAAGCCGACTCCAGGAGCTGTCTCGGAGCTGTCTCCAGGAGCTGTCTCCAGGAACTGACTCCAGGAGCTGATTCCAGATGCTGACTCCAGGAGCTGTCTCCAGGAGTTATCTCCAGGAGCTGACACAGTGACTTGATTCCAGGAGCTGACTCCAGGAGCTGTCTCCAGGAGCTGGCACAGTGAGCTGACTCCAGGATCTGACACCAGGAGCTGTCTCCAGGAGCTGTCTCCAGGAGCTGTCTCCAGTAGCTGACACAGTGAGCTGACTCCAGGAGCTGACTCCAGGAGCTGACTCCAGGAGCTGACTCCAGGAGCTGTCTCCAGTAGCTGACACAGTGAGCTGTCTCCAGGAGCTGTTTCAGGGAGCTGATTCTAGGAGCTGTCTCGGAGCGGACTCCAGGAGCTGTCTCTAGGAGCTGTCTCGGAGCGGACTCTAGGAGCTGACTCCAGGAACTGTCACAGTGACTTGACTACATGAGCTGACGCAGTGTGCTGACTCCAGGAGCTGACTCCAGGAGCTGACTCCAGATGCTGACTCCAGGAGCTGTCTCCAGGAGTTATCTCAGGATCTGACACAGTGAGCTGTCTCCAGGAGCTGACTCCAGGAGCTGTCTCCATGAGCTGTCTCCAGGAGCTGACTCCAGGAGCTGTCTCCAGGAGCTGTCTCCAGGAGCTGGCACAGTGAGCTGTCTCCAGGAGCTGACTCCAGGAGTTATCTCAGGATCTGACACAGTGAGCTGTCTCCAGGAGCTGACTCCAGGAGCTGTCTCCAGGAGCTGACACAGTGAGCTGACTCCAGGAGCTGACACAGTGAGCTGTCTCCAGGAGCTGACACAGTGAGCTGTCTCCAGGAGCTGTCCAGTACCAGCCTCCCCGGATAGGCGCCGGAATGTGGCGACTAGGGGCTTTTCACAGTAACTTCATTGAAGCCTACTCGTGACAATAATCGATTTTCATTTCATTTCAGGAGCTGACTCCAGGAGCTGTCTCGGAGCGGACTCCAGGAGCTGTCTCCAGGAGCTGTCTCGGAGCTGACTCCAGGAGCTGTCTCCAGGAGCTGTCTCGGAGCTGACTCCAGGAGCTGTCTCCAGGAGCTGTCTCGGAGCTGACTCCAGGAGCTGACACAGTGAGCTGTGTCCAGGAGCTGACTCCAGGAGCTGTCTCGGAGTGGACTCCAGGAGCTGACACAGTGGGCTGTGTCCAGGAGCTGACTCCAGGAGCTGTCTCGGAGTGGACTCCAGGAGCTGTCTCCAGGAGCTGTCTTGGAGCTGACTCCAGGAGCTGTCTCCAGGAGCTGTCTCGGAGCTGACTCCAGGAGCTGACACAGTGAGTCGACTCCAGGAGCTGACACAGTGAGCTGTCTCCATGAGCTGACTCCAGGAGCTGTCTCCAGGAGCTGTCTCGGAGCTGACTCCAGGAGCTGACACAGTGAGCTGTCTCCATGAGCTGACTCCAGGAGCTGACACAGTGAGCTGTCTCCATGTGCTGACTCCAGGAGCTGTCTCCAGGAGCTGTCTCGGAGCTGACTCCAGGAGCTGACACAGTGAGCTGTCTCCAGGAGCTGACTCCAGGAGCTGTCTCCAGGAGCTGTCTCGGAGCTGACTCCAGGAGCTGACACAGTGAGCTGTCTCCAGGAGCTGACTCCAGGAGCTGTCTCAGTGAGCTGCAGACCTGTGAAACATAAATAATGATGGAAAAACTATGCAAAGAGTGTACAGGCAGCACAATTGTTCACAAACCTCAGTCCCGAGACACATTTGCTAATTCTATTTGAGCCCTGACCTTTCATCCCACCCTGGTTCGAAGTTGCAGCTTAAACATAAAGCATTCCTTACCAATTGGTAATAATAATCTTTATTAGTATCACAAGTAGGCTTACATTAACACTGCAATGAAGTTACTGTGAAAAGCCCCTTGTCGCCACACTCCAACGCATGTTTGGGTACACAAATGGAGAATTTGGAATCTCCAATTCATCTAATAGCACATCTTTGGGACTTGTGGGATGAAAGCAGAGAACCCGGAGGAAACCCACGCAGACACGAGGCGAACGTTCAGACTCCGCACAGACAATGACTTAAGCCGGGAATCAAACCCGGGTGCCTGACGCGGTGAAGCAACAGTGCTAATCACTGTGTTACCATGTCACCCACTCGCCAACTGTAAAGAATTGCCATAAAAAATTGGGTTCAATTTGTCAACATGGGCAGCACGGTAACACAGTGGTTATCACAGTTGTTTCACAGCTCCAGGGTCCCATGTTCGAATCCCGGCTTAAGTCATTGTCTGTGCGGAGTCTACACGTTCTCCCCGTGTCTGCGTGGGATTCCTCCGGGTCGCTGGTTTCCTCCCACAGACCAAAGATGTGCAGTAAGTGGATTGACCATGTTAAATTGCCCTTAGTGCCCAAAAAATGGATATGTGGGGTTGCTGGGTTGTGGGGATAGGGTGGATGCGTGGGCTTGGGTTGGGTGCTCTTTCTAGGGTGCGGTGCAGACCTGATGGGCCGAATGACGTCCTTCTCTACTGTAAATTCTATGATTCTATGGTTCCTTAATGGGCTAAGTTGGCATTTGATTGTCTGTGGGTATGTCTCCAACTCTCACCGCGCACGCTGACTGAAATGTCGCGCAGATGCGAGAAGACATCGGGACGTGTGCCCAGCGTCTTCTTGCACAGTTTCACCCTCTTCTAGGTGGGTACGCGCCCACATTTTGCATGTAAATTTCTCGCCCCCATCTTTGCTAACATGAAGGGAAGATTGCACATTAGTGGGCTGACTCCAGAATCCATCTTCACCTGCCAACATAATGCTGAAAACAATGTCTGCATTTTTAAGTTTCACATTTTCTATTGTAAGGTTGTCTGTCAGGCAAACATTTTCAACTTTAACCTGAAGTGCAGGCGGCAGGCAGAAGAAGAAAAGAAATGTTTTTGGAAATCTTGTGCATTAATGTATGTTTCAGAAGAAAACGCATGTTTCAACCTCATTCTGCTTATTGTTATGGTAGTAAGGAGGTCACCAAAGGTTAATGTTACAATCACTTTACAAAGCTACTCATTTTACAGAGCATCTGCATAAATTAGAAAAAGCTGCCAGATTTCCATCTGTTAGCAATACAACCTCAGCCAGGAAGAAAACTGGGAAAACTGGCGTGACAAGCACACCGCGCTAGTCTTTCAAATGGGACTTGTTAAAGACTAGTGCCCTCCAGCCTCCACCCACTGCAGTTAACAGCATTAAATGGTACTTTAACTAAGGCGTTCCTCACATGCAGCTGTTGGCACACTGGGATCAGTGAATTAAAATAAACCTAACTGCGCAAAGGACTTAGACTCTCTGAAGACTAGCTTATATAAAGCACTTGACTGAAAAAGCGTTTGAACATTGGAAGGACTACTGTTATTTCATTCTTGTAAAACCTGGTGGTGCAGCATATTGATTAAATTTAACAAAGCATAATCGATGCAGAATGCAGCGAATCTTGCCAAATTGAAGAGAAGGTAACCAAAATTCAACTACACATCAAAGGTCATTACACTTCAACAATAAAAAATAATCTAGAAATTAATGTTTTTGTTCTCAGCAGACAAACGCACGGAAACTTCCCAGAAAATAACTGGTTTACTGCCTGTGATAAAAAGCATTTAATATCACGAACAGTGACTTCGAGGCAAAAAATCTTCCTGTTGTGATGTTTTTACAGGCTCTCTCCAGTTCCAGTATGATCTCACACTATTGAATTGCAAGTGTTCCTCAATAAACTTTCAGCATGTCCCATTATCACCTGAAGATAGCTTACAGCAGGTCAGTTTTCAATTTGAAATAGCTGAAATGAGAAACATCAGAAAGTATAGAACAAATATCATCACACCTATTACCTTATTGGTGTGAGGGCCCCGACTATTCCTGTTTGGTACTCCAGGCCTGGACTTTGGTGTACGGGGCACTATTTCAAAATTTACGGATGACACAAAACTTGAAAGCATTGTGTACTGTGAGGAGGATAGTGTTACACCTCAAAAGGACATAGACAAGTTAGTGGAATGAGATCACAAGTGGCAGATCGAAAGACATATTAGAGGATTTGAGCATATCGCAGAGTCACAAAATTAGAGTTTAGAGTCATCGATTTTTACAGCATAGAAAGAGGCCCTTCGGCCCACCATGTCTGTACCGGTCATCAAAACACCTATCATAATCCCATTTTCCAACACTTTGTCCATAGCCTTGTATGCTTTCGTGTTTCAAGTGCTCATGTAAATGCTTCTTAAACATTGTGAGGGTTCCTGCTTCTACCATAATTTCAGGCAGTGAGTTCCAGATTCCCAACACCCTCTGGGTGAAAGTTGTTTTCCTCAAATCCCCTCTAAATCGCCTGCTTCTTACCTTAAATCTACGCCCACTGGTTATTGACCTTCCTACCAAGGGGAAATGCTTCTTCCGATCTACCCTATATATATGCCTCATAATTTAGTATTTGTGTAATTGTTATAGCAGAGAAGACCATTCAGCACATTGTGTCTCTGCTGGCTCTCTGTTGGAGAAATTTACTTAGTGTCACATCACCCACTTCTCCCTGTCGCCCTGCACATTCTTCCTTTTCAGATAATGGGCGGGATTCTCCCATTGCACGGCTAAGTGTTGACGCTGGCGTAAAAACGGGACTGTGTTACTCCGGCGTCAACAGGCCTTCCGGCCCTGATTCTCCAGCCTACAGGGGGCCAGCACAGCTGCTGATCTCGGCGTCAACTGGGCGCTGCGGGGTCCGCACATGCGCAGTGGCAGTGGCGCCAACGCACGCATGCGCAGTGGCTTTCTTCCCCACGCTGGCCCCGACGCCAAATGGCGTAGGGCTACAGAAACTGACGCAGAAGAAAGAAGGCCCCCAGCCCGAGAGGCCGGCCCGCCAATCGGTGGGCCCCGATCATGGGCCAGGCCACAACGGAGGCCCCCCATGGGGTTGGACCCCTCTCCCACCCCCACAGGCTGCCATCAGACCCTTCAACGCCGAGGTCCCACTGGCTCAGAGCATGTTGGAACGGTGCCGGTGGGACTCGGGTTTGTTGCTACGGCCACTCGGCCCATCCAAGCTGGAGAATAGAGTGGGGGAGCCGTATAGAGCGGCCCTTGACCGGCGCCGTGCTGACCATGGCGCTGATGAATCGCGTCCCGGCGTCGGAGCGGCGTGGCGCGATTCGTGAGGCGCCCTGGGGATTCTCCAACCCAGCGGGGTGTCGGAGAATCCCGCCCATTAATTCAATTCCCTTTCAAATGACTCGATTGAGCCTGTCTCGACCACACTCTCAGGCATTGCATTCCAGATCTTAAACACTGTCTGCAACTTCAGCCAATTACCTTAAATCTGTGTCCTCAAGGGGCGGCACGTGGCACAGTGGTTAGTACTGTTGCCTGCCTACAGCGCTGAGGACATGGGTTCGAATCCCGGCTCTGGGTCACTATTCATGTGGGGTTTGCCCATTCTCCCCGTGTCTGCATGGGTTTCACCCCCACAACCCAAAGATGTGCAGGTTAGGTGGATTGGCCATGCTAAATTGCCCCTTAATTGGAAAAAAATAATTGGGTACTCTAAATTTATAAAAACAAAATCTGTGTCCTCTGAGTCTTGATCCTCGCACCAATGGGAACAATTTATCACTTTTTACTCTGTCCCGATCCCTCATGATTTTGAATTCTGCCATCAAATTTCCTCATAACCTAGCCAGGTTGGGGAGGTTGCTGTTTCGGTCAGCGGAGTCTAGTTTTCGATACTTAGATATCCAAGTGGCTGGGGATTGGGTGTGACCCTCCTGGAGGTTGAACTATATGAGCTTAGTGAGTAGAGTTAAGGCAGACCTGCAGAGGTGGAACAGTCTCCCACTGTCTTTGGTGGGCCGGGCCCAATTGGTTAAGATGAATGACTTGCTGAGATTTCAGTGTCCCCGAGTGTTCCTGACCAAGTCTATTTTTCAAAGGGCCTAGTGGCTTATCTCCAGCTTTATTCAGCACTTACGTCCTGAGGGACAGACAGTTCGGGGGTCTGGCGATGCCAAATTTGCCATATTATTACTGGGCGGATAACTTGGAGAACATGTTGGGGCGGTGCAGGGACCCAGGGACTCTTTGGGTTCAGAGGGAGCCTGGGTCATGCAGAGGGACAAGTTAGGGGGCATTGGTAACGGCGCCATTTCCGATTACACCGGCAAGGTACTTGTTGAACCCAGCGGTGGTGTCCATGTTGAAGATATGATGGCAACTCTGCAGCACTTTAACCTGGCTCCATTTGTGCGAACTACCTGTTTGAGCCGGCAAGATTGGGTGCCACACTTAGGGCATGGAAAGAGAGAGGGCTGGCGAGAGTGATTGATTTATTCCTGTAAGGGCAGTTTGCCAGACTGGACGAACTGAAGGAGAAATTTGGTTTGGCAGCTTCGGACGTGGTTAGGTACCTCCAGATACGGAGCTTTAGAACATAGAATCACTACAGTGCAAAACGATGCCATTCGACCCATCAAGTCTGCACAGGCCCTCTGAAGGAGCACCTTACCCCACTTTCCACCATATCCCCGTAACACTGTAACCTCCACATCCCTGGACACTAAGGGGCAATTTAACATGGCCAATCCATCTAACCTGCACATCTTTCGACTGTGGGAGGAAACCGCAGCTCCCGATAGAAACCCACGCAGTCACTGGAGAAAGTACAGACTTCACAGTCACCTAAGGCAGAAATTGAACTCAAGTCCCTGGCACTGTGAGGCAGCAGTGTGAACCACTGTGCCACAGTGCTGCCTCTTTGTGAAGTTTTGTGAAAAATATGGGGCGGAATTCTCCGACCCCCCGCAGGGTTGGGGAATCGCCCGGGGCCGGTGTAAATCCCGCCCCCGCGTGGCCGGAATTCTCCGCCACCTGAGAATCGGCGGGAGCGGGAATCACGCCCCGCGTGCCCCCCGCGCCGATCGCCCCCCCCCCCCCCCCCCCCCCCGCTGACGATTCTCCGGCTTGCGATGGGACGAAGTCCCGCCGCTGTCAGGCCAATCCCGCTGACGTGGTTTAAACCACCTCTGTGCTGGCGGGATTGGCGGCGCGAGCGGGCCCCCGGGGTTCCTGGGGGGGGGGGGCGCGGGGCGATCGGACACTGGTTGGTGACCCCACGGTGGCCTGGCCCGATCGGCGGGCGGGCCAGTGTTGTGGGGGCACTCTTTTTCTTCCGCCGCCGCCACGGCCTCCACCATGGCGGAGGCGGAAGAGACCCCCTCCACCGTGCAATGCGCCGTGGTGACGTCAGCGGTCGCTGACGCTCCGGCGCATGCGCGGCCTCACGCCTGCCGGCGAAGGCCTTTCGGCCAGCCCCGACGCTGGCCGGCGTAGCGCCAAAGGCCGTTGCCGCCAGTCGGAGGAGCGGGAGCCACTCTGGCGCGGGCCTAGCCCCTAAGGTGCGGAGACTTCCGAACCTTTGGGGAGGCCCGACACCGGAGTGGTTGGCGCCACTCCGCTACGCCGGGACCCCCCGCCCCGCCGGGTGGGGGAGAATTTCGCCCATGTTCTCCAGGTTTCCCGTGGTGCTGCTTCCAACCTTATTGGAGAGGATTCTCTCCTGTTCAGGGTCGGAGAAGGGTAGCATTTCCGGCATGTACAAAAGCATTGTAGAGGAAGAGTTGAGTTTGGTGGAAGGGGCAAAGGCGAAATGGGTGGAGTAATTGTGGCCAATACTGGAGGAGGAGGTATGGAGTGAGGCTCTGCAAAGTGTGAACACCACGTCATTGTGTGCTGGACTGAGCCTGATACAGCTCAAGGTAGAGCTTTGAGAGTACCTCACTAAGGCTGGGATGAGTTGGTTTTTTGAAGCGGTGGTTGATAGATGTGAGTGCTGTTCAAGAGGGCCTGCTCACCACACACACATATTCTGGTCCTGTACAAATTGGGACATTTTTTGGCGATCATTTAGCAACACCATTTTGGCAAGCTTGAGTATTGAGCTGAAGCCCTGACCCTTTGGTTGCTATTTTGGTAATTTCCGGTGTGCTGGAGCTGCGGATGGGTGCAGGTTCTGATGTGTTTGCTTCCCCTTATTGGTGGCACGGAGGCAAATCCTGCTGGGTTGCAGGCTAGCATGCCACTGAGTGCTTCAGCATGGTTAGGGGATTTGATGGAATTTTTTGCATCATGAGGAGGTCAAATACAGGGTTCTCCCACTCCCAGAAATGGCGACCATTTATATTACATTTCAGAGTTGGTCGCTGTTAGTTGGTCGCTATGGCTGGGAGATGGGGGTATAGAAAGGAGGGAGGCGTGAGGGTTGTTGTTGGGGGTTCTGATTGTTTGCGTTTAGTTAAGGGTTATTGTTTGTATTTTTTGTAATTTTGTATAAACTGTTAAAAATTTAATAAAAATATTTTAAGAAAAATCTCCTCACAATCTTCTTTTCTCCAAAGAAAACAGTCCCAACTTCTCCAATCTATCTACGTAACTATAGTTATGTTACACATCCGTGGGACCATTCTCATCATTTCTTTTCTGCATTCCCTCTCTCTAATGCTTTCACATCTTTCCTAAAGTGTGTAGCCCAGGGCTGAGCACAATAGTTCAGTTGAGTCCTGAACTAGTGTACTGCGAAAGTTTAACATAACTATGTACTCTTGTACTTTATGCCTTATTAATAAAGCCTAGGATACTCTATACTTTATTAACTGTGCTCTCAACCTGTCTTACAACCTTCAATGACTCATACAAACACACACACACACACACACACGCACACACATACACACACACACACATGCATACACACACATACACACATACAGATCCCTCAGCTCCAGCCCCTTTAGGTTTGTACCCTTTATTTTATATTGGGCCTGATTCTACCATCGCGTTGCACACCATGATGATCTGGGCGTGCCAGGTGCATCACAGGAAAGGTGTAAATAGAACTTCATGCTGAGCATGAAACTTCCCACGCGAGTCACTCGGCTTGCGGTGCCCGGTGCCATCTGGATCATACCATTCGGCTCATTTAAATATGCACGGTCTATTTGAGGCCAAATTCTCCCAGTGCCCGGGAGTCACCGGCTGCACTGGCAAAGCCTCAACTGGACGCTCATTAATAGTGATTATAGAGAAATACAGCACAGAACAGGCCCTTCGGCCCACGATGTTGTGCCGAACTTTTGTCCTAGGTTAATCATAGAATTTTGGACAATTTTTCATGGCCAATCCACCCAACCTGCAGATCTTTGGACTGTGGGAGGAAACCGGAGCACCCGGAGGAAACCCACGCACAAACGGGGAGGATGTGCAGACTCCACACAGACAGTGACCCAAGTCGAAATCGAACTTGGGACCCTGGAGCTGTGAAGCAATTGTGCTATCCACAATGCTACCGTGCTGCCCTTAAGAAGTTAACCTACACTCCCTTATTCTACCCTAATCCAAGTACCTATCCAATAGCCGCTTGAAGGTCCCTAACTTTTCCGACTCAACTACTACCACAGGCAGTGCATTCCATGCCCCCACTACTCTCTGGGTAAAGAACCTACCTCTGACATCCCCTCTATATCTTCCACCATTTATCTTAAATTTATGTCCCCTTGTAATGGTGTGTTCCACCCGGGGAAAAAGTCTCTGACTGTCTACTCTATCTATTCCCCTGATCATCTTATAAACCTCTATCAAGTCGCCCCTCATCCTTCTCCGTTCTAATGAGAAAAGGCCTAGCACCCTCAACCTTTCCTCGTATGACCTACTCTCCATTCCAGGCAACATCCTGGTAAATCTCCTTTGCACCTTTTCCAAAGCTTCCACATCCTTCCTAAAATGAGGTGACCAGAACTGCACACAGTACTCCAAATGTGGCCTGACCAAGGTTTTGTACAGCTGCATCATCACCTCACGGCTCTTAAATTCAATCCCTCTGCTAATGAACGCTAGCACACCATAGGCCTTCTTCACAGCTCTATCCACTTGAGTGTCAACTTTCAAAGAACTATGAACATAGACCCCAAGATCTCTCTGCTCCTCCACATTGCCAAGAACCCTACCATTAACCCTGTATTCCGCATTCAGATTTGTCCTTCCAAAATGGACAACCTCACACTTGTCAGGGTTAAACTCCATCTGCCACTTCTCAGCCCAGCTCTGCATTCTATCTATGTCTCTTTGAAGCCGGCAACAGCCCTCCTCACTATCCACAACTCCACCAATCTTCGTATCATCTGCAAATTTACTGACCCACCCTTCAACTCCCTCATCCAAGTCGTTAATGAAAATCACAAACAGCAGAGGACTCAGAACTGATCCCTGCGGTACGCCACTGATAACTGGGCTCCAGGCTGAATATTTACCATCCACCACCACTCTCTGTCTTCTATCGGTTAGCCAGTTTGTTATCCAACTGGCCAAATTTCCCACTATCCCATGCCTCCTTACTTTCTGCATAAGCCTACCATGGGGAACCTTATCAAATGCCTTACTAAAATCCATGTACACTACATCCACTGCTTTTCCTTCATCCACATGCTTGGTCACCTCCTCAAAGAATTCAATAAGACTTGTAAGGCAAGACCTACCCCTCACAAATCCGTGCTGACTATCCCTAATCAAGCAATGCCTTTCCAGATGCTCAGAAATCCTATCCCTCAGTACCCTTTCCATTACTTTGCCTACCACCGAAGTAAGACTAACTGGCCTGTAATTCCCAGGGTTATCCCTATTCCCTTTTTTGAACAGGGGCACGACATTCGCCACTCTCCAATCCTCTGGTACCACCCCTGTTGACAGCGAGGACGAAAAGATCATTGCCAACGGCTCTGCAATTTCATTTCTTGCTTCCCATAGAATCCTTGGATATATCCCAGGCCCGGGGGACTTGTCTATCCTCAAGTTTTTCAAAACGCGCAACACATCTTCCTTCCTGACAAGTATCTCCTCAAGCTTATCAGTCTGCTTCATGCTGTCCTCTCCAACAATATGGCCCCTCTCGTTAGTAAATACTGGTTTCCACAAACAGAGAGCAGGCGTGATGGCCACTCTGGGGGTCTTGGAGGCCATTGAAGCCCTACTTATCTACCTCCAACGTCTCTACTTCCTATGGAAGCTACAGAAATTCGGCATATCTGCATCAACTCTCACAAACTTCTACAGATGTGCCATAGAGAGCACCCTATCCGGCTGCATCACAGTCTCGTATGGCAACTTCTCGGTCCAAGATCGCAAGAATCTGCAGAGTGTGGTGAACTCAGCCCAATGTATCACACAAGCTTGCCACCCCCACATTGATTCTGTATACACCTCTTGCTGCCTCAGGAAGGCAGACAGCATTGTGAGAGACCCCCCACACCCAGGCTTTGCCCTCTTCCAGACCCTTCCATCAGGCAGAAGATACAGAAGCCTGAAGACCCCCACATTCAGACATAGGAACAGTTTCTTCCCCACAGCTACTAGACTCCCCAACGACTCTCCCTTGAACTGATCTGTTCCCTGTAGGACCACTATTCACGACGCCCTGTGCTGCTCTTGTTTGGCCTTGTTCTGCACTATTTGTTGATGTATCATTGTCAATGTACTCTGTCGATTATTCTTTTGTCTTCCTTGTACGTATGGTGTACGTTCCCTTGGCCGCAGGAAAATACTTTTCACTGTACATCGATACATGTGACAATAAATATCAATCAATCAATCAATCTACCTCGGCACCTTGATGCAGACAGGGGTGTGTATGATACTTCGCTTCCTGACGTTAATGACCATCCCCTTAGTTTTGCTGACATTGAGGGAGAGATTGTTGTTGTTACACCACGCCACTAAGTTCTCTATCTCCATCCTGTATTCAGACTCACCGTTGTTTGAGATCCAACCCAGTATGGTTGTGTCATCAGCAAATTTGTCGATGGAGTTGGAGCCAGATTTTGTTACACAGATTTTGTGAGTTTAGCGAGTATAGTAGGGGGCTAATTACGCAGCCTGCGGGGCCTAGGTATTGAGCATTATCATGGGGCAGGTGTTATTGTTTATCCTTGCTGATTGTGGTCTATGGGTCAGGGTCCAGTTGCAGAGGGAGGAGCCAAGTCCTAGATTTTGGAGTATTGATATGAGTTTGGCTGAGATTATGGTGCTGAAGGTGGAGCTGTAGTCAATGAATAGGAGTCAGACGTAGGAGTCCCCAGAGATGACTGTAGGGCCAAGGAGATAGCATTTGTAGTGGAGCGTTTGTAGCAATATGAGAATTGCAGTGGATCAAGGCATTCTGAGAGTATGGAGTTGATGTATCTCATGACCAACCTCTCGAAGCACTTCATAATGGTAGATGTCAAGGTCACCGGATGATAGTTGTTGAGGCATATTGCGTGATTCTTCTTTGGCACCGGTATGATGATATTCTTCTTGAAGCAGGTGGGAATCTCGGAATGGAGTAGATGTCCGTGAACACACCCATCAGTTGGTCCGCGCAGGACCTGAGTGCACGAAGAGGGACTCCGTTAGGACCTGTTGCTTTCCGAGGGTTCACTTTCAAGAAGGCAGACCTAACTTTGGAGGCTGATACGGTAGGTATGGTTGTGCCCGAGGCTGCTGGGGCATTTGGCAATGGTTTGATGGTTTCCTGCTCAAAACGAGGCTAGATTGCATTGAGTTCATCGGGGAGGGGTGCATTGTTGCTAGAGATTCTACTCGGCTTTGCCTTGCAGCCCGTTATTTAAGCATTGCCACAACTGACGAGAGTCTGTGTCGTTAGTCTGTGACTCTAGCTTAGGCTGGTATTACCTCTTGACATCCCAGATGACGTTGCGGAGGTCGTATCGAGATTTCTTGTATAGGTCAAGGTCGCTTGTCTTGAATATGTCAGACTTGGCCTACAGTAGGGAGTGAATCTCCTGGTTAAACCATGGTTTCCGGTTGCGGAATGCACGTACTACCTTCTTTGGCGCGCAATCTTCTACACATTTACTGATAAAGTCTGTGATGGTGGTGGCAGACTCGTTTAGGTTGGTCACTGAGCTCATGAATATGGACCAGTCCAATGACTCCAAGCAGTTGCGTAGGAGCTCTTCTGTTGCCTCAACCAGCATTGCATGACCTTCTTAACCAGATTGTCCCACTTAGGTTTCTGCTTGTATGTCCGGAGAAGGAGCACGATCTTGTGGTCTGATCTTTTGAAATGTGGTCAGGGGATGGACCGGTAGGCGCCCTTGATGTTTGTGTCGCAATGGTGAAGGATGTTGGGGCTCCTGGTGGAACAGGCGATACGTTGGTGGAATTTTGGAAGTACACTCTTGAGGTTTGCCTGGTTGAAGTCCCCGGCCACAATGAACAAGGCCACTGGGTATTTTGTTTCACTGTTATTCATAGCGGTGTACTTTCACCAAGTGCCTTGGATAAAAGCAAATTACAATGGATGCTGAAATCTGAAACCAAAAGAGAAAAATGCTGTAAAATCTCAGCAGGTCTGGCAGCATCTGCAGGGAGACAAACCAGCTAACATTTCGAGTCCAGATGACACATGTGTCAACCCCCCCCCCCCCCCCCCCCCCCCCCCAACCATGCCATCCGTCAGATCGGCCTTCCTGAAAGTGAACCCGCGGAAGGCGATGGGCCCAGATGGGATCCTTGGTCGTGCACTCAGCCTGCACGGACCAGCTGGCAGAGGTGTTCGGGGACATCTTTAACCTGTCCCTACTCCACTCTGAGATCCCCACCTGCTTCAAGAAGATCACCATCATACCGGTACCAAAGAACCAGGCAACGTACCTCAATGACTACCGTCCGGTGGCCCTGACTTCAGTCGTAATGAAGTGCTTCGAGTGGTGATCATGAAGCGCATCACCTCCATACTCCCAGAACGCCTTGATCCACTGCAATTCGCATACCGTCGCAACCGGTCCACATCAGACGCCATTTCCCTGGCCCTACACTCATCCCTAGAGCATCTCGACAACAAGGACTCCTACATCAGATTCCTATTTATTGACTACAGCTCCGCCTTCAACACCATAATCCCAGCCAAGCTCATATCAAAGCTCCAAAACCTCGGACTTGGATCCCCACTCTGCATCTGGATCCTTGATTTTCTGACCAACAGACCACAATCAGTAAGAACAAACAACACCGCCTCCACAATAGTCCTCAATAAAGGGGGCCCCGCAAGGCTGCATACTCAGCCCCCTACTCTACTCCCTGTACACACACGACAGCGTGGCAAAATTTGGTTCCAACTCCATCTACAAGTTTGCTGACGATACGACCATAGTGGGCCGGATCTCGAATAACGACGAGTCAGAATACAGGAGGGAGATTAAGAGTGGTGCAGCGACAACAATCTCTCCCTCAATGCCAGCAAAACTAAAGAGCTGGTCATTGACTTCAGGAAGCAAAGTACTGTACACACCCCTGTCAGCATCAGGGGAGATGGTTAGCAGTTTCAAATTCCTTGGGGTGCACATCTCCAAAAATCTGTCCTGGTCCACCCACGTCGACGCTACCACCCAGAAAGCATAACAGTGCCTATACTTCCTCAGGAAACTAAGGAAATTCGGCATGTCCACATTAACCCTTAACAACTTTTACACATGCATCATAGGAAGCATCCTATCTGGCTGCATCAGAGCCTGGTGTGGCAACTGCTCGGCCCATGACCGCAAGAAACTTCAGAGAGTCGTAAACACAGCCCAGTCCATCGCTCGAACCTGCCTCCCATCCATTGACTCTATCTACACCTCCCGCTGCCTGGGGAAAGCGGGCAGAATAATCAAAGACCCCTCCCGCCCGGCTAACTCACTCTTCCAACTTCTTCTATCGGGCAGGAGATACAGAAGTCTGAGAACACGCACAAACAGACTCAAAAACAGCTTCTTCCCCACTGTTACCAGACTCCTAAATGACCCTCTTATAGACTGACCTCATTAACACTACACCCTGTATGCTTCATCCGATGCCTGTGTTTAGTAGTTACGTTGTATACCTTGTGTTGCCCTATTATGTATTTTCTTTTATTCCCTTTTCTTCCCATGTAATTAATGATCTGTTTAGCTGCTCTCAGAAAAATACAGTAAACAAATCCAATCCAATCCACACATCACCCTCACCATCACCCTCACTACTCCCCCACACCACTCTCACCCCCACACCACCCTCACCTCCATCCGGGCCACGGTCTAATCATGGGTCTTGTGTTTTGCAGGACCTGCCGGAGCTGGGGGCAAGTCTGCCTGGCGTCCCCCGCCCCCAGCCAGTGCCACAGCCAGAGCCCCCATGAGTTGAGCACTAACGCTGAGAGCAGCTCGGATGCCAGCCCTTCACCTGAGACACAAGACAGCCCGGAGCTGGAGTCTGCGGATGACTGCTGTCTCCAACACCCTCCACCATCCCAGAGATACCTCGGTTGGGCACTTTAGTGAAGAGGCTCCTGGGATACTATCTGGTGCGCACGATACAGCTGACCTGGTACAGTAGGTGGAGGTAGGAACTCTCAAGGGGCGAGCGGTTGGAGAGGGGCCGACTCCAGGGATTAGCTGCCGTCCAGAACGGTATTGGACTTCTGGAATGGATGGTCCCATCGATTGTGGAGTTGCAATTACAGAGCCAGGGACTACATGAGGGGTTGTCGGTGAGTATCCAGCACCTGCAGGTTCAATTTGGAGGAGTCCAAACGTGTGCAGAAGCAAGAGGTGGTGCCAACCGTGCATGTCACCCAGGCTAACAAGTTACGGTTGATGTCTGTGGTGGAGATGTTGGGGTGAGTGATTTGTCTATGGATCACCATGTCCAAGGCCTGGGGCAATCTATGCAGGCATGGGCCAAGGCCCAGGACAGGGCTGCCGCCTCACATGTAACCATGTGCCAGAGCCATTTGGACATCACAGCCGCGCTCCTGAGCATGGCCCAGTCACAGCAGGCCATGGCTAGGAACGTTGGCGTCATTGCCCAGGCGCTGGCCAACGTGGCGCAGACACAGAGGGAGGTGGCCCTGTTCCAGGGGGAGATGGCGTAGTCACAAACGCAGAAGGCGGTGACACAGTCAATGGGTGACGTGGCATAGTCCCAACAGAGATATTCCACTCCCTGTGCACCATGGCCGAGAGCATGCACATCCTGGTCGAATCTAGAGCAGGCCTCCAGAACTGGCAGCGGCAGGTGGCGAGGTGTCCTCAGGTGATAGCTCCACTCATACCCACATCCTATGGAGTAGCCTTGGGATCATGGGGCACCCTGAGGGAGGAGGAAGTGATGGGGCCCATGCCAGTGACTCCAGTAGGGGAGGTGCCAGAACAACGCAGCACCTTGGACTCCTCCCCCCGCCTCCTGTTCCTCATGCATCTGGTGGGCAGCGGGCAGAACAGGGTGGCACAACGGGATGACTGAGAAGACGCCCACTAACGGGGGCCCACGTCGCAGAGCGGGAATCACAGCCGCCTCCACTCCTGCTGTACCGTCTGGGGAACCACCTAGATGTAGCGTTAGGCCCCATAAGGCCAGAAAGTTAGACACTAGTTAAGTTGGCACAGGTGCGGGGCACAGTTTAGTCATAAGGGCTAGGACACATATCTAAATATTTGTGCACATTAAACACCCGTTCGCACTGTTACATACTGCATCGGTACTCTGTCAGATGGCTGTGAGGGGTGAGCTTGTCTGGGCTGGCCAGAGAGTGGGGGGAGGGGGGGGTGAATGGGCGGACCTTGTGAGTGGTTTGGTCTCCCTACCCACTCTCCCACCCCCTACCATCCCTAGCACCGTCACCCAGGGATTCTATGGGACTGTGTGATGGAATGGCCAGCTCGCATGCAGGGATCACATAGTTGGATGGTGGATAGTGCTACCGTGTGCAGGAGTCAGGCGTTGTCAAACAATGTGGGGCACTAGAGCTCACCGCAGAGTGGGTCGTCATCATCCTCCCACCCATGGACCAGACCCACTGTTACTGCCAACCCACGGCCTCCACCCCTAGTGCGGCAGGTATGTATCACAGAGCGGGTTGCAGGCCAGGAGGTGGACGGGGTTGGGAGGAGATGTTCATGCCCCTGGCCAGTGCCACCCTCCCATAGTTGATGAACCTGGAGGCGATCAGAGCATCCTGTGCACGTTGGTTCTGGTGCACACATCAGGTGGCCTCCCTTGCCTGCCTGGGGTCCATGTCCTGACCACGTTGTGGAGGATGCAGCAGGCCACCACAATGCGGGTGGCTCTCTCAGCATCATACTGGAGGGCCCCTTCAGAGCGGTCAAGAACCTGAACTGCATCTTCAGGAGGCCGAAGCATTGCTCGATCATGCTCCTAGTTGCTTTATGGGCTTTGTTGTAATGGGTCTCGGCGTCGGTCTATGGTCTCCGGATTGATGTAATCAGCCACAACTGCAGTGGATAACTCCTGTCACCCAGGAGCCAACCACCCCGCCGGGCTGGGGGGGGGGGGGGGGGGGGGGGGGGGGCATCTCTAACATGTCAGGAATGGTCAAGTGCGCCAAGATGAAGGCATCGTTCACACTGCCCGGGTATCTCATGCAGATGTGCAGCTGATGGTCACATATCAGCTGCATGTTCATCGAGTGGAACCCCTTTCGATATGTGTCGAGTGCCCTGTCATCTGCTGCTACTCGTAGGGGGATTTGCATCCTGTCGATCACCCCTGGACCCAAGGCATCCCGTCGCTGACAGTAAACCCTGCTGCCAAGGCATCCTGGTGGGCTCTGTCCACATTGAAATGGATGTATTGAGCCGACTGGGCACATAGGGCCTCCATGACAGCACGGATACACCTGTGCACTGAGCTCTGTGAGATCCCGGACAGGTGGCCAGCCAAGATGGTGAAAAATGGAATAAAAAAAGAAAACCTCGGTCTCCTGGGAGGCTCGTCTGGTAATTCCTTTTTTGCTATCGGACAACGTCACACGCCACAAGTGTTGCCCTGGCCGAATTGCTGATAGGCCGCCGCCTTCGTATGTGTTTGAGTTTGGTTCTCCTGGACATTGGCGGAAAGATTTGCCGGGGCCAGGATAGAGCCAAGGCTGACGCAGGCCAGCATAAGCCTTTGGCTTTGGGGGGCCTGGTGTACATCCACAACTTTAGCGAAGGTGCCATGCGGATCCCGGGTGGCGTGTTAGCCCAGACAGGATTGGCTGCTTATCGAGTACGGGCACAGGTCGAAACTGCATGTGGATCACCTCTATGGGTGCATCCCCGAGACGCCAGATCTGATTCGAGAGATTCCGGACAGAAGCTGCCCCCAGCTCGAGTTACTGCCTCCGACCGGCTGCTGCCATTGGCCCTGGCCACACCTGCTTTGGAGAAGCTGTGGAGAAGCCGGATTCAGATGTTGAGGTCTCTAAGATGCCGGATGGGGTGCCGCTAAGCACCGATTCTGAGACCGACATGGATGTATTGCCACCACCAGAGTCCCGGCGCCCACAACCGCCTCCATTCCGCGACTCTGCCTCGACGTTCTGCACAAAAACATCATTACCCAGTTCGGTATACGCCTCCGGAAGACATGAGGTTGGCCCCTGGAGGCCGTTCCCGGGCTAAGAAGACTAAAGGTTCCTTGGACTCCCCCCCCCCCCCCCCCCCCCCCCCGTAGATGTATATTCGGACTTGCGTGGAGAGGGTTGTTCTAACCGTCGCGGAGGACACAACACCAGGATTATCATATTCCCCATTACCTCCACTGAAAACGAGCTGCCCTGGCAACAGAGGCGGGGCTTCCCCTTAACAAGGGATCACTTGTATAAAACCCCTGACCTGGGTGTAGGTCGAGGAGGGAGACTCTTCGGGGAGTGGAGATTCTTGAGCACCATAAATAAATCCAACCTTTGTTTTCTACCTGCGTGGCCCATGTGTTCTACTTTAGCGGATTCTACAGACTGCAAGCCCGCACTCTGGCTTTTAATTGACTTGAGCATTGAAAATTGTGATGAATATGCCTAAAATATGGTGTGTTTGACCATTTCTGGTCCCCAATCCCTGATTAAAAACCAAGCATCGAGGACCAGTGCTCAAAAAAATATGCATTCCTCTAATGTGACACAACAAACCTGTTCGAGGTTAGTAAACCACCAACCGAGACTTTCAGACACAAACTAGCAATCTGCTTTGCTGTAGCACCAGACCATAATGTGCAAATACTCAGTGCCACCTGTGCTGTAGTGAGTTTCACAGATGTTTAGTTAAGATCATTATATAAATAGCATGAAGGTTCCATTCCAAATCAAACAGAAAGTTGGATTTTCTTAGAATTTAAAGTACAAAGAAATATTACTATAATGGGATTTGTGAAATTCAGCCAACAGAGCAGGAACTGGTTAGGTTGGAGCTACGTGTAGCATTTGATGACAGAGAAAATGAGCTCCAGATGGTTCCTTCGTACAAAACTTCTGTTTAAAAAAAGTTCAAGACAAACAAATGGTGATTTCCACGTTTGATTAAATCATTAACATACAGCATTTTACTCATTGGTCCTGGCTACTGAGGCTGTGGATCCAAAATAATGAATAAATTGTGAGGTAAGGTGTGTTGGATAGGTGCTGGGTGGTACAGTGGAGTTGGACCGGAATATAAATCCTAGTGGAATGAAGGTCTTTCCTCCAGCTGCTCACTGTATGTATCCAAAATGAAGTAAACCCAGACAGTCTCAACCTAGTTCCCAATGGATGCAGACTCTCATTTGACACAGTTTGGCAATTTCATCCAAGAGAAGCCAGATGACGGGTATAGGAAATGCATTCCGAAAGCTTTTTCGGACATTATAGTTGAGGCACATCACTGGGGTAGAATGGCGGGAACTTTATTTATGATTGATACAGGAATATTTGATGCTGATAGTGGATGCCCAACTTGGAATGTGTTCCATTTCCTTTTGCTGATATCCTTCATCTTGATAATTGAAACATTTAGTGAAATCATTCATGTGTGCCTTTCTCTTATGGACTAACATTGGTTGGTTAGTAAGTGTCACCACAGTCCAAGAGGGCTAGAGGCTGCTGTCCACTTTGAGATAGAGCTGACTGGTGATGATTTAACCTGAGGGTCACTACCCCTCAGGCAAGGGACAAAGTTGAGAAGGTGGGACCTTTGTGAATAACCTCAGCCTATATGGGAATTGAACCCACGCTGTTGGTATCATTCTGCATCACGAATGAGCTGTCCAACTAACTGAGCTAACCAACCTCCAGTACTGGTCATTATATAAAGACTAGAGTTTGTGAATATGCAATGGGGCAGGGACGTTCGCTCCATGAAACCCCTCTTTCGAATGGCTTGTGTACAATGAATATTATCATGGACAGTCACCAGTTAAGTAAATGCTCACAAAGGCACATAAATAAAGGTAAACCTTCAAAGAAGAGAGGTGGGTTAAGGTCAGGTGAGATGTTAAAAATCTCCAATTAGACCCAAACTCACCTGCAAACGTCCCACATCTGGCGATAACCGAGACAGGGCAAGGCTGCCAAGCTACTCCCAGGAGGCAAGTTGGTCAACCAAATATTTTGATGAGGCTGGCAACCTTTGATTCAACCTTCCTTGCAGGTTTAAGCACGGCCTGTCGGGTTTCCCAGGCCTGAGGAAACACAACAGGGGAGTGAGGACAGCTTTGGGGAGAAGGTAAGTGTTGCCCCTGGCTGTTGTGTTCTGTGGCTCCCTTAATCATGAAGACACACATAGAACATGAGTGTATGGCTGTAACAAGTATTTATTTTAACACATGGCAAGATAACCAACAATTCTATGTATAGACAATTATATCTACGTTAAGGGCTCCACGTGGGTCTGGTTCCATCTACTGGCAGGAGGTCATAACTGTCACTATGTGCATTGATCATTAGCTATGTACATTGGCACTGTTATATACAGTTATATACATTGCTGATACTATGTACAGTTATATACAGATATACATATGTACATATAACCACCTCCCCTTCCTTTGGAGAAAGGTGTGTCTTAAACATTCTATTTACAATTACATTTCTTGAAAATTCAGTTACAGGTTCAGTCGATTAGGTTTGTGCTTAACTCTGGTCCACCGTCTGAGGACCAGCTGGGCTGGTGAGCGTGCTCCACCTTCATCCATCGTTGGCTTTGCCCCCGGCACCACTGCTGACGCATCGGTAACGCCAAGATGTGCTGGACAGTCTGTGTCTGTTTCCAGCTTGGGAGTACATCCAGACTCATCTGCAGGGTTAAGCACAAAAGGTCATTGTACTTTGAGGAGGGCCCGTTGGTTTCGGTGTAGAAGTGAACCACCCTCAGTAAATACGCTATACGAGTGAGGACCCGTTTGCTTAACAACCGTTGCTAGCTTCGCCCATCCTTTACCTTTGGGATCCTCAATTCTGACCGTGTCCCTTACTTGCAAAGGCTGGAGTGCTCTTGCAGACCTATCGTAGATCTCTTTCTGTTTTTGTTTTTGCAGATCGAGCTCCCTCTGGAGCCTTCGATTGACCGTGGGGGCCACCATGGAGGGCAGGGTTGTTCACAGCTGCATGTTCATAAGCAGTTGTGCTGGTGACAGGCCATTTACCAGTAGGGCTGGATGGTAGCTGAGTAAAGTGAGTTACATGTCTTCCCAGCTGTCCAGATCCTTTGTGAGCAACTGCTTCACAATGTGTAAATGCTGACAAAGGCACATAAATAAAGGTAAACCTTCAAAGAAGAGAGGTGGGTTAAGGTCAGGTGAGATGTTAAAAATCTCCAATTAGACCCAAACTCACCTGCAAACGTCCCACATCTGGCGATAACCGAGACAGGGCAAGGCTGCCAAGCCACTCCCAGGAGGCAAGTTGGTCAACCAAATATTTTAATATTTGGTTCCACCTTCCACCTTCCCATTCAACTGGGGATAGAGTGGGTTCGAGGTAATGTGTTTAAAATCATATCGGCAAGCAAACTCAGTCCATTCATGATTACTGAAGCAAGGACCCAGGACCATTGCCCGATATGACAATGAATGGTTTGCCATGCCGGCAAAGATCGATTTGACCCATTGGATTACACAGTCATCTGTTGTGTTGGGCAACTGTACCACCTCTGGGTAATTTGAGAAGTAACCAATGACAACCAGGTAGTCTCTCCCTTGAAAGTGGAACAAGTCCATACCGACTTTATACCACAGCCTGACAACGACGTCTTCCACTTGCATGGGTTCCTTGCTCGGCCTGCTCGTCAGTGTAGGAAACGGGACCAAGTGCGGCTTCGTTGGGGTGTTTCCTGCTGAGGCCCCAAGTAGAACAAGAGTCCCGATACATAGTATGGCCTAAGTCCTGCGAGCACCAGGAAACATCAGGCTAAATGCAGTCATTGCGGGATTCTGTTCCCATTCAGTTAGTTTGTGCACCCTATGATTCTATACCACCATCACAGGTTTCCTCCGGGTGCTCCGGTTTCTGTAGCCATCTGGGATGGCCACTTACAACAAGAAACATGGATGTTCACAAAGCCTAAAGGGACATGTGGACAATGTAAGATTCAGGCAGGCACAGAGCCTGAATGTATATTTGTGAGCAAAGAATCCAGGCAGCATCGAAGCCCCCAACCAATTAGCATTTTAATGGCCCATCTCCATAAGACAAAGGATTGATACTCAGGTAACCGATACAAGTCCAGACATTTTGGCGCCACTCCCTTTACTCGGGAAGCATAAACACCAGGGTCAATGACCGCTTAGGACATGCTCAGCCATCAAGGCACCCACCCCTTTATTGGCTCAGATCGAAAAGCAGTGATCGAGAACTGCCCAATTAATTGGGTCCAAACCTAAGGACCGGCCAAAAGAGCGTGGAGCCCCCCCCCAGGGATAAAGAGAGACACTGCCATGTGTTCGATCTCTTTTGGACCTGGCGCTCTGGCAACGTCCATCTCCAACTGCAGCACTACCAGAAGCAAATTCAAGTTCAACGCCCGCTACCAGACGCATGTGCCCAGCTGATCAGCGGTTACTTCTCCAGACTCAGTAGATCCAGATTCGAACAAAGGCCATGATGCACGATCAATTGCACAAAGACGAGAGTTGAATACAACTGAGGCTTTATTACACTAAGATGTGTGGACTCCTACAGCAGCTGGCGAAATGGCTGCTGTATGGGGAGACACATATCTATACTCCGCCTACTGGGCGGAGCCAACAGGCAGGGACTACCCCCGTACCTGTAGTACAGGGTCTTACCGTACATCTCCTTATATATACAACAGTGGTGATTACCACATTCACCCCCTGTTAAAATTGAGCCCGGCGGGGGTGGCGGAGAACTATATATAGAATAAGTTTAATATACAGAGGCAAAAAAAAGTTTTTGAAGTCCAGTACAAGGTGCTTTAACAGTTCCGGACCAATTACAGGTTGAGCCAGCCCACCCATTGGTGGTTGGTCATTCTGCTGGAGGCGACACCCGTGCTGAGCAAGAACTGAGGCAGCTCATCACTCATGAATGAGCCTTGATGTGACATTGGGAGCGACATTGGTGGCGGTGATTCCGATGGTGGTCTGATCCTCGGTGACTCTGGGAGCGGGCCCAAATCCTCTTCATCCTCGGGCGTGGGCAGGGGAAGGACGGATAGTCCTGGGGGGGTTGCTGCTGGATGCACGGGGGGAAGGGAGGGTGTCACCGGGCTGGAGGTCTGTGTGTGTGGGGAACCTGCTGGTGCCAGGTCCCTGAGGGAGACAGTATCCTGGCGGTCGTCGGGGTATGCCACGTAAGCATACTGGGGGTTAGTGTGGAGTAACTGCACCCTTTCAACCAATGGGTCCGCTTTGTGGAGTCATACGTGCTTACGGAGGAGTACGGGTCATGGAGCTGCGAGCCAAGTCGGGAGCGACACCCCGGATGTGGACTTCCTGGGGAAGGCAAAGAGACGTTCATGGGGTGTGTCGTTAGTCGCAGTGCATAGGAGTGACCGAATGGAGTGCAGTACATCGGGGAGGATCTCCTGCCAGCGGGAGGCCGGGAGATTTCTGGACCGTAGGGCCAGCTGGACGGCCATCCAGACCGTTCCATTCTCCCTCTCCACCTGCCCGTTTCCTCAGGGGTTATAGCTGGTCATTCTGCTGGAGGCGACACCCGTGCTGTGCAAGAACTGAGGCAGCTCATCACTCATGAATGAAAATCCCCTGTCACTGTGGATGGCGGCAGGGAAGCCGAACAGAGCAAAGATTGTGTTGAGGGCTTTGATGACGGTGACAGACGTCATTTTGGGGCACGGGATGGCGAAGGGGAATCTGGAGTACTCATCGACCACACTGAGGAAATACGTGTTTCAGTCGGTGGAGGGGTGGGGCCCTTTGAAGTCCACGCTGAGGCGTTCAAAGGAGTGGGAGGCCTTCACCAGGCGCATGCGGTCTGGTTGGTAGAAGTGTGGTTTGCACTCCGCACAGACCTGGCAGTCCCTGGGTGATTGTCCTGACTTCCTCGACGGAGTGGGGCAGATTACGGGCCTTAATCAAGTGGTATAACTGTGTGATTCCCGGGTGACAAAGGTTGTCGTGCAGGGTCCGGAGTCGGTCTACTTGTGCGCTGGCACATGTACCTGAGGATAGGGCATCTGGGGGCTCATTGATCTTACCGGGGCAATACAAAATCTCGTAGTTGTAGGTGGAGAGATCAATCCTCCACCTCAAGATTTTATCATTCTTGATTTTGCCCCGCTGTGTGTTGTTAAATATAAAGGCTACCGACCGTTGGTCGGTGAGGAGAGTGAATCTCCTGCCGGCCAGATAATGCCTCCAATGCCGCACAGCTTCAACGATAGCTTGGGCCTCTTTTTCGACGGATGAGTGCCGAATTTCAGAGGCATGAAGGGTACGGGTAAAGAATGCCACGGGCCTGCCTGCCTGATTGAGCGTGGTGGCTCGAGCGATGTCTGTTGCGTCGCTCTCCACTTGAAAGGGTAACGTCTCGTCGACTGCGTGCATCGCGGCCTTGGAAATGTTAGCTCTAATACGGTTGAAGGCCTGTTCAGCCTCGGCGTCAGGTGAAAAAGGGTGGACTGTATGAGTGGACGGGCCTTGTCCGCATAGTTTGGGACCCACTGGGCGTAGTAAGAAAAGAACCTCAGGCAGCGCTTGAGGGCCTTGGGGCAGTGGGGAACAGGGAGCTCCATGAGGGGTCGCATGCGGTTGGGATCAGGCTCCAGAACTCCGTTCTGGACCACATAGCCGAGGATGGCTAAGCGGTTCATGCTAAATATGCACTTCTCCTTGTTATAGGTGAGGTTTAGGAGAGAGGTGGTGTGGAGAAATTTGGCACGGTTGGCATCATGGTCCTGCTGATCGTGGCCGCAGATGGTGACATTATCTAGGTACGGGAAAGTGGTCCACAGCCCATACCGGTTGACCATTCGGTCCATTTCCCTTTGGAAGACCGAGACCCCGTTGGTGACACCGTAGGGAACCCTGAGAAAGTGGTAGATGCGGCCATCTACCTCGAAGGCAGTGTATGGGCAGTCCGCCTTGCGGATGGGGAGCTGGTGGTAGGCAGATTTCAGGTCCACAGTTGAGAAGACCCGATACTGTGTAATCTGATTGACCATATCAGATATGCGTGGGAGGGGGTACGCGTCGAGCTGCATGTACCAATTGATGGTCTGGCTGTAGTCCATGACCATCCTGTGTTTCTCCCCAGTTTTCACCACGACCACTTGGGCTCTTCAGGGACTGTTGCTGGCCTCGATAATGACTTCCCGAAGCAGTCGCTGGACTTCGGACCTGATGAAGGTCCTGTCCTGGGCGCTGTACCGTCTGCTCCTGGTGGCGATGGGTTTGCAATCTGGATTTAAGTTTGCAAATAGGGAAGGTGGGTCAACCTTTAGGGTCGCGAGGCCGCCCACAGTAAGGGGTGTTAGGCCCGCCGAATTTCAGTGTTAGGCTCTGGAGGTTACACTGGAAGTCCAGGCCGAGTAGCAGGGCAGCGCAGAGGTTGGGGAGGACGTAGAGGCGGAAACCGCTGAATTCTACGCCCTGGACCGTGAACGTGGCTATGCAGTACCCCCGGATCGCCACGGAGTGGGACCCGGAGGCCAGGGAGATTCTCTGATTGGCGAGGTTTACCGCGAGTGAGCAGTGCCTTACCGTATCGGGATGGATGAAGCTTTCGGTGCTCCCGGAGTCCAGCAGACAAGAAGTCTTGTGCCCATCGATCTTCACGCTTGTCGAGGTGGTGGCTAGATTGTGCGGCTGAGACTGGTCAATCGTGACCGAGGCGAGTCGCGGCTGGTCGTCGCCGGCGTCGAGCGATGGGGTGCCCGGGGGGGGCACGGGTCCTGGAACGATGGTGGTGCCCTTGTGCCGTGGGGGAGACAAGGGCGGCACCTGATGATCTTGGCGTGGACAAGATGGCGGCACCCATGGGCCGCACGTGTCGGGGGTTGACAAAGGTGGCGACGTCCATGGGCCGCACATGGTCTGATGAGGTGAAGATGGTGGCGCCCACTGTACGTACGTGAGGGAGGTCGGGGCGATAGCGGCGACAGCGCGGGTGTGGCACACTGCAGCGAAGTGCCCCATTTTGCCGCAGGCCTTGCAAAGGGCGCTGCGGCCGGGCAGCGTTGGTGGGAGTGTTTCTGTTGCCCGCAGAAGTAACATTGGGAGCCCCTGGGATTGGCTGGCTGGCACGTGGCACAGGCATAGGGTTAGCTGAGTGGGATCCCCGGTGGGGCGGCCGACTGTGGAGTCCACGATGCATAGGAGGGGTGTGCCGTGGGACTGGGAGTGTATGCCTGAAGATTGTGCGAGGCGACCGTCATCGATAGCGCCAGCTTTTTGTTTTCTGCGAGGTCAAGTGTGGCCCCTGCTAAAAGTTGCTGGCGTGTGAGATCTGACCCTATCCCCGCAACGGAAGCGTCCCGCGTGAGGAGGTTTGAATGTTCCGTGGCCGTGACGGCCATGACAGTCACAGTCTCTGACCAGGGGAATTAAAGCACACCGGAAATCTTCTACGGACTCACCAGGGAGTTGCCTACAAAGAGAGTATGTGTCTGACGAAGAGTGTGTTCATCTGCTGGCCGTAATTCTCTTTCATATATAAATATGGCAGTCAATAAAGTTGCCCAATCTACTTGTCGTGTCTGCATCTGTCCATGACAGTATTGGTAGGAGGTTTTTTCATAGAATGTACAGTGCAGAAGGAGGCATTCGGCCCATCGAGTGTGCATCGCCCTTTGAAAGAGCAGCCCACCTAAGCCCACACTTCCAACCTATCCATTTAACTCAGTAACCCCACCTAATCGTTTTGGACACTAAGGTCAATTTAGCATGGTCAATCCACCTAACCTGCACATATTTGGAGGGCGGGAGGAAAACAGAGCACCCGGAGGAAACCCACGCAGATACAGGGAGAACGTGCAGACTCCGCACAGACAGTGACCCAAGCTGGGGATTGAACCTGGGACCCTGGAGCTGTGAAGCAACTGTGCTAACCACTGTGCTATCGTGCTGCCCTGTTGCAATTGCACAGTTCTTCTGAAGATAAAGCCCCATCTTCACACTGAGAATACCCTCCCTCATGTTGTGTGGCACGACCACCGGGTTAAATGGGATAGATTCAGAACAAGTCTAGCAGCTCAAAATTGGGCACCCATGAGGCACTGTGGGCCGTTATTAGCAACGGAATTATATTTAACCACAATCTGTAACATCGTGGCCTGGCATAACAACCAAGCCAATGGCTCAATGCTGGTTCAATGCAGAGTAAAAAGAGGACATGCCAGGAGCAACACCTAAAAATGAGGTGTCAACCCGGTGAAGCTCCAGCACAGGACTACTTGTATATCAAACAATGGAAGCTGACTTGGAACTATTGCTGTTCCTTTGCTGTCACTGGGTCAAAATCCTGAAATTTCCTTTCAAACAGCATAGTGTGAACATGACATTACCTTGATGCATTCACTTACGTTGATCACTTCAATGAGGGTGTACTCTCACCACATGGACTGCAGCGGTTCAAGAAGGCAGTTGACTATCACCTTCCCCAGTGCAATTGGATGGACAATAACATTGCTGGTCAAACCCGTGATGCCCACATCCCATAAGAGTAGAACATTTGAATTGGAAAGATCTACATTTTTGGATCTTACTGTGAAAGTTCTGCTGTATTATTTTTAAAAGGTTATGCACACATTATCTCAGCTTCACATTGTATTATTTGCAAGATACAAGAGAACAAATAAACATGCTGTAACTTCTCTGGGCCTGGAGCTCCAGTTATAATTAATGGATCGAAAATTATAGGGCCCTTTGATCTCTGTGCCCACATTTCCAATTAGCATTTCTCTTGTGGAAAGTTCTATACTAACTGCTAACTTGCAAATTCTATTACATAATTATTCTGATATATTATTGTAAAGATATGTGAAGCTCATTAATATGGACAGCATCCCCAGAAGAGGTACACTCACGATATTAACTCATCTTCCGAATCCAGCTACTGACTGGCCTACTGTGCATTTCTGTTTCTAGTTCAGAATTATTGCATTTGTCGTGTTTCATTCTCTCCACTAAACCATTAGATTGAAATGTTTCAGTCATAGCCAGTGTAACAAGCTCAGGATTATGATACACAAGTGGTAGTGTTCTACAAATATATGCATATGTCACAACTAAATAGTTTTAATACTTTATGTCTCAAAGTCATGACTGCTTTTTTTTCTAACTCCTGTAAAGTACAGCTTGCATGTGAATATGACATGAGGCGATGTATTCGCTGACCTTGATCACTTCAATGAGACAGTTGAATTCTGATGCCACGACATCCAGGCCCTCAGGTCTCACTACCTGGCATTGAACTCCAGGGCTATGTGCTCCTACTGCCTTGTGACTCCGGAGGGGCTGTTGGCCCCCTGCAGATACAAGACATCTCTCCCACTTCCTACCTTCTCCATCAAATGCTCCTCTACAATGTCAGAAACTGATAAAGCCTGCTCCTCCATGTATGCCATTCTTCGCCGGTTGTCTGGTCAAATTCATTTCCCGCATTAGTCCCAACACCTGCCCCAGCCACAAAGTGCTAGCCCCTTTAAAATGTGCAGACTATCTTTAAACAGAGAAAATTACAAATTTGGACTCCTTTGCTGATGAATGCAGCAAATGAGCAGCTTGATTAGAGCGGGTTGCACGCAAAATCATGCAAACGAACTGGTGGCACGAAGATGGTCAACTGCCTGCAGTTCACACCATGGGGATAGTTTAATGGTGCATCGCAATCCACAAATTTGATGTTAACACGAATGATTGAAATTGCTTGATAGTAACTTTCAATTAATGCATTTAAGATGAGGAAATTTCAGAACAAACAATGGAAAAGTACTAAAATTCTATAAAATGTTGAAGTCTATTCTTTTGATGTGTATATATGCGAGCGGCAGTTGACTGTATTGGTGAAAAGATTGTTTTTACTTAAACACTGAAGAATTAGACTGAGAAGTACCAAGCTGTCCAGGGAGAAAGTCTGCTAATAAGAAATGATTAGACAGCTGTAGTTTACAGATCAGCTTTGCCCTCCAGCCACCTTCTAATGAAATGCTCACTGCATGGGTAATATCTACACAACAGGAATGAACTGTGTTAGTACTCTGCTAACAGGTGGCTATAAATCAGTAGACTCTCTTTCAGGTTTATGAAAGTTATTTTGTGCACACCAGGGATTTATTTTAAGCTAAAACAGACACAAAGTTATACATTATGTTGCATACCTGCCATGCCTTTGTTTTTACTGAACATGGTTCAAATTAAGATAGACTGTAATAAGTGTACTGCTTAATGTAACTCAGTCATCTGCTCCGGTGTAATTTTACTTTACACAAGGCTACAGAAATTGTGGACATAGCCTATTAAGTCATATAAAATGAAACATAATGGAGATAATTTCAATCATGCATTAATTTTGCCAAAAGAGGTAGAAATGTGTAAAAGGCAATGACAATATTGTCTCTAGTAACATCACGATGAATGGTGCATTTATCCCTTTGGAAGATGATTAATCACCGAATGGTGATTAAGTATTCTTAAATTCATGCAGAATTCTGTTGGGGAAGGGGGACCATGACAAGAGCAATAAAAGATGACGGTATTGAAAAAGGCATGGAACTTACAAGAGTTATAGAGTCTGATTTACCATAGTGATCGTGCAAGTAGTGGAATTGGGCAAGGGGCAAAAATAATGGTGAAGAGAGGAGCAGCTTTTGAGGGTATGAGAGCATGGGGAGAGGAAGCACAGTGCTGAACCACGGACAACCATGGAAACAGAGAAAGACATGCTTGATTGTTCAGGAGAGCTGGTAGGGTCATGTGGGTTTGAGCAGAAATAATGAGACAAGTGTCATGAAATTACAATATTTCTTTTTGCTCATAGAATATTAGGCTTTATTAATCGGGACCACTCCCTCCACAACACCATGGTCCACTCCTCCATCATCCCCAATCCTTCATCCCCCTCCCTTGGTACCTTCCCATGCCATTGCAGAAGGTGCAACACCTGCCCCTTTACCACCTCCCTCCTCACTGTCCAAGGGCCCAACTACTCCTTTCAGATTAAGCTGTGCTTCACTAGCACCTCCTCCAAATTGGTGTCTTGTATGTGCTTCTCCCAATGTGGTCTCCTCTGCATTGGGGAGACTAAATGCATACTGGGTGAATGCTTTATGGAACACATTCGCTCAATCGCAAGCAGGACCCCAACCTTCCACTTGCTTGACATCTTGCTCTCATACCCACATGCCTACAGTTGGCCTGCAGCAATGAAGCCCACCATAAAGTTCTGACTCAGCATATTACAACCCTCTGGACTCAACATTGAGTTCAACAGCTTTAGGCTACAAACTTTCCAATAGTTAGTTCTCATCTGGAGCACTGCATCCAGTTCCAGGCGCCATACTTGAGGAAGGATGTGAGGGCATTGGCGAGAGTGGAAAAGAGTTTCACAAGAATAATTCCAGAGATAAAGACCTGTAGCTATGAAGATAGATTGGAGAGATTGGGACTGTTTGAGGAGACTTGGTGGAGGTATTCAAGATGCTAGGGTGTGTGCGCATGGTTAACAGGGAGAAACTGTTCCCATGCAAGAGAGCATCAAGAACTAGAGGACACAGATTCAAAATAATAAAAGGAGTAAAAGTGATGCGAGGATGATGTGACCATCAATTCACTCGTAACACAATTGGAAGTAAACTGTGGTTTTAATAGGCTTACAACTGAGCCTGCCTGCGACCAGAAGAACTGAAGGCAGGCTCACATGGCTGCAGCAATTTATACTTCCGGTAGTGGGAGGGGCAATGGGCGGAGCCAAGGGTGGAGCCCAGTACAAGCTCCTCATCTCCCCCTATGGGCAGAGCCACGCAGCAGCTCACAAACAGAGCCCACAAGGACATAATACTATACAATACAATACAGTGTGAATTACATTCACCACAGAGGAAAACTGTTTTCACCCAGGGGGGTGTTGGAGTCTGGAACAAACATCCTGAGAGGGTGGTAGAAGCAGGATTGCAATCTGAAAAGAAAGAATGTGCAAGGTTCCGAGTATAAGACAGGGGAATGGGACTGGGTAGAATTCCCTTTCAGTGAGCCTGTGCACTGAGCTGAATGACTGTGAATTCAGCCAGATCCTGCTGTAATAAATACTGTGTCGTTGTTCACCATGTCCATTGTGAAACTTCTGCAACAGGATAGACATCTGAGGGAAAGAGGATAAATGTTCACTCTCACTCTATTTGCATGTATACAGAACAGGAAAAAGTTTTGTATTTCATGTCTTTCAATTTACAACTCCGAACCTTCACTCTTTTGATAATGGTCTTAAGTTCCTAATCTTTAGCTACCAGCACACCAACAAGAAGGAATGTTTTTTACATTTAACTGATCAAAATTCTTCATATATTTGACTATCCTTATCAATATGTTCTTTACCTTATCTTTACCTTATGTGGCGGCACAGTAGCACAGTGGTTAGCACTGTTGCTTCACAGTGCCAGGGACCCGGTTAGATTCCCGGCATGGGTCACTTAGTGTGCAGAGTCTGCACGTTCTCCCTGTGACTGCGTGGGTTTCCTCCGGGTGCTCCGGTTTCCTCCCACAAGTCCCGAAAGACGTGCTTGTCAAGTGAATTGGACATTCTGAATTCTCCCTCTGTGCATGAACAGGTGCCAGAGTGTAACTTAATTGCAGTATTAATGTAAGCCTACTTGTGACAATAAAGATCATTATTATTATCCTGAGACAGTGTTTTGTTGTCATTCACTATTATCATGTATTTGTTATAAGGTGCATTTATACTGGTGCTTGGTATAAACCTATGAGGTAAGAGTTGGTGCTTTGTGGACAACCATTCTTCTCTCAGTGTTTTATATCACTTGTCTTTCCTTATTCTGTAAAGAGAATTGTATTAATAATCTGAAAACCATTCCACCTTGTGCCCATTTATAGTATGACATGTGATGTTAGTGATAGAATATGTGATTAATCTGGACTATGCCAGTGGGTAGCTGCAGCTATCCAATCCCAGGGAACATCTTTTCCACTACACAATTCTCAATTCCTGAGAAGTCACTAATTAATCCTTAAGAGTGTCTTCACCCTATCCCCTGCTTAGTCTTGCAATGATATTAGGAAGGCAAATGCAATTTTAGCATTTATGTCAAGAGGGCTAGAATACAAGACCAGGGATGTACTTCTGAGGCTGTATAAAGCTTTGCTCAGACCCCATTTGGAGCATTGTGAGCAGTTTTGGGCCCCGTATCTAAGGAAGGATGTGCTGGCCTTGGAAAGAATCCTGAGGAGGTTCCCTGGAATTAAGAACATGTCATATGAGGAGCGGCTGAGGACTCTGGATCTGTACTCATTGGAGTTTAGAAGGTTGAGGGGGGGATTTTATTGAAACTTACAGGATACTGAGAGGCCTAGATATAGTGGATGTGGAGAGGATGTAGTAGGGAATACTAGAACCCGAGGGCACAGCCTCAGACTGAAGGGACGATCCTTTAAAACTGAGATGAGGAGGAATTTCTTCAGCAAGAGGGTGATGAATCTGAGGAACTCTTTGCCACAGAAGGCTGTGGGGGCCAAATCACTGAGTGTCTTCAAGACAGCGATAGATAGGTTCTTGATTAATAAGGGGATGTGGAGTTATGGAGAGAAGGGGGATGAGAAACATATCAGCCATGATTAAATGGTGGATCAGACTCAATGGGCCAAATGGCCTAATTCTGCTCCTATGTTTTATGGTCTTATGGTCTTATATGCAAGTTTTGTTTGTCCAAGTAAAAGAAAAGTAGATTAAAGATATCTGTGTGTGTGTGTGTGTGTAAAACAAGAACTTCACATCTGTCTTCATTTGGGAGAAGGAGGATGTAGGTACAGAATTCAGAGAGTGGGGCTACGGGGTTGTTGAACAGTTTGACATAGGGAATGAGGGGGAATTGGAGGTTTTGACGGCCTTAAAAGTGGACATACCTCCAGGTCTGGATGGGTCCCAGGCTGCTATGGGAGGCAAGGGAGGAAACTACAGGGGCTCTGACCCAAATTTGGAACTCCTTTCTGGCGACAGGGGTGGTTCCAGAGGAATGGAGGGCAGTTAATGTGTTTTCAAGAAGGGTGGTAGAGGTCAGAAAGGGAATTCCAGACCAGTGAGTCTCACATCAATGGTAGGGAAACAACTAGGGGAAATTCTGAAGGAGGGACTTAATCTCCATTTGGAGAGCCAAGGTTGGATCAGGGATATTCAGCATTGTCTTGTCAGAGGAAGGTCATGCCGAACAAATTTGATTGAACTTTTCAAGGAGGTGTCAGGTGTGTAGGTGAGGTTGTGCAGTTGATCCGTTACCTAGCGCATGTCCTTGCCTCTATGTGGGGTGCAAAATGCGCCATGCAAATAATCTGAACCAACAGATTTAGGGGCTGCCTAATGTGTGGCTCAGGTGGCAGGAGGAATACTGGGGCCAGTTTTCTGAAATTCCTACAAGAATTCCAACAAATCCTTTTGTGCTCTTTTCTTTTGGGCTTTCCTTTGCATGAATCCATATTGTTGATTTTGTTTGCTTTGCTGTGTCTTTTTGCTCGAGTTCACTGAACCCAGAGCCAGTCAGTAACCCTCTGATTGTTTTGTTATGCTCTTGACGTAGCATAAGCTGCTTCCTTGATGTGCACTCTGACAAAGGAAGGTTCAGACTTGGAGATAGCTTTAACACATTTATTAAACTGTTAACGATTCTCCTACTTGGATTCGACTCTCCTGTTAATCCTGTTATAGCTACTCAGGCTGACGAACCAGTCTGCTACAATCCAGGTGGTGGGTGTGATGTGTTTCAAATCAACCCTGTGTAACTCACTGAGAATCTCCACTGGCAAGAGGAAGATCATGTGTGCTGTGTCCTTTTATGTGGGTTTTGTGTACTGCCCTCCTGTGGTAGTGTCAGCTCTGTATGTATTGTGAATGCCCATTGGTTGTGTCCTATCTTACTGACCTATTGGTTGAATGTCTGTGTGCCATGTCTCTGGTGCTCCCTCTAGTGTCTATCTAGTTTACGTGTATTTACATTAAGCCTACAGTGATGCATATCACCACACTGATCTCTCTGCATATTAATGTTTTTTTATTCTTTGAAATACCTGAATATCTCAGAGTGAATTTCATGCACTTGCTTTCCTAGCACGGAAGAAAAAGTCTTCTGGGACACCGACCCCTGCCTCCGAAATTCAGGGCTATGTGAATGAGTGGGCGGAGCACGATTCATAAAATTTATCCTCAGTTTACATCTGAGTTTCAGGAAGAAGTTAATCTGATAACATCAAGGGAGGTCAGTGGAGTGTGAAAGTCAAGAAGATCATGGTCAAAACTTAGTAGGATTGGCTTGGATATAAGCATTGATGTTTTCATTTCATTTATTTTTACTGCATTTGGAATTAAAATGAGCCTTAATTTATTCCATTTTGGTTTTCAATAAGTAGCCATTAAACTTTTCTTTTTTGTGTTTTAGCTGTGGACTAGAGGTGCCTGCAAATACAGGCCAGTCAGTTTTCTGTAGGTAGTGGAGAAGCCTTAAGAAATTATAATGTTGGCCAAAACTATAACCACCCAGGCAAAAGGCAGGTTAATTATGGAAATCCAGCATGGATTTGTTCTTGGCAAAACACGCGTAATTGACTTGCTTCAATTTTTTCAAGGTTACAGAACTGAACCTTTTTTTTATATTGGGCTGTATTCTCCGGTCCCCCAGCCACATATTTCTCAGTGGCAGACTGTTCACTGGAACCGGGATTCTGTACTCTCGTCTCTTGTCAATGGGATTTCCCATTGAAGCCATCCCATGCCACCCGCAAACCCACAGGTAGGGTGTGCTGTTGGTGGAAAAAACAAATCGCAACAATAGGAGAATTCTGGCAATTGTCTCTCTGCCTCTTCTGACCAAAATTAATCATTTAATACTTTACTGCATTAAAATCCATCTGCTACTTGCCGAGTCATGGAGAAGGTTGATGAGGGTAATGCTATTGATATGGTATACATGGACGTCCAAAAAGCATTTGGTAAAATTGCAGCCATCTGAGATGGCCACCTGCAAAGGCCAATGGGAATTATGGCCAATCCAGGACTCAGATAGATACAGAGCTTCTGTGTATTTGAAACGCAGATAGCTAGACATGATTGAAACCCCCGCTCATTTGCATTTTAATGGCCCATTTCCCCAGAACAATAGGACTGCTCTCAAGAAACCGATAGAGACACAGACTAATCGGCGCCACCCCCCCTTTACTGAGAGAGTCCAACCGCCAAGGTCAGTGATCGCTGAGGACCCGCCCAGCCACCAAGACAACCACCCCTTTATTGGCCAAATTGAAGGCAGTGATCGAAGCCTGTTGAATTATTGTGTCCAAGATTATGGACCTCCCCAAAGAGCACGAAATCCCAGAGGGATAAAAGGGGACACAACCATGTGTTCAGCCTCTTTTGGATCCGGCCTGTGCCAGCATAACGACCAGCCAGCCAAGTTGAAGACCAACGATCGCTACCTGACAGATGAGCCCAGCAGAGACAGAGCCACTTCCCCAAACCAGCCACGTGAGATCAAGATAAAGGCCTTATCAATCTGCACAGCGCCGGTTGCCCTGAAGTTAAGTATAGGTTATTGTAATTGATAGGTATAGTTTAACTTGTAGTATATTTTGCTTGCATGTCGAAGTAACTCTTGTGTGTAAATAAACAATCTTTGAACTTGAACTCACTAACTGGTTGTGTGGTCATTAGACCGATATACGGGAAAGCCTTGTGGTTCAGTAAGAGAAATAGAAACACCCACAGTATTGGCGATGCTGTTGGGACATAATATCATAGCACACAAAGAGCCTCAGTATCATATTGGCGACACTAAAGAGCAACATTATTGGTGACGCTTGTGGGATAGTATTCCGATTGGCAACAAAATATTGCACAACAGGGTTGGGATTCTCCAACCCCCGCCGGGTCAGAGAATCCCGCCCGCTGCTCCGACGCTGGCTGCCATATTCTCCAGCGCCAGTTTTCGGGCGGGGGTTCACACCCCACTGGCCAGGGGCATTGGCAGCGGCCCCCCGGCAATTCTCCGGGCCCTGATGGGCCGAGCGGCCGTCGGTTTTTGGCCAGTCCCGCCGGCGTGGATTTTTTAAAATTTAGAATACCCAATTAATTTTATCCAATTAAGGGGCAATTTAGCGTGGCCAATCCACCTAGCCTGTACATCTTTTGGGTTGTGGGGGCGAAACCCACGCAAACATGGGGAGAATGTGCAAGCTCCACATGGACAATGACCCAGAGCCGGGATCGAACCTGGGAGCTCGGCGCCATGAGGCATCAGGGCTAACTGACTGCGCCACCGTGCTGCCCTTCTGCCGGCGTGGATTAGACATGGTCCCACATGGCGGGACCTGGTAGGTATGTCGGCTGGGGCAGTCCTTGGAGGGACGCGGGGAGATCCGACCCCGTGGGGTGCCCCCACGGTGGGGCAAACCTGGTGCGCGGGATCACGCCGGCCCTTTGGCCCATCGCTGACTCGCCGGCCGGCACGGCTCCAACCCCTCCGGCGTCCACCTAGCCCCCTGAGGTGTTGAGAATTCCACTACTTCCGGTCGGCCTGATGCTGGAGTGGTTCGCGTCTTTTTTGACGCCATCCTCGGGCCATCGTGCCGTTTTAGGTGAATCCCTCTCCTGATGTCTGAGCAAAGTTAGAGCTCATGGAGTAAAAGGGAAGTAGGAGCATGGATGCAAAATTGGTTGAGTGACAGGATCGAGAGTCTGATGGTGAATGTTCGTTTTCAGAGTGGAGGAAGGTTGATAGTGGAGTTCCCCAGGGGTTGGTGTTAATATATATTAACACCAACCCCTGATATATATTCATGATCTATATTAATGATTTATGGTGTATGTGGCACAATTTCAAAATTTGTTGATGATAAGAAACTTGGAAGAATTGTGAACCATGAGGAAAATATGGTTCACTTCTAAAAATAATATTGGCATGTTGGTGGACTGGGTGGGAAAGTGGCAGATGCAATTTAATGCTGAGAAATGTAAAGTGATTCATTTTGGCAAGGAGAACTGAGAGACAATATGAAATAAAGCGTAACATTCTAAAGGGGATGCAGAAGCAGAGGGACTTGGGGTGTATATGTGTACAAATCATTGAAAGGAAAGGTTGAAAGAGCATAATAAGGAGGTTAATCAAGCATATGACATCTTGGGCTTTATCAGTGCGGCATTGGAGTACAAGAGCAAGGAATGTGTGTTACACCTAGATAGAACACTGATTCAGCCTCAGTATTGTGTCCACTTCCGCACACCACACTCTAGGAAAGTATTAGAGAGAATGCGCAGAAGATCCTCTTGAATTGTTCCAGGGATGTAGAATTCCATTTACGTGGACAGACTGGAGAAATTAGGACTGTTTTCTTTGGAGAAGACAAAGCACAGAGGAGATCAGATAGATGTATTCAAAGTCATGTGCAGAATAGATAAGGAGAAACCCTTCCCATTGGTGGAGGGATCGAGAAGCAGAGGGCCCAGACAATGTAATTGGCAAGAAAGAACAAAACCTTTTTTGTATGCAGTGAGTGGTTAGGATCATAAATGCACTGCCTGAGAATGGGTGGAGAAGGGTAAATTGAGGCTTTTGGAAGGGAATTAGATCATTATCTGAAAATGAAAAAAATGACAATGGTATGGGAATGGCAGTGGAGTGGCACTAGGTGAATTGCTTTTTCAGAGGGTCAGCACAGATTATGATAGGCTGAATGGTCTTTGTCTGCACTGCAACCAATCTGATTCTATAACTGACTTGTGCTAGTATTAGGTTAATTAATTGGATAAACAGATGATGTGACTAATATTAAGTAGGCGATGTGTTTTAGATGTTCTCTGATTCTCCTGTGGTAGGTGGGATGTTGTGAATAGCAGGACAATCTATATTTGTGTTGAACAGTGAGAGATCAAACTTGTGCTGTGACTGCTGGCTAGTGAACTGTGAAAGGCCAAGTAAGTGTGGAATTTAGTCCTTATGAAAGATCAATCTTAGCGTTGGTTCATCATTGAAATGCATGAAGTGAGTAAGTGAAGTTAATTCATGCAAGAGTTTTGTGTGAGCCAGAATTCAGGCTAACAATGTAGACATGAAGGGATGTGTATGAAGTGTAATATGCGACTGTCACAGGCCCACATTGCATCTGGGCAGCACATTTCCACTGTGTCCTAAAATTGATACTTGGGTGTAGAATCACTGTGCTTGAACAGCAATTGGTCCTTCACTGCACCACCTGAAAGAATGGGGGGGGGGGGGGGGGGGATTCTCTGATCCTGAGGCTAAGTGTTGACGCCGTTATAAATGCCGTCATGTTTTACAAAAGCGTCAACAGGCTCAGGAGCAGCGATCTTGCGCCACACAGGGAGCCAGCACGGAACTGGAGCGACTCACGCAGCTCCAGCTGCCAATACCGGCGTCAGAACGGGTGCCACGGGCCTGTGCATGCGCGCTACGGCCAGCGCGAATTCGCACATGCACGATACGGGCACCGCCAATTCGCGCATATGCGTGGGTTGCTGGCCCCGACGCAACATAGCAGAGAACTATAGGGGCCCGGCGTGGAGAAACATAGGCCTCCACAAGTACAAGCCGGCCCGCCGATCGGTAGGCCCCCGGGGGCGGATCCCCCCCCCCCCCCCCCCCCCCCCCACAGGCCCCCCCCCCCCCCCCCTCCCACCACCGCAGGATGAACGACGAGGTCCCGCTGTGTAGGACAACATGTGAATGCCGCCAGCTGGACTTGGCCTATCTCGGTGGGCACTCGGCCCATCGCACGCGGAGAATCGCTGGGGGGGTGCCGTGTGGAGCAGCCCGCGACTGGCGCCATACCGACCCCACCGGCACCAAAGGCGCTGATTCTCCAGTCACGGGAGAATCGGCAGACCGGCGTCAGAGCGGCGTTGCATATTGCGCCCTCTGCCCCGGCGATTCTCCGGCCTTTGGCTGAAAGGTATACGGTAGAACATTCACTGGGTTTTTTCTCATTGTTTCTAGAATAAACAGCCTGTGATTGGCTGGCAGCTCTTAGGATAGGATTTCTGTCCTCCTCAGGGCCTAGTTTCATAGGACAGTTTAGTAACCGTTTCATGGAGCAAAATTTTCTAGAACCAACTCGGTAACAGGCTATTTCAAATTCTACATTGTTCTACGCAGCATGAATCGCGCCCCCTCCCCCGGCGACCCGGCCCTGGACTCTACAGAATATATAGGGCTGGATTCTCCGATTTGAAGACTAAGTGCTGACGCCGGCGTGGGAACAGTGACGTTTTACACTTGGAAAAACAGCGCAAAAGCTGCACCGATCCTCCGTCTGGTGGGGGTTAGGAGGCACGTAGCGCCGGCTTTACCTGCGGATATGGCCAGAGAATTACCAGGTCCGTAGCTGTGCATGTGCACGGCAGCGGCCTTCAGCGGCTGTGATGTGCAACATGGCACCGGCCGTGCCCGGACCCGGCCTGACAAAAACTGCCCCCCTGTAATCAGCCTCGCCACCCCTGGAGCACGCCCCACCAGTTCCCCTAGCCCCTTGCCAGCGGAACGGCTCCCCCGCCCCCGGCTGTGGCAGCGCTGGACTCATTCTGCAGTCGCCACGCCGGGTTCACGAAAATAAAAGGGATAAGTGTTCCAAGCGGACGGGGGCAAAGCATCGGGGAAGGGCCTCAGTTGACAACTTGAGGGCGTCCCAATGGTGTGAGTACACCGTTTTTGAGGGGATGGAGCATTGCAAAAGGGGCGCCGGCCCTGATTTTGGCACAAACGGGGATTCTCTGGCCGATCGCCAAACTGCGATTTCGGCGTCGCAACCGGATGATCCCGCCCACAGAATATACAAAGCCAAGGAAACAAAGTGAGGAGCAGAAATACAGAGGCATGCAGGACCCAGTGGAACCCATGTGTTAGTGGGACCTTCCAACAGATACATAAGGGGTATCTTATCTTCAGCAGTGCTTACAATTGCCGGCAGACCTTCACGACCCACGGCATCCCACCTTTGCGACCCAGGCCGGCCAACCTTCATTCCCCACGCCGGCTAACTCTCACGACCCACCATTTTGTCTTACCTTGTTTGCTGCTGACAAATGAAGGAATCGTAATCGTGCCCAAAGCACGTGATGTCAATGTTCGGGGGGTGTGACCTGCTCTCTGTCTCCCTTCAGGCAGGAAGATTACATAGAATTTTAAAAAAAATCTTCTGCTTCTTCAATTGTGCAAATTTGTGGGCAACAGCCGCAGCAGCCGGCTTTTTTTTTGCACGTTCGGGGAGGGGGGCGGGTGGGCGGGTTATTTGATAAAGTTCAACAGTAAAAAATGCAGAAACTGAAAATGTTTTCAGTCTGTTGAAATTGGAGGTTCACCACATTTCACCTTAAACATTACAATTAAAAATGTGAAAAAATACAATTCACTTAAAAATCAATTAGTTGATAAATCTTCCAAATACGACCTGCAGGCACTTTGATTTGGAATGTTTAAAAATCAAGATTAAAAAAGTTGACATCTCTTGGTTCAAGTTACAACTGCGGTGAAACCATCATTGGATCACTCACCATTCTTGGAGTAAGAGACTTCCACTTCATCAGCATCAACGTTCAGAAAGCAACCAATTACATCATTCTCTCTGAACTTTTTGCAGTCGGCTTTTAACAATGCCGGCTCCGAACGGCTTTCAAAAAGGCTGCAACCAGATTTTTTTAAATGCGGCTGCGCTGCGGCATGCGTACCCAGTCATTGTTGCGCATGGGCAAGCGCACCGATGAGCAGGCACGCAGTGCAACCCCATTTCTGTTAAACATTCGTGGCCATTTTGAAGGCCGCTCGCAGCCGTCATTATTAAAAGCCGGCTGCTGCGGCTGTTGCGCGGATTTGTGCGATCGGGAGCGCTGCGATGGACGGATCCGCAACCCTCCCGACACCCGCCCGCGACCCAGCTGCGGGTCACGCTCCCGACTTTGACAATGCCTGGCTTAGATGGAGAAACAGGAAGTAAGACAGAGAGCAAATTGGATAAGTGTGAAGCTACACTTTGGTTGTAAGAAAAGAAAAGCAGAATATTTTTGAAAAGTGTGAAACTTGTGAATTTTAATGTTCCCTTTTTTTTGCTTATTCGTTCATGGGATGGGACGTCGCTGGCTGGCCCAGCATTCATTCCCATCCGTGAGGGCATTAAAGAGTCCACCACCTTGCTGTGGATCTGGAGTCACATGTAGGACAGACCAGGTAAGGACGGCAGGTTTCCTTCCATAAGGGACATTAGTGAACCAGATAGGTTTTCACAACAACCGACAACGGTTTCATAGTCACCTTTTAGACTTTTAATTCAACTCAAATTTCACCACCTACCATGGCAGGATTGGAACCCAGTTTCCCAGAACTCTGGGTCTCTGAATTACTAGTACAGTGACAATACCACTACACCACTGCCTCCCAAAGGTATTCTGAGTGTACTTGTGCAAGGAACCTAAAAGGTTAGCATTGATGTATAGCAAACAATTTGGAAAGCAAGTAGCATGTTGGCCATTATTGTAAGGAGATTGGAGTTCAATAATAAAGAAGGCTTGCTACCATTGCCCAAGCCTTTGGTGATACCACACCTGATTACTTTATGCAATTTTGGTCTCCACATTCAAGAAAGGATATATTTGCATTGGAGGCAGTACAGGTTCATTAGATTGGTCTCTGGAATGAGAGGGTTGTCCTCTGACAAGAAGCTGAATGAATTGGGTCTATATCACTCTCCTTTGTCTTATGTTCGTGACATGTTTGTCAATAGTTTCTTTGCCCTGACCTATCCCTGCTCTTCTATTCTGCCCCACCTCCTCCGCCCCCCTTTCCAACTATATAATTCTTTCAATTTATACCTTTCTTCAGTTGTGTAGAAGTCTCATATCTACCCAAAGTGTTAAATCTGTTTCTCTCCACTGATGCTGCCAGACCTGTGGATTTTATTCAGCATTTTCTTTTTTTACTTCAGATTTCCAGCATCTTCAGCATTTTTCTTTTATTAGAAACTAGGGCTGTTGACCTTCGAGAAGAGAGTATTGACATGAGATTTGCTAGAGATGTTACAAACATGAGGGGTTGGACAGAATAAATAGAGCAAAAGTCTTCCCATTGACAGAAGGGTTGGGAACCAGAGGAAACTAATTTAATGAGAATGGCAAAGGAACCATAGGTAACATGAAAAACAAAACATCTTTGCACAATGAATGGTTAGGATCTGGAGTGCATTGCCTGAAAGTCTGGTGGAGACAGATTCAACTGTGGCTTTCTAAATGGTATTGGATAATTATCTGAAGAGAAAAAATGTACAGGGCTATGAGGAAAAGGTTGTGAGGCTGGACGGACTCCTTTTGTGCTGTAGCCATTCTATGATTCTAAAAATCAAAGTACATTTGCCTATTTTTGTTGGGTGAATTGGACATTCTGAATTCTTTCTCAGTGTACCCAAACAGGCGCCTGAGTGTGGCGACTCGGGGATTTTCACAGTAACTTCATTGCAGTGTTAAGTAAGCCTAATTGTGACACTAATAAAGATTATTATATTATTATATGTATGTTAAGTATCCCAATCGTTTTTCATTTCCCCAAATCATCTTAAATATTAAGACATCAAGGTGCTTGTATCCATGCAGGATTACACTCTTGCTGCAGATGTTATATGAACACAGATCCAACAATGCCAACACTGATTCCAGTCAGCTCTGAGTGCATCCAGTACTTTCCCTGTCTTACATGCAAAATAGTAATATTTTATGTCTGAATGTTCCTTGTACACCACATTTTTCTATCATTTAACTTTTACAGAGAACCTAGTGCTTAGGTAATTGTGTTGGACTGGTGGCTACCAGGAGTTTATTGGGTTGTGAATAGTGTCTGCAAATATTTAGAAAATCACTCGTACTCATGGTAGATGTCAAATCAGGGCTGCTGTTCTATAAAGTATACCTCTTTCCTGCTCTGTCAACAATCAGGTCACACTTCCTTTCTTATTTATTTTATATTGCAGTGACATACAGATACAATGCAGAGATATATTCACAAAGGTGTGAAGATACCGTGGTTTTTAATTTACAATAGATGTGTTATAAACTGCAGTAATTTTCTTCCAGATACATTGGACTTAATTCAAATAACTGTGCCAAACCTTTCTACAATAGCCTCCAGTTGCTTCAGACTTTCTTATAAACAATTCTATGCATGCAATATGTTCTTGGTTGACATCATACAAATTATATTTTCACTCACCCTGTTTAAGTCATCATCCTTACAGATCTGTTATAAGCATGCCAGATTTATTTTGCAAAATTATATGACTGTTAGTCATGCAATAATTAACTTTCCTGCAGGCCCTTTGTAATAAGTTACAGTATAGTGAGTTACCAGGCATGTAACCCTTTCATTGACTATGAAAGATTGTGGAAAGATTCTCAACCAAAGTGCTGTTTGTTTATGCGAAGTTAGGTTTAACCATATTTAAATTGTTCAATTACAACCTTTATAACTCAACCCAAATGCATTACAATTACTTCGGAAAGATCATTTTCTTTTGTTGAGAACTTGGATTAAGGTTGAAAGCCCCGACTGAAAGACTACCATAGAAGAAAAATGTAGAAGGTGATGGCGTGATGTTAAAATGGTGTGATGCGCGCCGGGCTTTTCTTCCCTTCCCTTCTCTCCGTTCAGGCCTGCACTGAAGCCCAGGCCCTGCCTTGCCTTCTCTCCCTTCAGACAGCCTTGTGGTTGCAGGGCACAGGCTTCAGTGCGGTTGGGAGTGGGAGGTTGGGTTGAATCAGCACAGACTGGTGGCAAACTGAGGGGGGGGAGAGGGGTAAATATGGAGGCAGGATGAACACAAGGCCAGGTGAATGGAAAAACTTGTCAAAGATGCGCACTGTTTTGCAGCTAAGGGTGTTTAGCTTGAGATCAACTGACATGCTTGGAGTCAAACTAGTCATCCAATTGTGCCCACTCAAGCAGCACTTGTGTATGAGAGTGCCAATGATTACTGCTCATCATTTAACCCTGAGCACACAGACTTCCAAAATCAAGCTAAGTGCAAGGCATTCGAATGAAGGTTAGGACAATGTGTGCAGCTGAGCTGAGAGCTCAGAATGGAGTCACATGGCCAAAGCTGTCATCACTCGATCATGTGGTGCGGGTGGGATGGTTTGGGGTGTTGTCCAACCTGCAGGCAAACAAAGGACTGGGCATCAATACTGTGGCCAGGCCATAAATCAGTGTGCTCTGAGAGGCAGCTGAAGACGATGAATGGACAAAGAGTGGTCGTTGGCAGAGAACTGCTAACCGCCAAGTCTCTCTCTTTGATACTGCAGTATGGTGACCATTAGCAACATGGAGCCATGATCACACTGTCATTCTTCTCGCTTATAGGCAGGAGTGAAGAAGGAGATGTCAATGGCGACACTTGGCTCGCCAAAGGCAGGAGCAGAATCATCAAGTGGAAGGGGTGTCTGGGCCTGCTCCACCGCAGAGGATGAACCCCAGAGAGACTATGCTCAAAGGTGCATTGCTATATGCAGAGTCTACAGGCAGAGCCTGGCATACCTGCAGATGTCTAAGAACCCCAATGTCATCAAAAACTATGCACGTCTAGTGAACTGGTTGGTTACATTTGCCAGCTGCTGCAGGATTTGGTGCCACACGAGCTTGGAGGGAATTCACTGCCAGTGTCGATGCTCAATTGTCATGATAATGAAATGAAATGAAAATCGCTTATTGTCACGAGTAGGCTTCAATGAAGTTACTGTGAAAAGCCCCTAGTCGCCACATTCCGGCGCCTGTCCGGGTAGGCTGGTACGGGAATCGAACCGTGCTGCTGGCCTGCTTGATCTGCTTTAAAAGCCAGCGATTTAGCCCAGTGAGCTAAATCAGCCCCTGTATGCAGAGTCTACAGGCAGAGCCTGACATACCTGACCCTGTAATGGGTCCTTCCAGGGCTGCTCAGGTGACCTCTGAGGAGTGAATCGAGGAGGTCACAGATGCAACCTTCATGAGGGCACATAACATTGTGTATTTTGATTGAGATCAGGCATGCCAGGAAGGAAGAGCATTGGGATTTGCCTGGCTCTGTGGTTTTCCACAGGGGCAGGTTGCCATTCATGTGGCAGTCAGAGTTCCGTGGCATTGAGCTCTCAACTGTGTGAACCATAAGGGCTTTCACTCGCTGAACGTTCATCAGGTTTGCAGCCACACCAAATACATCCTGCAGCTGTTCACCCATTTCCCAGGGCATGTGCACAACACCTACATTCTGAGCGTCTCTCAGATCCCTGACACCCTCAGGATCAGGGTCGGCTCAAGGTACCGGCAACTCGGGCAGTTGCCCGGGGCGCCATGTTCTGGGGGCGCCATCAACGAGTGCGTGACCGGCGTCAGAGACCTGCCGACAGAGAGACCGGCCCGCCGATCGGTGAGTCCCGATCATATACCAGGTCACTCCGCCCCCCCCCCCGACCCGACCCTCCGCCCCCCCCCCCGACCCGACCCTCCGACCCCCCCCGCCCCCACCACCCCGCCCCCGACCCGACCCCCCCGCCCCCGACCCGACCCCCCCGCCCCCGACCCGACCCCCCCCGTCCCCGACCCGACCCCCGCCCCGACCCCCGCCCGACCCGACCCCCGCCCGCCCCCGACCCGACCCCCCCCGACCCGACCCCCCCCCCCGACCCGACCCGACCCCCCCCAACCCGACCCTTCCCGACCCGACCCGAACCCCCCCCGACCCGACCCCCCCCGACCCGACCCCCCCCGACCCGACCCGACCCCTCCCCGACCCGACCCGACCCGACCCCCCCCTCCCCTCCCCGACCCGACCCGACCCGACCCCCCCCCCCCCCCCCCCCGAAGGGCGCCGAAGTTCAGCTTGCCCCGGGGCGCCAGCAACCCTAGGGCCGGCGCTGCTCAGGATCCACAGAGGCTGTAGGGTTGGCTCCTTAGGGACAATGGCTACCCAATGAGCAGGTGGCTGATGATGGCTGTGTGAAGGCCACAAGGTGCAGCTATGACAAGATACAATGAGGCTCAAGCTGCAACTCGCACTTTGGTGGAGCAGACCATCGGGATGCTGAAGGTGAGGTTCCGGTGCCTGAATCAGTCTAGTGGAGCCCTGCAATACAATCCACAGAGTCTGTCACGCATCGTGGTTGCTTGCTGCACCCTGCACAGTCTAGCACGACAATGGGGGAACGAACTGCCTGAGAAAGAGATGGAGGAGTGACAGGCTTCCTCCGATGAGGAGGACATTAAAAAGGACAAGGCTGAGGAGGTCCTTGAGGGATAGGATTTGGCCATGGGGAAATGGCGATTTTCAAAGAGACAGACAAGCTCGGGATGCACTCATGGCCGCTAGATTTATGGAAGGTGATGAGGACACCCCATTATCCCATCCAGTGAGGACATCCCATTATCTTCACATCACTCTGTCAGAATTGCTCTTCTGTCTGACTGATTACCGCGTAGACCCTCTGTGATAAGGCTCCTGTCATGGGGAGGGAACATTGCCCATTGTACCTACATTCTGAGAGGATGACGATGACCTGCAGTAGGAACATTTTATTGATCCTCACAGAACTGTGAATATTTGAATCCTGTCTGGCTGATGGCAGCTCAGTTGTTCTCAATGATCAGGGTCCAACCATGGCGATGCAGCAGGAAATGTTTAACTTATCCTGATCCTGTGACATCCTTAATGAGCTGAACCCTTTGGGACCACAGTGTCACCGGAGGCAGAACTGCTGGGATGGGAGGGGCCAGCCGCACCTCAAAGGTGCAGAGAACACACATTGACAATAACTGGAGTTCTGTACACTGTGGCAGACATTCTAATTCCCATCGAGATACAGGCATGACAGTCACTGTGGAAGAAGGCTATCAATGTGCTGGGAAGGTTGCACAAAGCACAGAGGGGAAGCCCTGGACTCTGCACTCTGACTTTATCTTGTGCAGGGATCAGGTTTTCACTTCCATAATGACAGAAATAGACCTCATCAGAGCAAGGGGCCATAGAAAGGATAAAATTAGTGGGAGCTAATTTACAGAAGTGGATGATATGTACAAATGATTACCACCCATGCCCACGTTGTGCAACTATAACTCCTTAACCTTCCTTGTCCTGCTGCTACGTCTTGCTACATCCTTCAACATCCGCAGCGGCGGTGGGGGCAGCCTGCTGTCTGCCACGCCCTGTTGTCTGCGATGACCTTGGCAGGTGTCCTCTGGAGGGCTGAGATCTGGGGGGTCCTGGCATGCTTTCAGGGCCCTATTGTGTGCTAGTGCCACCGTTCTTGGCCTGATTAGGGAGCTACGCTCCGAAAGCTGGTGATTCCAAATACACCTGTTGGATTTTAACCTGATGTTGTAAGACTTCCTACAGTAACAAAACCATGCTGACTGTTCTTGATTAATCCCTGCCTCTCCAAATGCAAATGAATTCTGTCTCTCAGAATTGCTTTCAATAGTTTCCCTGTCACTGAGGTTAGACTGACTGGCCTGTAGTTTTCGGGTTTCTTCCTACCTCCCTTCTTGAATAATGTTACCACGTTGACTATCCTCCAGATGGATAAAATAAAGGAAAATCCTAAGTTGTTTCACAAGCTTTTTGCCCTTAATGTACTTGTGAAACAACTTAGGATTTTCCTTTATTTCACCTACCAGTATTTTTTCATGTACCCGTTTTGCTCTCTTAATTTCCTCTTTATGTTCCCCCTTACACATTCTGTACGCCTCTAGAGCTTCTGCTGTATTGAGCCTTCGACATCTGTCATAAGCCTCCCTTTTTCTATTCATTCAAGCTGTAAAAATCTTGATGTCTACTGTTCTCTGGATTTGTTGGTCCCACCCTTTGTCTTTATTGGAACATGTTGGTCCTGCACTCTCTCTATTTCCATCTTGAATATGTCCCACTGTGCTGTCACAGATTTACCTGAGCGCTGTGATTATCCCTCCATTTCAGTCTGTACAACTGGCAGAGCTGGAGCCGAGGATCTGGCTCATGAACCCCCTAGGCTGCTTCCCCGCCGTGCCTGCAGAAGGAAGGAGAGGTCATTAGTGTATGGCAGGGGCCTGGGAAACAGGAGATATTACTCACAGCATGGTAGTCTGATGGATACTGCAGTGCTGAATCCTCACTTGGTTGAGCGTCGCCAACCTCACCATCCGCTAAGCAATGGTGCATGCTCTCATTGCTCAGCTGAAGTGGCCCCTGTTTGAAGTCTGTGACGACCTTCATTTCAGCCATCACTCCACCTGTCTGGGATCCCTCTCTCTTATGAGGTGCCAGCTAGTCTTGCATGAAAACAGATGGAGAGAATGTAAGCAGGACACCTGCCAGGCCAGATGATGAGGATGAATGGCATGTGTGTATGGTGAGTGAGTCCATGGCAGGGAATAGGACATGGCCTGCAGGGGAGATGTAAATATGTGTGGGAGAGTGAGTGGCAGTGTCCCTTGAGCTGGCACTGAGTGAGATCCCAATGGATGTGTGATGGCTGTGAGTGTGTGAGTTGAGGGTGATGGGAAAAGTGACTTGCCCTGGTGAAACGGGGGAAATCGATCATCCTCGAGCGGCACTGGATGGCTGTCCTCTTCTGAAGGGTATTCTCACTGACCACCGCTGCTACTGCCTCCCATGCTGGATTGATCTTCCTGGCAGGTTTTCGCCCAGAGTGTGGGCATATCACATCGCAGCAGGCCTCCACTGTGTGGAGGGAGTTTCTGGTAAAGTTTGGTGTTGTATTCTTCTCAGGTTTGGCAGGCATGGCTTCCTAGTTAACTCCGAAGTGTGCTTGCTGTGTGCAGGGCCGGCCTTTAAATATGGCGTCTGTATCATTCCAGCACTGAGGTGAGGATGGGGCAGGTAAATCAGAGGCCACATGCCAGCGATATGCCATGGAACCTGTGCCTGCCAATTGTTTCTTCTAAGTGCCACACAATAGGTCGGAAAAGGCCACCATTGCTGTTGGCGGCCTCAATGTAGCTTTTCCTGTCCGACATCGGACTTTGTCGATTTTGGAGATAAATCTACCCACTGTCTTCTTTGATTATCAACATAAACACTCCTTTTTCTTCACGTAGATAATAATCAAGAGTTCCATAGGGTCTTTCTTTTGGTTTGGTGTTGGTAGTTACGAAGCAAGAGGGTGGATCACTCCAGGTCACTATGTGAACATGGCAATCACATTCTTTTGGAATGCACTTCCAATTTCACAGAGACCAGAGCAATTCTTCCCCACAAATGTCCCAGTTGAAATGCTATTGACATGTAGGGAGAAGATGAAAATCAAGGGTCTTTTAACCTAGAGTGTTCTCACGTATCTTGCAGCATTCCGTTCAAGAGTCATGTTCATTCCCTGAGGCCTGTGAGCTAATTGGCCTATTCTAACCACTCAGCCAAGGGGTGACTTTGTATATTCTAAAGAAAGCAAAGGAAAGGTCAAAAATGGGTCAAAATATTGAAAGAAAAAGTACCCTTCCTTAATTTCTTGTTTTTCCCACCTTACCAGTGGACATTCTTCTCCCTTTCCAAATATAAGATATGTGTCAATGGAGTCTGAGCAACTGTGTGAAATACAGCAAATAGGAGGTGGTATTCAAGTGGACCAATTGAAATCATGTCTGCTTTTCTCCACGATCATCAAGATGTCAAACAGCTTCCAAGCAGACTGTCGTTTGGAGCTCTGGTTAATGGGTAATAAACATACTCAAGTTGAAGTGGTGTAGGTGAATCTGAAGCTGTTCACCACCTGATTTGTTGGGCTGCTCCTAATGTAATTTTTTTTTGCAGACTTCCTGACATAAGAAAAACACAGATATTCCACATTGCAATGGTTGACATTCAGTCCCAATATCTTATACATTAGAAGAAGCAATGATGCTTTCTTCACATTTGTGACTCATGTTAGGATACTGGACCAGACCCCAACATTTGTTAAGGTGCCTGACAAGAACCCCAAACAATTTTATCAAATATGTAAAACTGTGAGGAAAAGATACTTCACCCCAGGAATGATGATTCTAATCAATAGGGATATTTAATGTTGAAACAAATTTTAATTTAAACACAATTGACCACAGTAACATTAAAGAAAATAGCTTTACAATTACTAGTTATACTGTCCTTAAACACAAGGAAAAATTTGAACTAACTATCTATTCCTGCTACTAACTCCAATTAAGCAACCCAATACAGTTCAAATGCCACTTTTAAATGAAGTTAACACACAGATTAATTGCTTAGCTGTGTGGAGACTTTTGGAGAGAGAAACCCTTTCAAGAGTAGAATCGGCACACTTCTGCTCACCCTAGCAGCGTTTCGCAAAACTGCTGTTCAACTTAAAATCCTTCTGTCTTGTCAGACTCAAATCCTATGGCAGACTACAAAACTACAGACAGACCTGGCTCCCCATTATCTGTATTACATATGAATTACATCATATGTATCCCCCTCAGATGTCACATGAGTTGCTTAGCTAGTACTAAATACAAACCCTCAAAAAATCTACACTCCAGGGAATCTCCCACAATCATAACAATATCCATTAGCTCCCGATATATAAACAAGTAAACGATTAGAAACATCATGACCTTACCTTTCATGACATATCAATACCAGCTTCAGTAGACAAAGAGTATCGATACCTTAACCTATGTTGTTTAATAATATTACTGCAACAAATATTTACCTTAACCTAGGCTTTTAATAATATTACTGCCTCACATATAAAATACAATATATATACAAATTTCTTACATCCATCACACTCAATTACTATTCATGGCACCTTGAAGCAGGTGTCAATGGATAATTATCTGGAGTTAGAAAGTTGGGTTTTTATTTAACCTTCCTGGCTAATTTTAGCTCTTACTGTGATTTGCTAATGAAGCAGAAATTGAAAAGGAACCAAGAATTTTCCACTCTGGATGGTTCCGTACTACACAACATGGTGATTTAACAAACCAAACCAGCAGGTGAGCCCATCCAACATTCATTTAACTACTGCACTGCTGGAGCATTCCAAACTTTTTTATATTTTAGACAGTATGATGTGGAAACAACAGCTTGTTTTTCATTAATGCACTTAAGCAATTTTAAATAATGATCAACAGCTGGAATCTTTTTTTACTTCACAAGGAATTTATTCCCCACTAATTTCTTCAAATTCCTCGTATCATCTCCAACAAGTGGAACCGAGATGGATGCTGTTTTTACACAAAGTGACTTCATGCAGATGCTTAGTCTGGATAACATCAAAACTTGCTGTTAAGTGCATTTGAACCAAAACCATTTTTTAAATCGGCAATTTTTTTAGCAGTGACCCTTCAATGGAAATTTAGGATTCTTTTGGTAATGCTCCTGTGAAGTGCCTGGACATGTTAATGTAGCTGTTAATGACACTACATAAATGAAAATTGTTTCTGTTAGTTAGGATGCATTAATGTCACAGGCTTTTGCACCAGCCAATGATCGTAACCAACAAGAGAGAATCTAACCATCTCCTGTTGACAATCAATGGCATTACCATCGCTGAATCCACTACTATCAACGTTCTGTGGATTGCCATTGAACATTGTAATGATAGAGTGGGGAATATGCCAGGCCATGAGGTTACAGATGTTGGTTGAGTACAATTCTGCTGCTGCTGACGGTCCACGATGGCTCATGGTTGCTGTCATGGCTTGAGACATACATTGGAGGCTTCCAATAATAAACAATGGGGTTATTGATGAAAAGCAAAGGACAGTTAGATAACAGGCACAGAACACTGTACAACAGGTCATTACTCTTCAGCTCCCTGGTTCACACTGCCCAACGTCTTGCTACCAGGGCCCATGCAAACTCCTCATTGCCTGGTGTTTGCGTGCTCCTGACGAATGGCCCCAAGTCACATAGTCTGTGGAGCCCACTCCCTTAAAGGGGCCATGCCAGCACATCCCTCCCCCTTAAGTACCCCACAACTACGTAAAATAAAGTCACCATGGTCCCAGATGACCATAGGCTGTTTTCCTCTTTGAGGGAGAGAACTGGGGATCACCATACCTCAGGCAAGGGGCAGGGTTGAGAAGGCAGGGTTGTCATGAATAATGTATAAAAACTCTGTGCAGAAGTTACAATGGTTAACAGGGACAACCAAGGTAAGAGAATTATCCGCAATCAATCGATCCGGAGACCTCGGAGTCCTCATAGACCTCTGTAGCCCAGCCACAGGCTCGGTCGCATTTTGGGCGACCGAGTGGTCCACAGTCAATGCCACCTCAGGAGGGCCCACTTTGATGACACGTGAACGAGCCTCACTGGCCTCAACAGGAATAGGAATCCTTAGCTCTCCTTGGCTAGACCAAGTTACAGGAGTATTCATGATGCTTGCTGGACTTGACGAATCGACCAGGGATTTCCACCCCTCAACTCCTCAGGTGGTAGAGGTGCTTTTTGATGGTCTTCCCATTAACACTGACCATATAAGACACTGACCCTGACTGGGCCACAACCCGTCCCTCTAACCAAAGCGAACTGGCAGCAGATTTCCTGGCCAAAACAGGGTCTCCCACCCGAAAGATATTTCTTCTCTCTGCTTTAAGCTCTGACTCTTCTGGGATGCCTGATGTGCCTCCACCCTCCCCGCCAAATTTGGAAATACAAGATCCAATAGGGTTCACAACTGATGGCCCATGAGCAGCTCAGCTGGTGTGACCCCGTGATCGAATGAGGGGTTGAGTTATGCAACAAATAAAAATTAGCCAACCTCTGGCGAAGTGCTTTATAAGATTGCTTTTTCATGGCATTCTAGAAAAAGTGTACAGCTCTCTCAACCAGACTGTTCAATATTGGGTGGCAGGGGGGTGTCCTTGTATGTCCTATGCCATTTCTCTCACAAAACCCTGGAAATCATTGCCAGTGTCATTGTCCAAAATAATTGACTCAGGAAGCCCATGAATGGCAGCACGGTAGCACAGTGGTTAGCACTGTTGCTTCACAGCTCCAGGGTCTCAGGTTCGATTCCCGGCCACTGACTGCGTGGAGTCTGCATGTTCTCTCTGCGTCTGCGTGTTTTTCCTCGGGGTGTTCCTGTTTTCTCCCACAAGTCCCGAAAGACGCGCTGTTCGGTAATTTGGACATTCTGAATTCTCCGTCTGTGTACCCGAACAAGCGCCGGAATGTGGCGACTAGGGTCTTTTCACAGTAACTTCATTGCAGTGTTAATGTAAGCCTACTGTGACAATAAAGAAGATTATTTGAATGGCAAAAACGCGCCGCAAGAGATCTACTGTGGCCACCAAGGTAGTGGTCCACAGGGGACCGGTTTAGCTCAGTGGGCTGTGCAGCTGGTTTGTGATGCCGAACAAGCTCAGCAGCATGGGTTCAATTCCTGTACCGGCTGAGGTTATTCATGAAGACCTGCCTTCTAAATCTTGCTCCTCACCTGAGGTGTGGTGATCCTCAGGTTAAACCATCACCAGTCAGCTCTCCCCCTCGAAGGGGAAAGCAGCTTATGGTCATCTGGGACTATCTTGACTTTACCTTTTAGTGTCCCACATCTCTTGAACTGATAGCCACTTCAAGTGGGCATCTACCAGCACCAAAAATATCTTGCCCGCTTCATCAATGAGGACTCTGGGTGACCTGGCCATTCCCAGAATTGAAGGGTGGTGAAATGTGGCAAAGCTTGCTGCATTTGGCAAGGTTGGCACTGTTGTACTAATATTGTTCAATGGCTTTGTCCATTCCTGGCCGCCAGATATAACTGCACGCCACCATCTTCATCTTTGTCTGCCCTGGGTGGATGCTGTGTAACTTTTGAAGGAAGGGCCCCCTGGTCTGTTGCGGGAAGACCACCCGTGATCCCTACAGAATCCCGCCATCTTCACATGTCAACTCGTCTTGTGAGTAAAGTGGGCCTCAGCTGTTCGGACTTCTCATATTGCCAGACGAACTTACCATTTGTTTAATCTTTGAAAGAATCGGATCTCTTTGGGTTCAGCTGCGATGTGCCCCATGGACACTGGCAGGGTTTCCAGGATGTTTAAAGCTAGAATGATCTCCTGGGGTACAGGGATGCAGAATGCTCTTAGATAGGGGCAGGTGACATAATGCATCCACATTCGCAATTTGTGTCCCAGGTCAGTGCTGAGAAGCTTAGTTGTAGGCCACCAACAGCAGGGCCCCATGCTGCACCCTCGCCGAGACTATGGTCTTGTGGTGAGTCACTATGTCAAACCGTCAACCGTACACATACTGGTGGAATTTCTTCACATTGAACATAACCTTCTTTTTCAATCTGGGCATAGTTTAATTCTGCTTCATAAAGGGTTCTTGTGGCAGAGGCAATATGGCGTTCTTAACCAACTCCCATTTTGTGGCACAAAACGGCCCCTGTACTGTAAAATGACGTGTCACATGTCAGCATGATTGGTTTCCCCGGATCAAAAGGCATCAAGAGGTTTGAAGACTGTAAAACTTGCTTCACAACTCGGAAGGCTTCTTTTTGAGGCTGCTTCTATTGCCACTGCAGATTCTTCCTTAATAGCTGGTGTAATGGTTGCAGTGTTGTGGCTCGATTCAAATTAAACCTTCCATAATAATTGACCATACCAAGGAAGGGCTTAAGTCCGCTGACATTTTTGGGTGCAGGGACGTCTCGTACGGCCTTGACCTTTTCTTTGAAGGGGTGCAACCCTGTCGCATCGATGCAAAATCCTATGTACGTCATTTTTGAGGCCTGAAAGTACATTTTCATGTTTTAGGGAGACTCCTGCATCATGAAGCCTATTTGATATATCCTCTTGGCTGGCCGTGTGTTCTTCTAGTGTAGTGCCGGTAACTCGCACTAGGTCATCAAGATAAACAATCACCTTGGGAATCCCCTGGGGGACATTACCATCTTGCTCTGGAATAGTGCAGGATGAAGTGATGCCAAAGGACAGTCTGGTATACTGGAATAGGCCTTTGTGGGTACTGATTTTAGCAAACTTCTGAGACTCCTCATCCTAGTTCAAGATAGGCATGACTGAGGACCAATTTGGCATAGAGATCTTCATTTCGGGTAATCGGATACTGTTCAACTTGGGCAGCTTGATTTATTGTGAGCTAATAGTCCGCACAAATCCTTATCAACTGAGGTTTAAGAACCAGGCCAATTAGATGTGCTCACTCTGAGCACTGGACTGGCTTGATTATACCCAGCTCTACCGGTCCTTTTCACTCTGCTTCAACATTTGATGCAATGCATATGGCACTGGCCTGGTTCTGAAGAACTTGGGTGGTGAATCCGGATCACCATAGTCTTAGCTTTTACACCCTTAATCGGACCCACTTCTATGTGGAAGACATCTTTACATCTCCTTAAGACACCTTGGAGGACATTGTCAGATATTTGAAGGTTTCCAGCCTGTTGAGTCTAATCTTCGGCAACCAGTCTCTTCCCAACAGACTGGGTCTACGTCCTTCCAAATATAGATTGGGCACCTTCCCTCTGGAGGTCACTGGGGCCTTGGATGTTCCAAGGATCTTCAAAATCTTCCCGGTTTATGTTGAAAACTTGGCTGTTCATCTTAAAGAATATGTTTCTGCAGGCAGATATTGTAAGGTATGTCACCCACTATGGTCACTGAAACCCCGGTGTCGACTTCCATTTTAAGACAATTTCAATTGGAGTCATCTTATTCAATCAGACTGCATTCAACTGATGCATTGCCTGCTCTACTTCAGAGCTCTTCTCCACTATGTTCAGTAGCGCTGCTGTTTTTGTTGCATTGGCGTACTTTGCCTCATGCGGCAACATGCTTCAGTACGCCACCTTCAATTGCAGCAGAGGCACACAATCTTGAACATGGCAGGTCTCCTGGGGATGGACCGCCCGCACAACGATAAAGTCCACCGCAGATTTGGTTTGATGCCCCGATTCCTTCCCATCCCTTGGGTTCCTGTCCTGTCCTGAGGACCGTGACTGGCTCTGAGTTACCTGTTGATCCTGCTGCAGATCTCGCAGTCGTATCCTTCATACTTGGTTAATCTCCCTTCTAGTGGTGCCTTTTTCAGTGCACTCCTTCGCCTGAGCTATCTCGATCGCTTTTTCCAAGGTAATTGTGGTCTTTGCCAGAAAATTCTGGATATTAAGGTTGTGGATCCCACAAATCAGCCAGTTGTGCAGCATATCGCTATACAAAGTCACAAATTCACAGTACTCAGCAAGCTGGTGAAGTCTGGTTATGAAGGCTGAAAAAGAGTCTTCATGGTCCCCAACTGCAGAGTTAAACTTATAACTTTGGAAGATAATTGAGGGCCTCGGGTTGTAATGTTCTTTGACCAATTTCACTAACTGGTCAAAAGTCTTCAAATTGAGTGCCTCCAGGAACGTGAGGTTCCTAATAAAATTATACTTTTGGGACTTGCTATCTGTCAGAAGAACCACCTTCTCCATGTCCTCACCTGTCCTCACCTGTGAAGAACTGGAGCCGATCAATATACTGACTCCATGACCCAATCCCTTGGTCAAATGGGTCTAGTTTCCGAATGATAGGCATTTCTACTCACGGTTTGAATCATTTTGACTCTTGCTGGAACTTCTCTACTTTCTCAACAGTTCCTTCTGGATTTACCTACCTTTTTGTAGGCTATGTGGAGCTCACTTTATTCTAGTCCTACTCAGATCCACTTTCTAATTTCTTTACCAGTACATTGATGACTGTATCAGTGCCATTTTCTGATCTCCTCCTGAAATCCCAATTCCAATTTCAATGCATCGCTTGCCTTTGCATGTCCTATCTCCCTTTGCATCATTGTCTCCATTTCTGGGGCTAAGCTATCCAGGAATACTCATTCAGTCCATTGATTCCCAGAGATACCTTTTGTTTTTTTTAATAAATTTAGAGTACCCAATTATTTTTTTCCAATTAAGGGGCAATTTAGCATTAATGATCCACCTAACCTGCACATCTTTGCGTTGTGGGGGTGAAACCCTCGCAGACATGGGGAGAATGAGTAAACTCCACACGGACTGTGACCCATGGCCGGGATTCGAATCCAGGTCATCGGCGCCGTAGTCCCAGTGCTAATCACTGTGTCACATGCCGCTACCAGAGATACCTGACTGTAGTTCCTCAGATCTTGTTTCTTGTAAAGACTCCAACCCATTCTCCCCATTTCTCTGCCTCTGTTGCATCTATTTGGCCGATGTTACTTTCCACACCAGCACTTCTGAAATGTCTTCCTTTTTCTTCAATTAAGGGTTCCTTCTGCACAATGGTTGACAAGACCCCCCACCATGTCCAAGCTATTTCCAAAAACCCTGTTCTTACTGTTTCCCCTCGCTCCCAAAAGAAGCCACGATAGAATTCCCTTTGTCATCAATTGGCACCCCAGCATCCTTTGTACTCAACAGATCATCCTCTGCAATTTCTGCTACCTTGGACATGATGCCACCACCAAACATGTTGTCTCCTGCCATCCCCTTCCAGAATTCTAAAGGGATTGTTCCCTCATTGACATCCAGGTCCATTCCAAAGTAACATCTGTAGCCACCTGAGATGGCCACCTGCAAAGGACCATGGGAATTATGACCAACCCAGGACTCAGACAGATCCAGAGCTTCTGTGTATTTGAAATGCAGGTAGCTAGACCTGATCTAAACCCCTGCTCGTTTGCATTCCAATCGCCCATTTCCCCAGAACAATAGGACTGCACTCAAGAAACCGATACAGCCACAAACTGATCGGCGCCACTCTCTTTAATCAGAAAGCCCAACTGCCAAAGTCAATGACTGCTAAGGACCCGCCCAGCCACCAAGGCACCCGACCCTTTATTGGCCAAAATCGCAGGCAGTGATCAGAGCCCTGTCGAACTATTGGGTCCAAGATTAAGGACTGCCCCAAAGAATTTCCAGAGGGATAAAAGGGGACACAGCCATGTATTCAGTCTCTTTTGGACCCGGCCTGTGCCAGCCTCCTTTGAATCTGGCCTGTGCCAGCCTCCTTTGAATCCGGCCTGTGCCAGCCCAACTGCAGCATAATGACCAGACAGCCAAGTTGAAGACCAACGATCGCTACCTGGTGGATGAGCCCAGCAGAGGCAGAGCCACTTCTTCAAACCAGCCATGTGATCAAGATAAAGGCCTTATCCACTTGCACAGTGCCGGTTGCCTGAAGTTAAGTATAGGTCATTGTAGTTGATAGGTGTAGTTTAACTTGTAGTATATTGTGCTTGCATGTCAAAATGACCCTTGTGTGTAAATAAACCGTCTTTGAACTTGAACTGACTAACTGGCTGTGTGGTCATTTGACCGATATACGGGAAAGCCTTGTGATTCATAAGAGAAATAGAAACACCCACAGTATTGGCGACACTGCTGAGGCATAACATCATATCATAAAAAGAGCCTCAGTATCATATTGGCGACTCTGAAGAGCAACATTATTATATATTCCATTAAATTGGCAGCACATCCAACTTTTTCCTCTGGCATTTTTCCATACAGTTGGTACAATATCTGCCCTTTATCTCCTTCCTTCTTATTGTCCAGGGTCCCAGATGTTCTTTCCAAGTGAAACAACAACTTACTTGTGCTTCTTTCAGCTTAATATATTATATTTGCTGCTCACAATGAGGTCTCCTCTACAGTGGGGAGACAAAATGGAGGCTGGATGAAGGCTTTGTGGAACACCTCCATTCCGTCCACAAATGTGACCCTGAGCTCTGAGTGTCTTATCCTTTTAATTCTCCACTTTGCTCCCATTCCCATTCTGACTTTGCTTTGCTTTCAGATGGTGGCTATGCAGGATCCTGCTACTCACACACCCTCCTCCAGATACATCTTTTGTTTCTTGCACAAATCTTTTTGTGTTTTTACCCGATATCACTCCCTTTGGCTTTCCAGCATGAAACCTTTTGCCTTTTAACCTCTCCTGTTTTCCACCCTATCACAGGCCTGCCCTTTTGCTCTTCTTCCCACCCTCCCCACTTTTTGCTTGCTCAAACCTATGCCATTTCTAATGTTTTCCAGTTCTGAAGGAAAGGTCTCAGACTTGAAATGTTGGGCAGAATGTTGGGCTTCCTCTGGGTGGTCCCGTTTCCTCCCACAGTTCAAAGATATGTAGGTAAGGTGGGTTGGCCATGGTCAACGCGCGGGTTTACGGGGGTAGGGCAGGGGCTTGGGCCTAGGTAGAATGCTCTTTTGGAGGATTGGTACAGCCTCCTTCCCCACTGTAGGGATTCTTTGAAAATATATAATCACTAAATTAAGTATACATTTTAATTTAATAAGCTTTCAGCATAGTCATTAATCCTTCAGTGCTGACATCATTATATATCAACCATACAGGAGCTCCTGGCTGCCAAAATAGAAAATGGAATGAAATCACCTCTGGAAGTTGCACAGTGTGCACTCTTTAAAAAAAATTAATGACTCTGCCAGTGATTACAAGGAGAACCATCTATTCTCAGAGTTCAATCGATGGTTGCAAACGACTGGACTGTGTTTCCTTCAGTACCGTAAGATTAGAATATTGTCTTGTAGATGCTCTCAGGTGCATGTTTCATATTTACATACATTATTCACAAGACATTTCCTTAACTATTAAAAGTTTGTAATATATGAATATAAATGACTTCAATTGGAATGGCACAGCACATAGCGAGAAGCAAACGCTTTCCATGCCATCCCTTGGCTACTGTCAGAATTCCCACTGCTCCTTTTCCAAGAGGCCAGACTCCATGTCACATTCACCTCAACAGATCATTATAATCAGATACTAATCCCCGTCCTCAAGCACTGTTGTACTTTTGTTTGATGATTTTCTGAGATTTGCGACTTCTCATTTGCTTTGTTGAAAATTGTGCTCACATCCACTCGGATAAATACCGGAGAATTCTGCCTCTTTCCTAGAACTTTGTGTGAACGCAATTCTCACAATTCCAAAGACTGACCGGTCACACCTAATCCAAATGTTCGTAGCTATTGCTGGCTCCAAATACTGTAACAGCAGACTAATAAAAATGAATTGTGAAGGAATAAAAATCAAATAATTTGGAATTAAAACAGGGAAATTGCTCTTCAGTAAAACTTACAGCAAGATGCATTTTTCACCAAAGGACAAAGCTAGCTTGCAAACGCATGGTCAACTCCCTTCACAACAATGTGAAGTTACTGATAAGAAAAAACACTGATATAAATTGTAATCCATGGTTCTTGCTTTGACACTCACACACAAACTACAATACTAGCTCTGATAAATAAAACCACAAAACAGATAAACAAAATAGTAGGGCCTGAGTTTCATTATCTTATTGGACACTATCTTGACTGAGCAACATTGACCAAATGACCATAACGTTAAGTCTATTTTTCAAGAATAAAGTCAAAATAATATTTCCAAGAAATTGAACGGGCACCCTCATTATAATAGATGGTCCTTTCACCAAATATAGGATACTAATTAGGGATGGTCTATTATTGATCAAATGAATATCTTCCATGTAACCATGAATGATAGAACCACAAACTTAATTTTAAATATCTCAACCCAGGGCAGCACGGTGGCACAGTGGGTTAGCCCTCATGCCTCACGGCGCTGAAGTCCCAAGTTCGATTCTGGGTCACTGTCTGTGTGGGGTTTGCAAATTATCCCCGTGTTTGCGTGGGTTTCGCCCCCACAATCCCAAAGATGCACAGGGTAGGTGGATTGGCCACACTAAATTGTCCCTAATGGATAAAATGAATTGGGTACTCTAAATTTATTTAAAAATAAATAAATATCTCAACCAAAACTTGTGTCTTCAGGTTTGTTAGGGAGACCTGTTAGATTCACTTCAGATCTGTTCTGAACATAGCGAATCCCACATACTTGCTGATTCAGGTAATACCCCTCTAATATTTCATCTAGTCTTACTTTTTTTGGAAAATATTTTAATTGATTTTTTAACATTTAATATAAATTAAACAATAATAAAATATGTATTGATGCCCAAAAAGACAAACTCCTATCAACAACTATAACAATCTCCCGCACAAAGAAAAGTCCCGAAAGACAGTTAGGTAATTTGGACATTCTGAATTCTCCCTCTGTCTACTCGAACAGGCGCCGCAATGTGGCGGCTAGGGGCTTTTCACAGTAACTGCATTGCAGCGTTAATGTAAGCCTACTTGTGACAATAAATATTATTATTATAAACCCAGTAAACCCCCCACCCCAGGACATGTGTTTATGGTTCACATGCCCTCTCGAGCACTGCTCACATCTATCCTCGAACCCCCCAAAATATCAACTCATTCTAGCCTTGGTGAGGTGTGCCCTGAACATTACATTGAGCTGTGTCAAAATTAACCTTTGGCAGGATGACGTGGCATTTACCCTGAGGAGGGACTCACTTCACACCTCCTCCTCCAAAACTGGATCCTAGCTCTTCCTCCCATCTGGGCTTCACCTCCTCACCCGAAACCTGCTCTTCCCCCATGATCCATCCATATATCCTGGATGTACTGCCCTCCTCCAGCCCCACACAGGAGAGTATTTTTCCCAGCAAAGTGGATGGCGGCACCTCTGGGAAGATCGAAAAAGTCAGCTGAGCCCAATCACGCACCTGAAAGCACCTGAACATATCCATCTCTCCAAGTCCTGCTTCTTGCCACTGATATCACAACTCATTTATAATAGATTTGTGGCACGGTGGCACAGTGGTTAGCACTGCTGCCTCACAGCACCAGGAATATGGGTTTGATTCCAACCTTGGACGTCTGTGTGGAGCTAGCACATCCTCCTGTGTCTGCGTGGGTTTCCTCCTGGTGCTCCAGTTTCTGCCCACAGTCCAAAGATGTGCAGGTTAGGTGCTCTTTACTGTCCAAAAGGTTAGGTGGGGTTACAGGAAGATGGCGGGGATGTGAGCCTTGGTAGGGTGTGTGGTAGTATGACTAGGGAGATTACGGTACCTTAGAACCATGCTGCCATTGGTGCAGAAGACTCGCTCCCCATTGGCTCAGGCAAGTCATGTGCCTCTCTCCCAATTGGCTGAGGTTAGTCATGTGACTACCTGCCGATTGGCTGAGAGGTTGGTAGCTCCGCCTACGAGGCGGTATATAAGAACCTGTACCGGCTGGCAGTCGGCCTTTCTCTGTAAGTCTACTGCCGAGCACACATCTAGTGTATTAAAGCCTGTTGTTTGGAACTACTTCACGACTCGAGTCCAATTGATGGTGCATCAATTTAATACACTAGAATTTTGAAATGGAGCTACGGATCAAGCCAGACTGCCTCCACATCAGCCCACATGCTGCAAACACGTCAGCAACGTTTAAACATTGGCTGACGTGTTTCAACAGTTACCTCACCACAGCAGAAAACCGCCCGACAAGGGAACAGAAACTCCACATCCTCCACTCGTGCGTGGGCACCGCCGTCTACTCTCTGGTAGAGGATGAACTGGACTATGACGCCGCTATGGATCTGCTGAAAGTACATTTCATCAGGCCAGTGAATCAGGTCTACGTGCGGCACCTCCTGGCTACGAGGCAACAATTCCCCGGTGAGTCCCTCGACGAATTCTATCGGGCCCTCATTGTCCTGGGGAGAAATTGCGCCTGCCCGCAGGTCACTGCTGCGGAGCACACCGAACTCTTGATCAGGGACGCCTTTGTGGCGGGCATGCAGTCACCCCAAATACGGCAGAGACTGTTAGAGAAGGATGCTCTCAGCCTCACTGAGGCACGGACCCTTGCATCCTCTTTGGAGGTCACTGACCGCAACGCCCGCGCGTTTGCCCCAGCCGCGAGGCAGCCCCTTGGGCAGCATGGCACGCAACCCCCGTCACGCCCGGCCTGCACCGCAACTTGTAAAAGCTGCGGCAAGAAGGGCCACTATGCAGCTGTCTGCCAGTCAAAATCGGTCACTGCCATTCCAAACAGCGACCGTGGGTCCCCCAGACCTGCGCTCCTCTAGGGCCCCTTGCGGCCCGTGGACCTTGCTGCCCTCACCCCCCACCGCCACGAGCGCTGCCATTTTGGGCCCCCGACGCCACGTGCGAGCCCCGGGCGTTGCCATTTTGGGCCCCGACTCCACGTGCGACCCCCGGGTGCCGCCATCTTGTTCATCCCCCACTACGTGCGGCCGACGGGCACCGCCATCTTGTTCACCCCCCACCACGTGCAGCCGACGGGCACCGCCATCTTGTTCACCCCCGACCACGTGCGGCCGACGGGCACCGCCATCTTGGATCTGCCTGGAGGACCCCGCAAGTGAATACTCCATAATGGATGACGACTCTGAGTTCCTGCCACGACTCGCCGCAGTGACGCTGGATCAATCACGCCCACGCACGCTTTCCATGGTGACCACACAGATCCTCCTCAACGGTCATGAGACGAGCTGCCTACTGGACTCCGGGAGCACAGAGAGTTTTGTCCACCCCGACACGGTAAGACGCTGCGCGCTCCCCGTTCACCCCATAAAACAGAAAATCGCTCTGGCTTCTGGTTCTCACTCCGTCCAAATCACCGGGTGCTGTGTAGTGGACCTCACGGTCCAGGGGAGGGTTTTAAGAAACTATAAACTCCTCGTCCTTCCCCACCTCTGCGCACCGGTACTCCTAGGACTGGATTTTCAGTGCAACCTGCAGAGCTTAACCTTCAAATTCGGCGGCCCTATTCCCCCCCTCACTGTCTGCAGCCTCGCGTCCCTCAAGGTCGATCCCCCGTCCCTGTTTGCGAATCTCACCCCGGATTGCAAACCCGTTGCCACTAGGAGCAGAAGGTACAGTGCCCAGGACCGGACCTTCATCAGGTCCGAGGTCCAACGGCTGCTGAAGGAAGGAGTCACAGAGGCCAGCAACAGTCCCTGGCGAGCAGAAGTGCTGGTGGTTAGGACTGGGGAGAAAAACCGAATGGTCATTGACTACAGTCAGACCATCAACAGGTTTATGCAGCTGGGCGCGTATCCTCTCCCCCGTATCTCCGACCTGGTTAACAGGATCGCGCAGTACAAAGTCTTCTCCACGGTGGACCTTAAGTCCGCCAATCACCAGCTGCCCATCCGCGCGAGTGACCGAAAGTATACTGCGTTCGAAGCGGATGGGCGCCTCTACCACTTTCTAAGGGTTCCATTCGGTATCACAAATGGGGTCTCGGTCTTCCAAAGAGAGATGGACCAAATGGTGGACCAATACGGTTTACGGGCAACCTTCCCGTATCTCGACAATGTCACCATCTGCGGCAATGACCAGCAGGACCACGACATCAACCTCCGCAAATTCCTCCGTACCGCAAAACTCCTTAACCTCACTTATAATAAGGATAAGTGCGTGTTCAGCACCGACCGTCTAGCCATCCTCGGCTACGTAGTGCGTAATGGAGTGATAGGCCCCGACCCCGAACGCATGCGCCCCCTAATGGAACTCCCTCTCCCCAACTCCCTCAAAGCCCTCAAACGCTGTCTGGGCTTCTTTTCCTATTATGCCCAGTGGGTCCCTCACTACGCTTACAAAGCCCGCCCCCTCATCCAGTCCAACAAGTTCCCCCTGTCGATGGAGGCCCACCAGGCCTTTAGCCGCATCAAAGCAGATATCGCAAAGGCCACGATGCGTGCTATCGACGGGTCCCTCCCATTCCAGGTCGAGAGCGACGCGTCCGATATAGCTCTGGTGGCCACCCTTAACCAAGCGGGCAGACCCGTGGCCTTCTTCTCCCGGACCCTCCACGCTTCTGAAATCCGCCATTCCTCGGTGGAAAAGGAGGCACAGGCCATAGTAGAAGCTGTACGACCTTGGAGGCACTATCTGGCCGGCAGGAGGTTCACCCTCCTCACAGACCAACGGTCAGTAGCCTTCATGTTTGATAATGCACAGAGGGGCAAGATCAAGGACGACAAGATCTTGCGGTGGCGGATCGAGTTGTCCACGTACAACTACGATATCTTGTATCGTCCTGGGAAGCTCAACGAGCCTCCCGATGCCCTGTCCCGCGGTACCTGCGCCAATGCACAGTTGGACCGCCTCCGCACCCTCCACGCGGACCTCTGCCATCCAGGAGTAACCCACTTCTTTCACTTCATTAAGACCCGCAACCTGTGAAATTTTAGCTGCTCTGAAGATGATTGATTCAAAATACCACAGTGTTCAAAATAAAATGCCTGCCTGCATTAATATTTTTAACTTAAAGAGCATGGCTTACTGTTTTTTGGGAAATCAATTTAATACATAGGAAAACAACGTAACAGTAGATTTAGAAATGATGTGTGCAACAGATTTTCTTAATCCTCTTGCACCTCAAAATTTCATACTGCGCACAGATGATGTGTGGTTTGGAGGGGAACTTCCAGGTGGCCGTGTTTCCATGTGTCTCCAGCCCTTGTCCTTCTGGATGGAGCGATCGTGGGTTTGAAAGGTGCTGTCTAAGGAGCCTTGGTGAGTCACTGCAGTGCATCCTCTAGATGGTGCACACTTCTGCCACTGATCGTCAGTAGTGGATTGAGTGACTGTTTGTGAATGGGGTGCTAATCAAGTGGGTTGCTTTTTCCTGGATGGTGTCAAGCTTCTTGAGTGTTGGAGGCTGCACTCATCCAGGCAACATATCGTGCTGATATGTTTGCCTTGGAGTCAATGAAATGTAACAAGGGTAAACTATCAAACGTGTGGCCAAAGCTCTATGTTCGCAGACTAACATGAAATACCCGTTGACCAGAGTCCTCCTCAACTAATATTTAAAGCATATTTTTATCCTAGATTTGGTCACTTTGTGATTGCAGTTGGAGGGAAGTAATTCTTCTGTGAACATACTTTTTCTAGCATACCTTCATCTCTTCCAAGTTTCCAGTGAGGCAGCAATCAGTCAATCACAAACTGAAGGTGGAATGGCAAGAAGCAAGCTTAAGTGAAGCTGTTCTTCCCTTTCCACCTCTTCCTCCGAACCCTCCATACCAACATCTATCCTGTAGTGCTGACCAAGATTCAACTTTCGGGCACACTTCCCTCCAGTAACTTACTGGTTAATGAGTCTTCATGTTTAAGCTTGGCAGCAAGTAACAATCCCTGATGGATACTTGGTCAAGAGAGGGAATTGGGACGGGGCATGGAAATGACAGACTTCCCAACACAATTCCCACATATTCACAATGAAGGAAAAAGATAAATGTCGAAAGGCAAATATTTACAAGAAGCAGAGTTTTATGAATGGGGTAGCCTGCTTCAGGAGCAACAATGATCTTTTCACAACACAAACAGACCAGGTTGGAAACATTCAGCTATTCAGGCAGAATCTGTGGAGTTCATATTTCAGGTTCAGGGTGACTTTTCATCAGAACTGAAAGATGCTTGAAGTTAGCAGTTCCAGGCAAGTGCAGAGGCAGTTTACAAACATCCATGCATTAACATTTCGAAAGGGATTGGTGTCACAGTAATTTTGTGAAACAACTAACTCAGGTTTGCAGGCAACTGCCAATAAGGGAGACCAGTTAGGCGAGGTGTGTGTAAAAGTAAAAATCCCAGAGTTAGGGGCACTTTAATCATGGTTACACTAAATTGACACTGCCTCTCTCCCTGTTGCTGTGCCATCTAATACCAGATGCATCACATATAGTTTACCTAATTACATCACAGAGGTGTGTACAAGCAAAGGGAGTCCAGGTGGAAATAAGCTGAAGCAACAGTCAAGAGCCAATTTGTTCAGCAACTTGGCTCTATGCCGTTTACATAATTTCATGACTGTTTAAGGAACTTTATTCCCTTGTTTGAAGGCATTCTGCCAGAACAACCTGTATTGCTTCCATAATCTGCATTGAGTTGGGAGATCGCTGCTTCCTTGAGCTCTGAAGTAATGCAAGGAGGCAAGAGAATTTTGTCTTTTTTTAAGATCAAGATAGAAAAGCACGTTGCAATGGGCCTCAGAACATGTTGGACCTGCACTAACACCAATGGAAGGAAGCAGATGCACTCCCCTTGGTTGATGTCATTCCAGTTTGTCCACTCCAGTGAATCACACTGAATAAAATTAATGTGAGAAGACCACTATGGAGAAGCCCACCAGCTTTAATTATGTTCAGATTTCGAGACAAACATTAAATGCATGGGGCAGATCTAAATAGGTAAGGCATACGTTAACTCGTAGGCTTTAATTTTATATTTAAGCCATCTACCTTTGTGCGCTATTCAGCTCTAAAATGCAGAACAACATTCCATGAAACATCTTTTGTGAATCCCTGCAGAGGAACTAACAGAACTCGTTGTATGTATGGCTGCCAAATGCAATGCTGTGACTGAAAGCAAGAAGTGGATTAATAAGAAGCGAATGCCTTAACCATTATGTTACAAGGACTCAAGCCAGAAATTATTTCTGTACTTGAGCAGCATTAGCAAATTAGATCACAGTAGGAAACGTAGAATAGCAGATTGGGTCCCCAAAATGTGCTGTATCCCCCGACAGTGGCTCATAGGGAAGTCATTCCTGGTTGTTACTTGAAGTGAAAATTAGATTTTCTTTGAAATTTGGCTTTGGAAACCTAAATAAAAAGGAGTTTATTTGTAAAGCAAATCTGATTCCAATCCCAGGGGCCAACATATCTATACTACACAACAGCACCACATTCCCTCACTGTACTATTTAAGGATACAGATTTGTGTTCCTTTCTACATCGGTAGAACTTATCCTCCCCTCTCAAGGTGGGCCATCCTGATAACATTGCCAGTGAAAGGTGAATATTTTCTGTCTACAGACTGTCAAGAATTGGCTATCTCGAGCCCAATGTGCCAACAAACAATTTTTAAAAAATGCTCAGCAAACAGGATGGATTAAATAACCTTGACCTGTGTGACGTGGGCTTCACAATATCATGCAATCACGGCAAAGAAGGAGGCCATTCATCCATCCTGCCAATGAGCCTGCCTCCACCTATTCTCAGGCAGCCTGTTCCCAATTCTAACTACTTGCTGTGTAAAAAAAACCTTCCTTCATGCTGCCATTGCTTTTTTTGTCGATTACCATAAATCTGTGTCATCTGTTCTCAATCCTTCCACCAGTGGAAACAATTTCTTCCTATTTACCCTGTCCAGTAACCCCCTGATTTTGAACCTCTGTCAAATCTCTTCTCAACATTCTTTTCTCCAATGAGAACAGCCCCAGTTTCTTCAATCGATCTACTTAACCAAAGTTTCTCATCCCTGCAGTTATTCTCGGGTATCTTTTCTGTACCCTTCACCCCCTTCCTATAATTTTGTGTCCAGAATTGGACACAGTACTCCAGTTGAGACTGAACCAATGTTTTTTTTAAACCTGTTCATCATAATTTTTTTGCTTCCGTACTCTGTGCCCCTATTTTTAAAGCCCAGGATCGCATATGCTTTATTAACTGCACTGGCAACCTTTCCTGTCACCTTCAGTGATTATCGCACATTTACATCCAGATCTCTCTGCTCCTGCCCTGATATTAGAATATCACCCTTTCTTTTATATTCACTCACCTGATGAAGGAGCTGCGCTCTGAAAGCTAGTGACTCCAAACAAACCTGTTGGATTTTAACCTGGTGTTGTAAGACTTCTTACTGTGCTCACCCCAGTCCAACGCCGGCATCTCCACATCATTATTTTATACTCTTTCTCCGCCTTCTTCAGACCAAAATGAATCACACTTCTCTGCATTAAATTTCGTCTGTCACTTATCCAACTTGTCTATGTCTTTTTGAAGTTCTACACTGTCCTCTCAGTTCACAATGCTTCTATATCTCTTGTTGTTCGCACATTTTGAAGTTGTGCCCCGTACACCAAAGTCTGGGTTATTAACATACTTCGGAAAGATCAGAGATCTTAGCACCGGCTCCTGGGGAACTCCGCTATAAACCTTCCTCCTGCTCGAAGAATAAACTATTCACCGCTGCTGCTCCCAGTCACTCATCCAATTTCATATCCATGTTGCTCCTGTCCTTTTTATTCCATGAGCTCTAACCTTTTTCAAATGCCTTTTGGAAGGTCATGCATACCACATCAATGGCATTGACCTCATCAATTCTCTCCTTAAAAAACTCAAGCAATTTGGCTAAACATGGATTGCTTTTTATAAATCTGTGCTGGCATTCCTTAATTCACTCACATTTGACCAGGTGACTATCAGTTGTGTTCAGATTCATGGGCTTGAATCTAGCTCATGCTAATAGGAGGAGAAAATTGCCTCTGCTTGTAAGGATTTTACGTGAAATAAAATTGTATAGCTTTAAACTCAGCTTCTTGTTGGCTTGGAGCACCCAAAAATATGACAAGAATTGACAAGTTTACCAAGTGAGTTTGTAAGGGTAGAACGTGAGAGAAATGGGAAATGCAGACGGAAGCTCGTGAAGTAGCTGATTCATTTTGATGATGACATATTGTCGGGGCACAACAGGGGAAACTTTTCTATCTGCATCTCACTGTGTTATACTAAACATTGAATTGTTTGGTATTGATAAGTGTTGCCAAAAGAGCAGTGAAGAGGTAAACTTAACTCAATTTGATGGATGAAAAAAAAAGTGGCATTGTTTGTATGACTGTCAGATAGAAGCTATTTTCATACTACAAAGACTCCAGTTTTAAGATATATCCCGGAGTATAGAAATAATGGCGGAATCTTACCAGAACTTGGCAGTGTCAGTCTCAAACAGGAATCTGTGCAACTCTCCAGTTTTCTAACAGAATCTTTGCCGAAATAAAGTGAGTATGCATGGTTTATGCTGTCACCCTGATGGGACAGGCCACCATAGAGCCGGAAACCTGACAACCCCTTGACAGTCATCGCTGGCAAATCCCCCTCCCCCACTGATATTCATTGCTGGCAACTCCCACCAACATTCATCACCAGAAAACCACCCCCCGACATTCATCACCGGCACACACCACCCCGCCCCACACACATTCATCACCAGGGGTGGGATTCTCCGACCCCTCCCACCGGGTCGGAGAATCGCCGGAGGGCGGTGTGAATCCCGTCCCTGACGGCTGCCGAATTCTCCGGGCCGGGGTTTTGGCGGGGGCAGGAATCGCGGTGTGTTGGTGCCGGTTGGCATGGCGCCATGCCATTCTGCGCCAGATGGCACGGCACCAAACAGTCCGCCGCCAGCCTAGCCCCTGAAGGTGCGGAGGATTCCGCACATTTGTGGTGGCCCGACGCCGGAGTGGTTCACGTCACTCCTCGGCGTTGGAGTGGCTCGCCCCGCTGGTTCGCGGAGAATCCTGCCCCAGATGGTTTGAGTGTCCAAAAATCAATTGATATCTGTCTTGAATATACTTAATGAAAGTTCAGAACTCTCTGGTATTGAGGGTTTCAAGGATTCGCAAGCCCGCTCCTCGCGTCAAACCTGCCTCCACTGGGAGCATAAAATTCTGTCCATTATCTTAGAATTAAGGCTGAGATGGTAACAAACCTGGAAAACCTATTCACAAAAAGATTTGTGAGGATATCAGAACATTAACCCAGTAATGTGTAGACGCAACATCAACTGGAGCATATAAATAGATACTGAGAACTGAGTGTATTAAAACATATTGATGTTGTGGTGCGGCACTCCCAGCTGGAAGCCAGGTCTTGCTGAGAACACATCTTGAGAAAATGTAGTGATGCAGGCTATGATTTTCCATTCATTAAAATTAATGGATGGAAAATCATGGCCTGTGCTCCAGTGACTTCACAAGATGCATTCCCTGTGATTGGTATTTCCCACTGGGATTGTCAGGCTGCAGAATGACTCCTCAAGAGAAAAGGCGAGTTAATGGGATTCCAAAGGTTCAGCGGCCATAACTAACAAAATCATGGAAGAGGCTCAATGGGCAGCACGGCCTACTCTTATTGTATACTGATGCTCGGCACAGGAGCAAAGCTGGGACCTCTGGATAAACCTACTGAGTCAACCGGGAGGCATTAAGTCATCTGCTTTGTGACAAACTCTCTGCAGTGAGTTCCAGTTTTTCAAAGTGAAATAAACACATGAAGTGCACCATTCCCTCAGCATAAAGCCCTGTGTGAACAATGTACCAGTGCACCTGATCCATTACAATGCTTCTGTTTTACTTAGCTCACTATAGTCATTATGACAGAATAAAATGATGTTTTGCATGATACACTCAGAAAAGCATATGTGGGGTCCTTACTGCTGATTCATAAATACTTGCTGTGGAGTATGTGGTTGTGGGGGTGTGAGTGCGGTGGAGGGGGATGCAGGACTGAGACGTGCCATGTACCATAGATCCACAGCTAGACAACTGACTGCTTTTCAAACAGGGCTGTTGTTCTGACTGTAGACTGAACTCTCAAACATGAAGAACAGGGATTCAGGTGAAGTGGCAGAAGGCTTCCAATGTTCACTGCCAATGTAATTGTTTGCCTACTCTGATGCCTCCCTTTCTCTTTCTGTTAAATATTTTAGAGCACCTAACTATATCAAATCTTAGCCAAATTGACCATGTTTTCCAAAACCAGTTGGTGATGAAGGGTGGCTCTGTAGTTGTCTGACGGGAGAAGAACCAGGTTGCCATTTGAGTTGGAGGTGTTTTACTGGAACACACTGTTGCTGAGTGTTGCTCGAGTTTTTTTTAATCATGGCCTGGCAGACCAGGTAAGTGGAACTTTTAACTTTGACAGAGCATAGAAGTGGCAGATTATAAAGAAGAAGCAAATCCAGTGGGATGAATACTGGGCGATGAATGAAAGAACAAAGAAAATTACAGCACAGGAACAGGCCCTTCAGCCCTCCAAGCCTGCGCTGATCCAGATCCTTTATCTAAACCTGTTGCCTATTTTCCAAGGATCTACTTCCCTCTGTTCCCCGCCCATTCGTATATCTGTCCAGATATTGTGCCCGCCTCTACCACTTCCGCCGGCAATGCGTTCCAGGCACCCACCACCCTCTGCGTAAAGAACTTTCCACGCACATCTCCCTTAAACTTTCCCCCTCTCACCTTGAAATCGTGACCCCTTGTAATTGACACCCCCACTCTTGGAGAAAGCTTGTTGCTATCCACCCTGTCCATACCTCATAATTTTGTAGACCTCAATCAGGTCTCCCCTCAACCTCCGTCTTTCCAACGAAAACAATCCTAATCTACTCAACCTTTCTTCATAGCTAGCACCCTCCATACCAGGCAACATCCTGGTGAACCTCCTCTCCTCTGTTGCCATTAATTTCCTGCTCCTTCCGAAGATGAACAACATTTCCCTTCTTCTTTATCCATTTGTCCCATTTTCTCATTTTATTCCCTTAGATGGTCCACTGCCTGCTAGCTGTTTCCATGATTATCTCCTAACAATCTTGCGCTTTTCCTTCACTCAACCTGACAATTCCAGACGTTAAGTAGCGGCCCCGCTCGCCACGGGATCAAAAAACTTTGGGGCCATGAGATCTCACAAGAGGGCCAAAACGGATTTGCACAGGTGAGATCTCAGTTTGAGGTCTTTCCCCATCCTGCTGATGATATGATCAGGTTCACGCCCTCTCATTTCCATGAATTTGATTGCATTAAAATATAATTAAATAGCTTTACATCATAGTGTCTACCCATGATGAATCCTCCCCCCACCTCCCCATGGCGTTGTCATGTCACACTGGCGTGAATCACTATCGGTTTTCAAAAGTGAAAACCAGTTGCGATGACGACGCCGGGCTGGGAGGGGGGGGGAGGGGGGGGGGGGGGTGGCGGTTTGGTGCCTGGAGGTCCCAGAGGTTGAGAGACAAGGCTGGACATTTCCCTCTGGCACCTTGGAGGTGTCCCCGGCAATGACATCTGGCAGTGCCAGTGGCAGGGGCAGTAGCAAGACGCAGTGTCAAATGGGTACTGCCAAGTAGGCACATGTAGAGGGCAGTAACCTCTGGTGAGGGGTAACCTTCCTCCAGTTATGTGTGGTGAGGGGGAGAGGGGAAAGCCCCAATTACAGCTTAGGAACAGTACCCTGATGTTGGTGTTGTGATGGAATGGAGGGTTGCCCGATGCTTGGGGAGTGGGGAGATGCCCCAATGCAGAGGGGGGTCTTGATCTCCAAGGGGCATGCCTTATAAATACATTTTGGATTAAGGCGCCCTTTAAAAAGGGTGGCCTGATCTCAGAATCCCAGCTTTGCTGGCATGTTCAGGCCCTGCCTCTTCCGCTGGCTGCATGATCCTCACCAGCACTTTGATATTACACAGAGTGCTGGTAAATCAGGTGACAAAAGGTGTCTGTGAAGCCAAGGAGTTTCAAGTAGCTTTTCTCGCCAGATCCAGCAGTCTGTGCGATTTTACAAAAATTCCGCCCTCCACAGCATGGTGGCACCATGCTTAGCACTGTTGCCTCACAGCACCAGGGACCTGGGTTTAATTCTGGCCTTGGGTGACTGTCCGTCTGTGTGGGGTTTAGTTCTAAAGAAAGACTTCACTGAAATGTGTCCACCGAGGTGTGTGTATCTGTGCTGGTGGGGGGCGGGGGGGGGGGGGGGGGGGGGGGGGGGGTGTTTGGATGATAGCTGTGCCGCGACCACGCTTACAACTTTGGATCTCTCTTCCGAGGGGTTCTCCTCTGAGTCAGGAGAGGGTGCCGCCTGGGATGGGCCGGATCCATTGGCTGGAGGGCCTGTAGGGGAATGGATATGTGTTCAGTAGGAGGGATGGGTCAGCCAGTCATTAAGGCAATAACAATTCATGTTTGACAGGTCCACTGGTTGGAGCCTGGTTGAACCCCTCATTTTTGCAGCATCCGCCAGTCTCCACGTGGCTGACCGATCTATCCTTGGCCACACTGGTCACCTCCAGGTCACACTCCTTGAAGGAGGAGAGGATTCTCGAGTCTGGCACACCATCGCCAGTCTGGGTCCCCTCCTGACGATTATGGGAGAGCTATTCCTGAGGAGACACTGAGAAGGTACTGTTAGCCACATGTGTGGTTCACATGGTGGGAGAGGGATGTGGAGGCTGGGTTTGGGGGTTGAGGGCTGAGTGGGGAGGGAGGGCTGGGGGCCGCCTGTAGAGTTGGGGGGTGCGTGCTCCCTTGGTGGGGAACGTTGATGTCTACTCACTCATGCTGCCCGGTGAGGGTCGTTGATCTTTGTCCTGCACTGCTGGCCAGCCCCTCCTGCTGACACTCCCCGAGCTGACAGTGCCGCCACCATATCCCAGGCAGCATTGGCTGCTCTGTGGCTCACCCTCCGGGACTCTTGGGGGAACAGGACATCCCTCCTGGCCTTCCCAGGTCAGCGCCCCGAAGAGGCTGGTCTCCTGGGTGCTATTGTTGCGAGTTGGCTGGGGTTGGCTGAGCAAGTGCATCTTAAGTGCTGCTCGACCTTGTTCGTGGGGGCCTGGCGAGCACGGACTTGATGAATCACCTGGAGAGTGAGAAGCCCGTGAAGCCGTGTTAAGTGGCCCAATTAACATTGAATTGTGTTGCCGGCCTCTCTGGGCTGAGTACTGGGAAGCTCACTACAACACTTAGAAATGTTTCAGAGAATTGCACCCATTGATTTGAAGGTGTTATCTGATGGTGTGGATGAATTCTAGAGCCATTTCACTGCACCGCAAATATTAATAAGCACATTAGTATTTCGAGTTTTGCGATCCCTTATTTATAATTCCACTGAAAGTGTTTTTTGCCTATCTTTCAGGCTTTAGTTCCAAAGAAAGATTTAACTGAAATGTTGACCTGCTTTTCAAAGAACATAGAACAGTACAGCACAGTACAGGCCCTTTGGCCCACAATGTTGTGCCGACCATTTATCCTAATCTAAGATCAACCTAATTTACACCCCTTCAATTTACTGCTGTCCGTGTGCCTCCAAGAGTCGTTTAAATGCCCCTAATCACTCTAATTCCAGCACCTCCACTGGCAGTGCATTCCACACACCCACCACTCTCTGTGTAAAGAACCTGGGGCAGGATTCTCCCCTACCCGGCGGGGCGGGTGGTCCCGTTGTAGCGGAGTGGCGCCAACCACTCCGGCGTCGGGCCTCCCCAAAGGTGCGGAATTCTCCGCACCTTTAGGGGCCAAGCCCTCACATTGAGGGGCTAGGCCCGCGCCGGAGCGGTTGGCACCACACCGACTGGCGCCAAAACTGGCAACAACGGCCTTTGCCTACCGGCGCCGGGGCTGGCCAAAAGGCCTTCGCCGGTTCGCGCATGCGCCAGTGCGTCAGCTACCGCTGACGTCACCACCGGCGCATGCGCGCTGGAGGATTCTCTTCCGTCTCCGCCATGGTGGAGGCCGTGGCGGCGGCGGAAGAAAAAGAGTGCCCCCACGGCACTGACCCGCCCACCAATCGGTGGGCCCCAATCGTTGGGGCACCCCCCGGGGTCCGATCGCCCTGCGGCCCCCCCAGGACCCCAGGGGCCCGCTCGCGCTGCCGATCCCGCCGCCACCAGAGGTGGTTCAAACCTCGGCGGCGGGAGAGGCCTCCCAGCGGCGGGACTTCGGCCCATCGCGGGCCGGGGAATCGCCGCAGGGGGCTCGCCGATCGGCGGGGGGTGATTTCCCCCCCCCGCCAATTCCCGGGTGGCGGAGTATTTCTGCCACGGCGGGGGCAGGATTTTCGGCGGTCCCGGGCAATTCTCCAACCCTGTGGGGGGGTCAGAGAATTTCGCCACTGATGTGTTGGGTGAGCTGAGTCTGCGAGGACTGCGTTTACTGCAGTGGTGAGAGAGACAGGCTTACAACAGTTGAAGAAATGCAACTCGATTTTATTGAACACTTAACTATGATACGTGCTCTAACTGTGGGTTGACACTATGCTGACTTGACTGGACACCTGAGGCTAATCTGACCAGACTATCTTACTACCACATGGTGTTTGTTCTAATTGCTGCTCACGAGCTCTGATTGTCTCAGAGGCTGGATCCCGAGAGAGAACGGGAAATCTACTGCCCTCTGGCTTTATAGTGGTCGTGACCTGTCTGGTGATTGGCTGCTGTGTTCTGTGTGTTCATTGGTCATCCTGTGTGTCAATCACTGCCTGTCTGCGCACTATCATATACCTGGATGTATATTATGACATCCTCCCCTTTTTGTTTTTTTTAAATAATGTGTTCAGGTCTATAAATAGTGAGTGTGTGTACATGAGCCTGGCTATATACAGAATATGCTAACGTATTTACATGGGAAGGTGTCTAGTGCAGAAAGAGGGCAGATAACACATGAGAAAAAAAACAATATGTACAGATGTGTAAACGATGAGATAACAAGGTAAAAGCAACATTCAGTCTATAAATTCAGTCTCTGTGGCGGGTGACGAATTCTGGTTGACCATAAGGGTGGCACAGCACTCGTCATCTGGATCAATGCTCATTATTGGGAGTTGTTTCACCATCGTTGAGAAAGTCAGCGAATGCTTGGTGATGATGCCCAACCGGAATGGCGGAATGGGGATGTGAGGCCCTCAGTGTCGGGATCTGGTAGACTGTCGGGGTCGGAGTCTGTGACAGGTTGCTAGTGCCCGCTGGCTTTATAGTGGTTGTGTCCTGTCTGATGATTGGCTGCTGTGTTCTGTGTGTTCACTGGTCATCCTGTGTGTCAATCACTGTTTGTCTGCACACCATCATATACCTGGATGAATATTATGACAGAACCTACCTCTGACCCTATACCTTCCTCCAATCACCTTAAAATTATGTCCCCTAATTTTTCATTCCACAGAAACTGACTGATCTGCTGTGTGTTTTCAGTGTTTTTTTGTTTCAAAAGACCATATATTAATCTAAAACTATGTTCTGCCACATAAATATTTCCATGAATGTATCTAGTGGTATTTCTTAATACTTGGTATAATGGGTGGAATCATATGCACTTCCCTGTGGTGAGTTCGGTGGTGGGGGCTATTTAACCAGCCAAGTGGGTGGGGTTGGGGACCCTACATCTTCCAGCCTCCACCTCGGTTAAGGCCGTGACAGCAATGTCTGCTTATACGCCTCATCTCACTACCGATATTAATCCAGCAGTGGGCAGGGTGCTTGGAATACAGGAAGTATGATCAACAAACCATAACACCGTTGCTTTCAGACTCTCAGGGCATGATCCAGGGAAGAGGTTGGGGGGAGGGGGAGTTGCCTCCTTAGACCCACCACTGTGCCCTTGCTACCAACCCCCCTCCACCCTCTCTTGTGATTCCCCTCCTGCCATGATTCACGTTTGGCCTGTAACCCAGCCGCAATCCCACATCTCAGCCAAGTGCCAACCCAGCAGCAGGCACAACCTTCTAGAGGCTCTGCCATTCAATAAAGCTGCCAGCCTCTGATTGGTGCTTGATTTCTGGGAAGGCCCACTGTTGGCCTGTCAAGTACCTGAGTGGAACAAATATGTGGCGGGTCTTCTCAGAAAGTGATGGTGTGAGATTCTCGCTGGCGCTCCGGCTGGTGGCCAAGACCTTGGTCACCTCCCCAAGATTCTGCTCAACATGTGGAAGGATACATTATCAGTACATTATGCTACTTTATGAACATATTATACATATTGTCCACTGTAGAAAACCTTAACTTCCTAGGACTGCTGACATGATGCTGTAAACTTTTATCTCTCAAGATCTCTAGGTAATTTGCAATCAAACGGACACAGAAGCATTTTGTAAATTGTAATGTGCTTAATGACACATGAGATAGCTTCGGAAATCATCAAGAACTTCAGATATACCTAAAAATCTGACCATGGGGGTTCTTGTACTACACAACAGGATGCTCTTCTATCTAATATAGTGAGAAGTCTCACAACACCAGGTTAAAGTCTAACAGGTTTATTTGAAATCACAAGCTTTCGGAGCGCTGCTTGAAGCTTGTGATTTCAAACAAACCTGTTGGACTTTAACTTGGTGTTGTGAGACTTCCGACTGTGCCCACCCCAGTCCAGTGCTGGCACCTCCACTTCATGGCTGTCTAATATATGTTCAGATATTAAATTGAGGCTTGTCTACCCCAGCAGGTGGACATTAAAGATCACTATTGGAAGAGGAGCAGGGATTTTTATACTGCAGTAAAAGCCAATATGTATCCCTCAATTAGATCACTGGAACACAAAATTGGCTGCCATATTTCCTACCACACTTCAGAAATGTACTCTGTTGGCTACAAAGTGCTTTGGAATGTCCTAAGAGGCTCTATATAACTGCATATTCATTTGTTCTTCTTCCCTCACCCATGTCTGTTATGATGACTGGTATTCAAAACATCCCATTGTAAACTGTCCCTGTAATGTTACAATGCAATTGCAAAATGCCCAACCGATGTGATGTCAGAAATACTGACCAACGCTGTTAATATTGTGAGAGCACCTTGTCATCAGATACAAAGAGAGATAAACTGAAATTGTCGTATTAATCTCATTGCTGTTTATGGAACCTTGCTGGGCACAGATGGCCTGCGATGGTTTCCTGTCTTACAACAGTGACCACATTTCCAAAGTACTTAACTGGCTGTGAAATGCTTTGTTACAACCTGACGCTTTGAAAAAAATGCGAGCTCCTTTTTTTGTGTCTCCAGCTCCGACATAGCGACATCAGGAAAAAGGGAGGCAGCAAAATAAAATGTCACTAAATGAAATAAAAAGCTAATGGTGTCTCCCTTGTTGGACATGTCAAGGCTATGTATGTGAGGTTAACAGTTTCCCAGCATTTTAAAAAATAGCAAAGAAAAAAGCAAAAGGAATTTAATCTTGAACCTTAACAAGCTTTACATAAAATCAGAAATACTAACCTCATCACATTTAATGATTAGGTGCGGAAATGCTACTAGAAATTTTCCAGGATTGATTTCATTTGTGAATGTGATTTATGTTTAAACAGATGAGAAACCTCAATCTACAAAATGTGGATGGCCATGTCTAGTGGTTTAATATTTGTCTTTGAAGATTGAGTTCAAATCCAGGCCTCAAAATGTAGAAATATAAAATATGGATTTATTCTAGTGGTATAGTTAATCTTAGTTTGCCCCTGAACCTGACCAATTTAAATTAGCTGGGAACATGACAGAGTGGAAAAATGTTGATTTGAATTCTTCACAAGATACAGTCTTGAAAGATGTGTATGTATCCAAGTAGGCCTCAGTGCAGGCAATGCTTTGACTTGAAATAGTCAGGCATCTGCTTTATTTTGGTATAGAGTGACAGAAAGTTGGCTCTTTGAAACATTAATTTAGCCATCTGACAGCAAGCTAAACAAATAACAAGTTAATTGAAACACCAGAATGGGACATGAATGGTTTTTACAAAATGTAAGGGGTGGAAGGCACACGTGTCCTAAACAAGTTAAGAACAGTAATGATTTTTCCCACATCATTATCCACATTGAAGATTGTTTAAATGAATAAGAACCATTATATTTTCACTTTTATTTTGTTATCTTCACTTAGACTTTTATATTCAACAATTAGACCTCCAGACCTATGAGGATAAGAACTGGAACCTTTTTGCTCCATGTACTCCAGGACCACAATGGGTGGTGTATTTAGCTCCCAACCCATCAGAAAGGCCACATCTGGACTCTCATCACTGGAACCTGAACAAATGATCATTATAATGGAACTACTCCTTTTTACTGTGTTCCAGTTAACTGTTCCCACTGTTTTAGTTATGAGCAATGCATCAATGTCACAAGATGATTATGAATAGGATGTTAAATGAATCAATAATTAATGACTGGCAATAGTCACAGATGAGGCCACTCACGGATGATCTGATCTTTAATCTGACAGAAGGCAGATTGATGAAAATAATTGTTGTATGACGATGAGCCTCCCAGTAAATCTCATCCTGGCAGTCTGTGTCTGCTGTAGCAGTCGAGACATCAGACGTAAAAAACCCTCAGTGACATTGAGTAGATAATTGGATGCATAAGGAACAAAGATTTGGAGAAAGCATTTATCGTTTCAAGCACCTTTTGTATTTTTCTGTCTTTGGCATTTTCAGTAATTTGCCAATATTCAGGTGTAGTAGGCGACTCTCACGCTGGCTTTTGGTCAGGGGGTTGAAGCAATAAGAGTGCATTAAAATCAAACTATTTTGAAACCCATTTGGCTCTGCCTCCTCTGCGTTGCTAAATTTTCTTGCCTTTTTTCTGACAGACTAAATGCCAGAAAGCTTTCTTAAATTGTCAATTTTCAGTAAAGAATGTAACCTCTCTCTTTAACCTTCGATGATAGACTGGCCTCTCTGGGCTCCGTGCCGTTTAAAATCAGTTATATTTCTTCATTTGCAAGTTATTGCTTCCAGAACATGAACACCAGTTTGGGGAATTATGAAAATGCTGAATAATTATCGACTCATCCACACCGGATAATTACTTAAAAATGCAGAAATTTGAGAATCTCCCAAAGCGATTCAAAATGGCTGAACGATTCTTTCCCTCCAATGAAAAGCACAATTCCAGATATACCGGCATTGCGTGTCTTCTGTTGACAGTGAATAATGGTCAAAAAATGCCATGCTGCTGCAATCTTCTAATCTTCGGTCGAGACACAGTATCGAGGCAGTTTTAATGCAGTATTGCCCTGAATACATACCAGGCTGTCTTAAAGCAGCAAACATTTGAGGTTGTGGACTGATTAAAACTCAAGCAAATTTCAGAACATTCCAGAGCTTATAATCACACCTTGGCACCATTCATCCATGGTTAGAAAAGGAAAAGTAAACTTATTCCACCAATTTTTTTTCCTGCTTGAAATACGACTAGACAGTGAACCCACGGAGAAAAAATATTGCTTTACTTCGCTCGGCAGTAATTCATCATCAGTTAATCGGAAGGTATTAGCAATTGTAACTTAATCTATGTTGCAACTCCTTTCACTGACTGTTTGGCTCAATGACAGAAATAATCTCTGCTACTGCAGAAACATCTGAACCATTTGCTGAGGAATCTCAAACTCATCAGACCTCCCACATCCCATGCAACTCCAAGGTTTCTCTATTTGTCTGGCTCATCAGAATGAGATCAATCAACAAATGTATATTCAATTTCAGTTGGGGCTCATGAATCTTCTGATATTCCCCCCCAAGGATTGATCTTAGGCCCACTTTCTAATTTGCATCAACATGCGGCCTTTTGGTAACATCATTGGATTTGATTTGTTTTATTGTCACATGTACCGAAGTACAGTGAAAAGTATTTTTCTGCGGCCGAGGAAACGTACACAGTTTGAGAAAGCCCGGTTCCTCACACCTGGTGACAACAGATAGCTCTAACTCGCCACCCCAGCTCTCTCCACTGTATGAAAACTGCTTGTCTGACACCCGGGCTGGACGATCAGAGGAAAGCTACTGTTTTTGACCCTCACCAGAAACTCAGTTTCCTCAGCTGCCAACTCCACCCCTCGCCCTTTGTAACATCTCTCTGCTCCCCCCATACCTCAGCCCAGCTGGTGCTGGAACCCTCATCCGATGTTACCTCCTATTGACTGTTCCAGTGCACTCATGTCATCGTCCATCCTACACAAATTTGAGCTCATTTGAAACTCTGCTGCTGGCATCTTAACTCTCAGCAAGTTGCATTCACTTTTTTTTTTAGAAAATATTTTATTGAGGCATTTAACAATTTTAAACATCAAATTTAAATAAAAACAAAACCACAATAATATACCCAACAAACCCCACCCCCCAAGCACAAACCCCAGCCAACATGGCTTACACAAGCAGTGCCACCTTCCCCAACCACCTCCCAAGCCTCCCTTTCTGTCCTCCGTCCCCCCGCCCCCCTCCCACCCCACTAAAAGCTTTTCTCAAAGAAGTCAATGAACGGCTGCCACCTCTGAGCAAACCGCTACATTTTTTCGAGTCTGAGAAACCCCGCCATGTCGCTTACCCACACCCCCGACTTCGGGGGTTCCGAGTCTCTCCACCCTAGCAAGATATGTCTCCAGACCACCAGGGAGGCAAAGGCCAGGACATCGGCCTCTCTCGCCCCCTGGACTCCCGGGTCTTCCGACACACCGAAGATCGTCACCTCTGGGCTCGGCACAACCCTCATTTGTAATACCTCTGACATGACGCCAGCAAACCCTTGCCAGAAACCCCTCAGTCTCGGACACACCCAAAACATGTGGACGTGGTTCACAGGACCCCCCGCACAGCACCCACGCCTGTCCTCCACCTCCTCAAAGAACCTGCTGATCCGGGCCACAGTCATGTGCATCCTGTGGATCACCTTAAATTGTATCAGCCTGAGCCTGGCGGACAACTAGGATGCATTAACTCTCCTCAGGGCCTCGTCCCACAACCCAGCCTCCAATTCCCCATCCAGCTCTTCTTCCCACTTTCACTTCATCTCCCCTATCGGGGCTCCCTCCCACTCCATCAGCTCCTCATAGATCTCTGAGACCTACCCCTCTCCTACTCCTGTTCTCGACACCACCTTATCCTGTAGGCCCCCACTCCAGCAGCACCTTTTTTACCCATGGGGTTTTACTCGCCCAAACAAAACCCAAGATCTCTGCATTCACCTTTTTGAAAAACGCCTTGGAAATAAAAATTGGGAAGCCCTGGAAAACAAACAAAAACCTCAGGAGGACCGTCATTTTAACTGTCTGAACCTGCCACGCCAATGGCAACGGGAGCGCATCCCACCTCCGTAAATCCACCCTCATCTTCCACCAGTCGCCCCAAATTCAATTTATGCAGCTTCTCTCACTCCCCCGCCACCTGGATACCCAAATATTGAAAACTCCCTACCACTACCTTGAACGGCAACTTGCCCAATCTCTTCTCCTGTCCCCTCGCCTGGATCGCAAAGACCTCACTCTTGCCCATATTCAATTTGTATCCCGGGAATTGGCCAAATTCCTCTAATATCCCCATAATCCCTCCAATTCCTCCCAGTGGGTCCGATATTTACAGCAACAGGTCGTCTGCATAGAGCGAGACCCTTTCCCCCCCCCTATACTATCCCCTGCCAGACCCTTGATGCGCTCAATACCAATGCCAATGGTTCTATAGCCAAGGCAAACAACAGTGTGGAAAGTGAACATTCCTGTCTTGTCCCCCGGTGCAACCTGAAGTAGTCCGATCTCACCCAATTCGTTTGCACACTCGTCACCAGTGCCTGGTATGGCGACCGGACTCAATCCACAAATCCCTGCCCAAACCCAAACTGCCCCAGGACCTCCCACAAGTATTCCCACTCCACCAAATCAAAGGTCTTCTCTGCGTCCATGACCACCACCACCTCAACCCTCGTGCGCCCCTCTGGAGGCATCATGTTGGTTGTCAGGTGCCGCCCCTTAACAAACCTCATCTGGTCCTCCCCAATTACCCCTAAGATGCAATCCCCGATCCTTGTAGCCAGGATCTTCGCCAACAATTTGGCATCTATATTCAACATGGAAATCGGCCAATAGGACCCACAGTATTCCGGGTCTTTATCCCATTTTAAAATGAGGGAAATCGACACCCGTGACAACATTGGGGGGAATACTCCCAGCTCCTTTGCTTCATTAAACGCCATTACCAACACCCCCGAGAACTTCTTGTAGAATTCTACCGGGTACCCGTCCGGTCCTGGGGCCTCCAACCCCTCCACTACTTCTGCAACACTGGTTGGGGCCCCCAAGCCCTCCACCAACTCCTAGTCCACCTTTGGGAACTCCAACTATCCCAGAAACCTCCTAATCCCCTCCTCCCCGGCCGGGGGTTCCGACTTATACAGTTTACTATAAAACTCACGAAACACCCCATTCACCTCTGCCGAGTCCAAGACCGTGTTCCCTCTTGTGTCCTTCACTTTCCCAATTTCTCTTGGCACCTCCTGTTTCCTCAACTAACATCCAGATTCAACCCCCCCCCCCCCCTACCCCCCCACATGCTCCATGAACCCCTGAAGTGTTTTAGCTGTAGCCGACGCCCGACCTCGAGCTCGTCCGGTCCAGTCTCAGATCCAGAGCCTTATTAAAGTCCCCCGTCCCACCATAATCAGCCGATGAGAATCCAGGTCCGGAATCTTCCCAACCACCCACCTCATAAATTCCATGTTGTCCCAGTTCGGGGCATAGATGTTGACCAATCCCACCGGCGTCCCCTCCAGTTTTCCACTTACCATAACATTCCTCCCCCCAGAGTCTACCACTATACTTCCCACCTTGAATGCCCACCCGCTTATTGACCAAAATCGACACCCCCCTCATTTTAGAATCCAACCCTGAATGAAACACTTGTCCCACACATCCCTTCTTCAGCCTAATCTGGTCCCCCACCTTCATGTGTGTCTCTTGTAGCGTGGCCACATCCGCCTTTAATCGCTTTAAGTGTGCGAACACACGGACTCTCTTAACTGGCCCATACAATAGTCACACATGCCCACCGCCATAAATCCTCCTCCCCTTATATTTAACAAGCCCTATCCCTGTCAGCAGTATCTCACACCCATTCCCCCCCCCCCCCCCCCCCCAGGGCCCCCAGCAACAACCCCTGCCCCCATCTTCCACTCACTCCCCATTGCGCTTCCGTGAACTGGCCCGCCCAGCTAGCCTGGCGACCCCCGCCCATGGAGCCTAACATCCTATCCCCCGCTAATTCCCCTTCCCCCCGCTCGAACATTAGTGGAAACAAACCAAAAACTCCCATCCCCTAACCCAACAAAGAACAAAAAAATTAACCTGAAGCCGGAAAAGAACATTTTTTTTTGGCCATGGACATAATTTAACAGCAACATCGTAATAACATCTGCACAAAAAGTTCAAGGTCCATCTTCTCCTGCCAGTCCATTGTATCTGACAAATCCTACCGCCGGCTCAGCCAATCCAAGTTCAATTCCCATCCTTCGTAGGTCACTCACAGAAGTGCCTGGTACAACAGTGCGAATTTTACCCTCTTCTTGTAGAGGGCTGCCCTGACCTTGTTACTATTCACCCTCCTCTTGGCCAACTCTGCACCCAGGTCCTGGTGCACTCGAATTTCATTGCCCTCCCAAGTGCAGCGCCTCATCTGCCTGACCCACCTCATAATTTGCTCCTTTTCCAGGAACTGGTGTAGCCAGACCACCATCGCCATCGACGGCTCGTTCCCCTGGGGCTTCCTCATTAGCACCCTGCGCGCTTGATCCACCTCCAACGGCCGTGCAATCGCACGCTCAATGCAGTTTCTCCAGCATCATCCTCACATACATGCCAGCATTAGCTCCTTCACTCCCCTCCGACAAGCCAACAATTCTGCCTTTGTGACCGGTTCTCTTGGTCCTCGACCTTCTCCTGGAGCCGCTTCTGCTCATCGTGCATCAGCCCCATCTCCTCTGCCATCGAGGCAAACTGCTCCTCGTGTTGTCCCATCACCTCCTCCATCTTTTGGATCGCCTGACCCTCGGCCGCCAGCCTCATCTTAACGCGGACGATCACCACCTTGATTGAGTCCACCACCCGGGCCAGGTCATCCAGTTGCTGGGTGGACTTCTCATTCAAGAAGCTCACGAGCAGCTCCATCGACCCCTGAGCCATCTCCACGTTCGGCACCAGCACCGATCCAGCTCCAAACATATCTGGTTTCCTCTCTTTCGACTGATTCTGGCCCTCAGCTCTATACACCACAGGGTAAATCTTTTCCTCTCACTCTCCTGCACCTTTACTCTATCTCAGATCCACTTGTTAGCTGGGGAAAGTGGCTGAAAAAACTGCCACGAATGGGAGCCACCAAATGTGTGACCACTCACTCCATGGTCGCCAAAGGAATGAACAAGTTGCATTCACATATCACTCCCTACTTGCTGATCGATGATGGCTCTCAGTTAAGCAATGCCTTCATTTAGAAAGTCTCACCCTTGTTTTCACATCCACCCTCTCTGCCTCACCTCTCTCTGTAGCCTCCTCTCCAGCTCTGCAACCCTTTGTGATCTTTATGCTTCTCCAGTTTTGACCTCGGTCGAGCGCATCTTTGATTTTAATTGCTCCACCGTTGTTGGCTGTGCTTCAGTTGGCAAGAACCTTGCGCTAGATTTTCCAATTCTGGGGCTGTGTCCCCAAACCTGCGTGGGAATGGTGGCATTGTACACCAGAAAGAATGGCGTAAAACAGCCACTGATTCCCTGTTTGGCTGGGGGATAGCATGTCGGCAGGGTAGAGCACCCAGGTGGAGAATTGCTGGGTCCATGGCCGGGCATGCGCATGGCGGCGGTTTTCAGTGACCGCGCTGTGCTGCATGGCGGAGGCCACCCGCGGTCCCGGCCAGCGAAATAGTGCCACCCCCTTTGGCCGGCTCACGGGCCCCGGACCACCCTCCCACAAGGCCTCCCCAGCCCCTGCCTGCGGATCGCCCTCCCCCGACTGTGGTGACTGATGGAACCATCAATTCAGCGAACACGTGTAATTGGATCTGAACAGAGGCTTTACAATAGAGCCAGCCTATTTGTCGTTGAACTTCAGGTGAACTGGCAGGCTGGCTCTAAGGCACTGATCTTTATACATCGGTCCCAGGGGGAGGAGTCCTGGGCGGAGCCAAAGGAGGAGCCCAGTACAAACTCTCGCGTACTCCCAGAGCGACTCCCCCTGGTGGTCGGATAGTGCGACTGCACTTACAATGGGTAGATAACAAACATATATACATGGAGTGATATTGGCAACTATATATAGTGTGAATCACATTCACCACAGTGACGCTAGACTGAGTCCGCAGCCGCCACGCCGAATTCCCGACAAGAACTCACGACCACACGCGACCCACGCTGTCGGGAACGCGACCAGTCAGGGGCGCAGCATCAGGTAGTGGGCCTCAGGCAATGCCGCTTTGGAGGGGGCGGAGCATCGCGAAAGCGGCATCGCCCCCGATTTGGTCGGCCAATCACCGAATGCGATTTTGGCATCGGCGACCGGAGATTCCAGCTCCTTAGCTTTGGAATTCCATCTCTAAACATCTCTACCTCTCTTTCCTCCAACATACACCTTAAAATCTACCTCTCATCCAACCTAATATTTTATATGTGGCTCAGCATCAAATTCTGTTTGACAATGCTATTATGAAGTGCCTTGGGACATGTGGCCATGTGACCATGTTAACATAAGCTGGGATTCTCCGTTGTGAGTCCGCCCCACTACCGCTGCTAGTGAGGGCAGAGAATTTGGAGCTCAGCCAAATCTCCCATTCACAGCAGCGGGAGCAGAGAATCCTGCTGTCGTGAATGGACAGAGAATCCCGTCCAGTATTTATATAAACGCAGGTTGTTGCTATTGTTTTTGTTCAAACACTTTTTATGTGAATTGGAATCAAGGTTCCAAAAGTGAAACAATAGTGTTACCAAGGGTACATTAAAAATAAGGAGCGGGATCATAGGATTTCAATGGTACAAAGGCTCAATGTGGGTAACACAGGGATCAATCTCCATCCCTGAACAATGGGATTCAATGTGCATCCGACATTGAGCTGGCAAGTAGCAAGTAACAAGCAGCTCTTCAGTGAAGCGACATTGAAGATTGAGCTGCTGGAACGCCAACTGGCCCTCAGGTAAGAGAGGAAGTGGTGCAACAGATTGGGAAGGTAGTAGCGGCTATGGGAAAGGTAACATTGGCAAAGTGGGAATAGCTAGGGTCTGTTTTTTAATTAATTTTTATGGGATGGGGGCTTGGCTGGTTCGGCCAGTATTTGTTGCCCATCCCTCATTGCCCTTGAGAAGGGGGTAGTTTGCTGCCGAACCACTGCAGTCCATGTGGTGTCGATACACCCACTGTGCTGTTAGTGAAGGAGTTACAGGATTTTGACCCAGCAACTGTGAAGAAACAGTCAGGGTGTAAACTTGTAGAAGAAATCAGTGAGAAATATGGGGCTCAATTCAGTGGGCTCAAGTTCAAGTCTGCTGAATGGCACATTTTGCAGGGTGTTTCTCAGTGACTGTAGCGCTGAGAATCACCCTGCTATCCAATGGCACTTTTCCATTTTCTTTGGCTTCGGGAGCTTCTCCCGAACGAGGCTACACAGAGGGATTTCCTGCTGGTGAGCTGTCCAGCTGTCAATCAACGCACCAGCTGTCAAGGAACTGTTAAAGGGCAATAGCTGAGTTAACATGGGGTGGGTAAGGGTGAAGAGTGGTGGGTGGGGAGCATCAGTTGGCACTATGTTGACATAGGGACTAAAAGGGGCCATGGGTATTTGGGTATATGGTATCCGTTCTTGCGGGTACAAGTTGTTTCATTATTTTAGAAATTGCGAATGGAATTGAACACTGTGAAATTATCAGCAAACATCCTGGGCTGGATCCTCTGTCGGCGGGATCCTCCGTTTAGCCGGCAGCGCACACATGCCTGCGGATTTCCCGACGGTGTGGGGGTGCCCACATTGGGAAACCCCATTGGCTGGCTGCCGGGACAGAGAATCCTGCTGCCGGTGGGGGCGTGCTGCACCAAAAAATGGATGCGGTGGGATCCAGAATCCCGCCCCCTGACGTCTTACCTTGTGCTGGAGGGAATGTCACCAATGAAGTAGCTGAAAACGGTTAGGCCTAGGACACCTCCCTGGGAAATCCATGAAACAATGTCCTATGTTTAAAATTAACCAGAATGCATAACTTTCAATGTAATAATCCAATGTGCCTCTGGTCTTTTTAGAAATGCACCATTAATTTTATGCCTTTTACATTCAGGTTTAACCCGTCAGACCTTTATGGACTTTTCTCTAATACGAGTAAAGTATTGCTGTTTGTTGCGAAACTTGTGTAACTATTTGTTATCACATGTAACAGCATGATAAAATAAGGCTTAGTGCTTTGGGGACAGCTCAAACTGCTTCTTTTTCCTAGTCTTCTATGTAAGACTATTGCAACTGATTTAAAATTGATAAACAATCTAAGACAGATACCAATAATGTATGTTCATTTTGTCTTGCAATTTTAATGCAAAAATAAATCATTCATTATACCTTGACATTGTTAACCCGTGTTAGGAAATGTAGCCCTCACCAATGTATGCAAGAGAAAACAAAACGGGATGAAGTCAAATATTTAGTTCAACACTTCTGTTCCATGCATTTACCATTTACAGAACCAGAATCACAAAAAAATACAGTGCAGAATAGGCCCTTTGGCCCACTCAGCCTGCACTGATACATATAAAACCTGACCTACCTACCTAATCCCATTTGCCAGCACTTGGCCCAGCCTTAAATGTTATGATGTGCCAAGTGCTCATCCAGGTACCTTTTAAAGGATGCGAGGCAACCCGCCTCTACCACCCTTCCCAGGCAGTGCGTTCCAGACCATTACCGCCCTCTGGGTAAAAAGTTTTTCCTCAATTCCCCCCTAAAGCTCCCACCCCTCACCTTGCGAATAGAATTGAACTCCGCATGGATAGTGACCCTGAGCCGGGATCGAACCTGGGACCTTGGCACCGTGAGGCAGCAATGCTAACCACTGTGCCACCGTGCTGCCCCCATAAAACTCCAACATGACCTTCCTGCTTTTGTAATCTATGCCTCGATTGTTAAAAGCAAGTGTCCCATATGCCTTTTTCACCACCGTATCAACTGCCATCCCCCCTTCAGAGATCTATGGACAAACACGCCAAGGTCCCTTTGTTCCTCGGAACTTCCCAGTGTCAGGCCGTTCCTTGAATACTTCCTTGTCAAATTACTCCCTCCAAAGCGTATCACCTCACACTTTTCAAGGTTAAATTCCATCTGCCACTTATCTGCCATTGACCATCCCGTCTATATCTTCCTGTGACCTAAGACACTCAATCTTACTGTTGAACACCAGGCCAATCTTGGTGACATCCGTAAACTTACTGTTCCTAACTCCACATAGTCATCTATGTCATTCATTGAACGGTTTGCTTTAAAATGGAATTAATCTTCTGCCAAAGTAAATTATTTCTACATTTTAATGTAAACTTTTATCTAATTATTAAAATGTTCAGTCGAAAACTTTAAAAAATGTCTGGTTCTGAAATTTGGTTTAAACATATTTAAGGGGTGTGTGGGTTATTACTCCTACCCATGCTAACCTCTGTAAAATTAAAGTCGCTATATAGAAAAAATGTACTCCCTAAATGACCTGGCCTTGAAGTTGCCTTGGGGACTTAACTCAACTATCAAAAATTATATTGACATGACTGCTCAGTGATCACCTATTAGTAGAGGGACTGACATCAATTACTTTTGAGTACACTGTAGCTAATGACAGACCATCAGTGCTGTGAGAGACAGAATGAATTCTGTTGCCTAAGGATCCGTTTTTAAATACTTTCAAGCACATGTCAGCAGGGCCTTTGAGAAGTGAATAATTGTCCAATTCTACACAAATAAATCATAAAAGCTTCTAATTATCAACAGCAGTAACGTCTGATGTTTATTGTGAGACCCTTCTGTTTTGGTAAATGTGGAAAGGAAAAAGATAAGAAGGGTTTTTTTTACAAATAAAGGTTGACAACTGTTAGGCACTGCAGGGCCGGGAAGGAATTTGAATTTTCCACAGTCAGTCCAGCAGGTTTGTGACTCCTTTAGCAGGTGCATTCGTGTTGGCAACGTCAGCACTTTAATTGCAATTTGCCCTTGTGGGGAATTGGTAATAAATCATAGCTAGTTTCCTTGTACAGTACATAACAAGGGCAACCTTTTTAATCTTCGCTCCTTTTTCTTTGCACTTACTGAGATTGGATGATACAATCACAAAATGAAATGTGGGCTTGTTTTGTTTTAACACTATCTGAATGTTCCATTTCTATTTCCAATCAATTTTTATCAATTAAAGTGTTCAGTCAAGGACATGCAAGGATGGAGTGTAATTCACCAAGTATTATCTATTTATTTTAGGTGTCAGGTCGATATCAGGGAGACATTGTGATCCCCTGCGCCTGATCTCCCTGGGAGTGCGCTGGCTGCGTATTGAATTGGGTTACATTTAGAATTCCGGAAAGCTGCGTGAAAGCAATTGGTGCCACACTAATGTATTAAAATAAAGGTCCTTTGCTGGCCGAAGGGCCATTTTCGCAGATAAAAATTAGGAGCACCAAATTCGTGGATCCTTAAGCCCTTCGAGGAAGTCTTGGTACCAACACTCACGAACCAGGATGAGGCAGTGTAGTTTAAAGCATTGTTTTTCAAACTTTTTTTCCGGGGACCCATTTATATTAACCGCTGACCTTCACGACCCATGCCAGCTGGCCTTCATGACCCATGCCAGCTGGCCTTCACGACCCATGCCAGCCGGCCTTCACAACCCATGCCAGCCGACCTTCACACCCATGCCAGCCAGCCTTCACGACACATGCCAGCTGGCCTTCACGACCCATGCCAGCCGGCCTTCACAACCCATGCCAGCCAGCCTTCACAACCCATGCCAGCCGGCCTTCACGACCCATGCCAGCCGGCCTTCACAACCCATGCCAGCCGACCTTCACACCCATGCCAGATGGCCTTCGCCACCCACGCCAACTGACCTCACGACCCATGCTGCCTGAACTTCGCGACCCACCATTTTTGCTTACCTTTAATGCCACAGGTGAGCTTGCTTGGTCTTCACAATATCACTTGCTTTGTCATTTAATGTTCCATTTCTGCATGGGTTGTTCATCAGAGGTCCTGGAGTTGTTCACACCAGCACTGCTTTGTCCTTCCGTGGACCCCCCTGCGACGCTCTCTCCAGCAGATTTAGTTTTGAGGCCCTGGCCTGTTTGCGTCTCTGGCCCTCTCTTTCTCAGTCCAAAAAGATCCATCTTCGGTTCTTCACACAGTCCTGTTGCTTGTTTGCTGGCAGCTACAAAATGGAGGAAGCTCTCCTCAGCAATTTTGTGCCCAGAGTATGTGACCTCAGTGTACCGGGCACATGACCTGCTGTCTGCCGCCAGGAAGACGAATTGACTTTTAAAAAATCTACTGGAATAGCACACTGCCGTACAGAGGAGGCGATCTGCCCCACTGGACTCTGGGCCTGTGCCCTGCTACATCCAGCTGAGCGGGCACCCATGCGCGGGACAGCCTGCATTCTGAAAGCCGGTCGCAGCCAGCATTTTCAAAAGCCGATGGTGCTGTTGCACTTCTTCCTGTGGTCAGGAACACCGTGACTGATCACTCCATGACCCTCCCTGTAGTGTTATGCATCACTGTAAATACACAAGGGATTAATGTAAATACACGTCGTAGACTAGCTAGACACTAGCGGGCGCACCAAAGACATCATAACACACAGACATTCAACCAATTGGCCAGTAAGATAGGACATGACCAATGGGCATTCACGATACACACGGAGGTGATAATACCACAGGGGGCATTACACCAACCCATATATAAGGACACAGCACACATGATCTTCCCCTTTCCAGTGGAGACTCTCAGTGAGTTACACAGGGTTGAATTGAAACACATTACACCCACCACCTGGATAGTAGCAGACTGGTTCGTCAGTCTGAGTAGCTATAGCAGGATTAACAGGAGAGTCGAATCCAAGTAGGAGAATTGTTAACAGTTTAATAAATGTGTTAAAGCTATTTCCAAGTCTGAACCTTCCTTTGTCAGAGTGCACATCAAGGAAGCAGCTTACGCTATGTCAAGAGCATAACAAAACATAGTACCAGTGAGTGACAGTTAAATCCATATAGTTACAACTCAGCAAACAGTGACAACCAGCAACAGCAGCCAGGCAAGATGATGTTCGAGATTCCGGTTCCACAGCAGCTCAAGTACCAAGGCAATCTCAGTGAAAACTGGCGTTGGTTCAGGCAGAGATTCGAGATCTACCTGGTAGCGTCCGACTTAGATGGTGTGGTGGATGCAGTGAAAATAAAGCTTCTTCTTACCATCGCGGGTCCAGAAGCAGCTGAAATCTTTCAGACCTTGAAATACTCAAAGGGGCAAAACAAGAGCGACTTCCAGGCAGTCCTGCACAAATTCCAAGAATTCTGCGAGGAACATACAAGAAAAGACAGTAGAAGAGGCGGCAAAACTCACCACGAGGTAGGCTTGCAGAAAGAAACGGCAGTTTTGATTTTCGGCCATTTGGAAAAGGTGCTGCACATGCGCAGTTGTGCGAGAAGCACACAGAACGGGAAGGTCCGTTTGCGCATGCGTGAGAAGCCGCGCATGCACAATTGCGAAAAAGGCCCCAAGTAAAGGAACAGTGATCTGCGCATGCGCAATAGCTTCCTATGACCTATGTCACACGCTTCATGACATCAGAGGCCCTGGACCACGCCCACTTAAAGGGGAAATGTCCCAAAACACGAAAAAAAAAATTTAATGCCTCAAAACCAGATTTTTCACCTGAAACGACAGCACAATGCTTGAAATTTGACTAGTAGCTGAAAGTAACCGCCGCAGATCCCTGCAACAAGCAGTTAGCAGTGCCCAAAGAGATGCTTCAGCCCTTGAAGACTATGACTCAGACCTTGAATTCTTCTTTGGACATCGCAAGCTCAATGCCAGCTCCGACACAAAACGTGATGATATGGTCTTGGAAGACAACGACTCAGACGAAGATTTCACCTTGGGAGGTGGCTACCCCAGTACCAAATCTGAACCGCAACTAGACGTGTTGTACATTGACGACCCCAACGATGAGTTCTTCGGATTGGGGAATCTTCAGCCCAGCATATATGACATCCCGACTCGTGAGTGCAGGATTATGCTGCGGCCTGACCCCAAGAGACAGAGAGCGGTACAAGCCCACAGACAGCGGCCTGCTGCCACACAGAGAGCAGTCCACGCATCGCGAAGGGTTCCCGACTCCACACAGAGAATGGTCCACGCACCACGAAGGGTCCCAGCCTCCACACAGAAAACGATGAAAGACTCCACAGTAAGACAACTGCACGTCTCCACACAAGAAGTGACTCCTGTGATCCAAGCCTCCACAGTGAGCACGTGGGCAGCCTCCAGAATAGAAGCAACGCAAGACTCCAGAATGCAGTCCTTGCATGAACAAGAAGTGATGACAGTCTCCACAGTGAGAACAATGCACAATTCTACACAGGGAATGCTGCAAGACTCCACAGAGGGAGTGACACGAGCCTCCACAATGAGCTCGTGGACAGACTCCATGATTGAAGGAACGCAACACTCCAGAGCGGAGTCCTTGCATAAACAAGACCATGAGGGTCTAGCAACCTCCTCTGACCAATCACCAGCAGACGATGCAAATCTGCCAGGCTCAAGTGAACAACAGAAAGACTATGACAGTCTGCCATGCTCAAGTGCACAGCAAGAAGACTCTGACAGTCTACCACGTTCCAGTGAACAACAAAGTGACTATGACAGTCTACTACGCTCCAGTGAACAAGAAGAAGACTCTGACAGTCTACCCAGCTCAAATGAACGACAAGAAGACACTGAGGCTCTACCCACTGTATGTGCGACAAGTCACGACAGCATCCCACTTCCCATACAAGATGTGCAACGTGACAGACCTCAGCTAGTGTGTACAGAGGCACTCGACAATCACAGTGAGACTACTGGTGACTCCGGTGACACCACGTTAATTCAATCCTCATCCGCTTGAGCCTCTCCTCAAGCAAATGCATTCCTGAATGAAATTACTCCTGACGGGGAGCATCAAGAAACCTCAGCTGACTCAGGTGAACCTGCAATGACTCAGGACGGGAGCGGCAAGAAACCAAAGCTGGTTCAGGTGAACCAGAAAGGGCTCCAGACGGGGAACATCGACAAGCCAAAACTGACTCAGATGAAACAGACCAGACACCAGACGGTGAGCATCCACAAGCCAAAGCTGATTCAAATAAGCCGGACTTGACTCCAGATGGGGAGCGCTGTGGTCTCAGTGATGGCACGCTCAAGGAAACAGCAGATGCCACAAAGCGCGCTGACACGAGTAACTGTGTGAAGGACTCGTATTATCCACAGAGTGAGGTCCTTGAGCGCAGCAAACACAACAGCACAACCTATGAAAACCACATCAAAGGCAATAACAAGAAGCGTACCAGGGGCAACAACGTCGACAACAAGCACACCAAAAACAACACCTATGGAACAACGACTGGTACGACATCATACAACTCTGCAAATGAGGGACACTGTTCCTACTCAGTACAATGACACACCATGGCAGGACGACACAGATTGCATACATCGCTACCACAAGCATCTAAAGAAAGAAAGTGTCCACATCAGACAACAAAGTGATTTGACCACTTCTTGGTTCCTTATGCACAGGGGCACTGATGTCGTTCACAAGGCCATGCCACCATCAACATCACCAACTCACCAACCAAACAAGAAAGACACTTGACCATAATAATTAATGAATTTTGGATTAATTTTGGATTTGGACTTATTGTTTAATAATCACTATTATCATGATTTGTACATGTCATCACTTATCTACCTAGTTTGTTCAATTTTCTTTAACACTGTACAGAAAATATGTAACATGAAACAAGGGGGGATGTGGTGTATCACCAGCCAGCCAAATAAAACCCGAGTCCCACCGACTCCGTTCCCACCTGCTCTTACCCAGCGGGACCTCGCCATGGATGCATCCGGGTGCGACCTGGTTTGGGGGGGGCTCCGACTCTGAGGGGGGGGGGCCTCCGCTGTGACATGGCCCGCGATCGGGGCCCACCAATCGGCGGGCCGGCCTCTCGGGCTTGGGGCCTCTTTTGTTCTGCGCCGGCCCGTGTAGCCCTATGTTGCGTCGGGGTCGGCGCGGAGAAGGGAGACACCGCGCTTTTGCGCATTGGTGCCGGTCCCACTGCGCATGCACAGACCCGCAGCGGCCATCTGATGCCGGGGATCGGCAGCTGGAGCGGCATGGGTCGCTCCAGTGCCGTGCTGGCCCCATTTAGGGGTCAGAATTTCTGCTCCTGAGGGCATGTTGACGCCGTCGACAAATGCGACGGTGGTTACAACGGTGTCAACAATTAGCCTCAGGATCAGAGAATCCCGCCCCCTATTCTCGTAACCCTACCTGACCTGTACATCTTTAGGAACTAAGGGCCAATTTAGCATGGCCAATGCATCTAACGTGGACTGTGGGAGGACACCAGAGCACCCAGCGAAAGCCCACGCAGACAAGGGGAGAATGTGCAAATTCCACACAGACAGTCACCCGAGGTCAGAATTGAATCCAGATAGTCTCTGGCACTGTGAGGCAGCAGGGCTAACCACTGTGCTACTATGCCACATTCTGGGCTGCTTAATTCTGGCACTTCTCAAATTACCCTCCTTAAGTAAACTTCAAATAAAGAATAGAAGGCACAATTCTAGAACTGCTGATTGAAATAAATTCTGAAGCTGTGTAAACTCTTGTGGTTACAAGCTTTTAATTTTATACAATCCGCTGTTCACCCTAGCTGAGTGATTTCAAAAATAGGGAAGTATGTCATCCTTTCTATTGATAGTGAGGACGTTAATTAAGACAATTATCTACTAACTCAATTCTCAAACACATCTTCATATGCCTGTTCGGCTGGATCAAACTTTCAGCACCTTTGCTGTCTGGTTTTTAGATGATAAGTTGGATGCAAAGCAATTTAAATAATGAGTGACATCATTGTAACAGAGTGTGTCACAAAACAGGATGATAAATTCACTGTGAAATTAATAGATTAATATATTAATAGATTGCTAAGATTTATATCAGTGATTGATTGCTTTGTTCCATTGGAACAGTGGTTAGCACTGCTGCCTCACAGCGCCAAGGACATGGGTTCAATTCTGGCTTCGGGTGATTGTCTGTGCGGAGTTTGCACGTTCTCCCCGTGTCTGCATGGGTTTCCTCCGGGTGTTCCAGTTTCCTCCCACAGTCTAAAGATGTGCAGGTTAGGTGGAATGGCTGTGCTAAATTGCCCCTTGGTGTCGAAAAGGTTAGGTGGGGTTACCGGGTTACTGGGATAGGGCGGGGGATTGGGAGTAGGTAGGGTGCTCTTTCGGTGGGCCAGTGCAGATTTGATGGTCTGAATAGCCTCCTTCTGCGCTGTCGGGATTCTATGATCATTTGTGTCCACCAAATTGCAGTGCATTTAATAAATGCATGATTTGTTAGCTCAGTTTTCTGACCACAAATATAATGCGGGCACAGATATTAGGTTTTAATGGTGGATGAAGATAACCATTTGGCTGCTTATATTCACGCATCTCGGGGGATTGAAATCTCCTTCATTGTGGCATCCAATTGCTTCCAAAATGTTTTGAGGGTTCCTGCCCCTACTGCTCAACCTGGAGGCCTGTTCCACATGTTGACCATTTCATGGGATCAACTTTGACTTTTGGGTAGCTGATCAGCTGAACAACTGACTAACTGGCTGAACCCCAAAAAGCATCTCCTGGCAGACTCAAGCTCATCACATTCAGATGAATGATTTTCTATTCCATTACCAGTTTTATATATTTCTGTAAGATAACCTCTTTCCGAGGCTGAAAGGCCCAAGAATTTTCAGTCTTGATATTAATCCAATGGTTGTTCAGTGCATTGCTTCTTAGTTCTTGAATGCTTCCATTGTTCCTTGGCAACCAGAAACAAGGCAGTATTTAAGGTGTGGTCTGACCTGAGAACGCCACAGTTTGATCACGAGCTCCTCTGATATGCAGTTAACTGGTTTGGCTATGTAGCTAAACATTTTATGTGTTTTGTTGACTGCTGCCCTGTATTAGTTGCACATGTTGAGTGACAAAGTTTTCAGTGTTCTAAGTCTCTATCAGCCTCATCAGTGTCTTCCTTCGCTGCGTGATCACACACCAATCTTCCCTCGCTGTGTGACCACACACCTGTCTTCCCTCACCACGTAATCACACACCTGTCTTCCCTTGCTGTGTGATCACACACCTGTCTTCCCTGGTCATGTGATCGCACACCTGTCTTCCCTCGCTGTGTGATCACACACCTGTCTTCCCTCGCTGTGTGACCACAAACCTTCTTCCCTTGCTGTGTGACCACACACCTGTCTTCCCTCACCAGGTAATCGCACTCCTGTCTTCCCTTGCTCCATGATAACACACCTGTCTTCACTTGCTGCGTGAACACACACCTGTCTTCACGTGCTGCGCGAATGCACACCTGTCTTCATTCGCTGCGTGAACACACAGCTGTCTTCCCTCGGTGTGTGATCGCACACCTGACTTTGCTCACTGCTTGATCACACATCTGTCTTTCCTCGCTGTGTGATCACACACCTGAGTTGCTTTGTTGTGTGATTGCACACCTGTCTTCTCTCACTGTGTGATCACACATCTGCCTTCCCTCACTGCGATTGCACACCTGTCTTCCCTCACTGTGTGATCACACACATGTTTTCCCTCACTGCATTGATCGCACACCTATCTTTGATTACTGCTGTGATCACACACTTATCTTCCCTCACTGTGTGATCGCGCACCCATCTTCCCTTGCTGTGTGATAGCATACCTGTCTTCCCTTGCCGCATGATCACACACCTGTCTTCCCTACCACATGACCACAGACCTGTCTTCCTCGCTGCCTGATCACACAGCTGCCTCTCCTCATTGACTGATCATATACCTGTCTTTCCTCATCACATGATTGCACACCTGTCTTTCATCACCGCATGATCACACACCTGTCTTCTCTCATCATGTGATCGCACACCTGTCTTCCCTCGTCGCATGATCACACACCTGTCTTCCCATACTGTGTAATCGCACACCTCTCACCTGTGCATGTCACCGGCACAAATTTTAATTGCAATTATGTATGAACCAGCAAATAACAAGAGAACGGAAGACTCTCCCACTTACTGTTCTGCTGTCGGGACTGATGCATCACTTTTAAAATCCCGCCCAAATTTCTGCAAAACCTTAGTGATACAAAGGCAAAATACTGCAGGTGCTGGGAAATACTCAGCAGGTCAGGTAGCGCCTGTGAAGAGAAAAAAATAATTAATGTTCCAGGTCAGGGAAGACGGTCTCGTTTCAATTAACTCTGTTCTTTCAAGGGTGGATTGGTGGCGCAGTGGTTAGCCGAACTAGGACCCTGGTTCGGTTCTGGTCCCAGGTCACTGTCTGTGTGGAGTTTGCACATTCTCCCCGTGTCTGTGTGAGTCTCACTCCCACAAGCCAAAGATGTGCAGGGTAGGTGGATTGGCCACACTAAATTGCTCCTTAATTGAAAAAAGAATTAATTGGGTACTCTAAATTTATTTTTTAAAACTCAGTTCATTCACATGAAGAGCCCCCACCTCATCGCTGCCAGGTCACCACAGGGGTCTCACCTGGATCTCGGTGGCCATCACATTTACTCAGTGGAGCAGTATGTGCCTGAGTAGAAGGAAGCAGGTATGGCTGCTTGTGTTGCCCCTGCTGGTGCTGAGGGTTGGCATCAGGGAGGTTCAGCTGAACACGAATGAAGTGCTGGACAAATGAACTAACTTTGGCGAAGTTGTCAAACACCTGTCAAGTAGTGCAAAGACCAACTGAGATAAGGGGTGCTTTGAATAGCAGCCTCTCAGCTGGCCAAGGCTGGTGCTCTTCTGTTTCACTGATCAAAGACTTCCCAGTCTGTCAGTTTCACTGAAGGAGATCTTCCCACTGTGCACTCGTTTTGGTGCCCAGGCGAGTTGCTGACAAGTTGGGAAATAAGTTCCCAGGCTGGGAAATCCAGAATCCAGGGTTCAAGAAGCTCTTAACTGTCTTTTTAATTGCCTTAATTAGTCTCCTGCCAGATTAAAGATGCTCCCAGTGATACCCAGAAGAGTGTGGGACGATCTTGGAGTCTCAATCCGATGCCAATTCCAGAGGATTTAACTCCCTGCATGCACAAATGCCCTTGGCTGGGAAAACTCGCCCCTTTGAATGCTGAATGGAACAATTGTAACTATTTGGTTCCTTTATTTTTTTCTCAAGGTCAATTAAATTTAATTCAATGAATGCAGCCCAGACGTTTGCTCCTGATAAATCAGATCTAAAGCTGATTGATATGTTACTGTAAAGCAGTTATATTGAATCATCTTTAAGATGTTGATCCAATATTTTAACATTTTCACAAGAAAGGAGTGTGAGAAGGAAATCTTCCCAGTTCACCCTAAGTGTCAAGATGTTTGAGTTCAGTTTCAGAAACATCCAGCGAAGGACTTTCAGAGTTATGAATGTCAGAAATAAATTCCATAATTTGTATTACTTTAATTCTAGGATTATCAGCAAAAACAAAAGTAGGAGATTGTACAGCTGCCCATCGTTGACATCAACAGCTACATTTGATTTCTCTCTGTTAGATTTTTTTCCATCTTATTGATGGGTTTGCCAAACTTCACTTAACCTATAAGGACTTGTAAAGCTTTCCCCTGTGTGAATTTGTGTAACTGGGAAGGAGAAACAGATGCTGATGTTATCATTTTGAGCACGCCTGCAGTTACTTGTAGGAAGTGATTTTTCAATAATAATTTTAGTAAACTCCCATATCACCGGGGATTCAAGGAAGACCGGGTGGCTCAGTGGATTAATGCACCATGGCACCGTTGGGCCATGCACACTTGGAAGGTCAAGATGAAAGCCTGGTGGTTTTAGCAAGGACATTAGTAGGTATATACCACAGATTGATATCTGTGTTTCTGTAATAGTCTAGCTAGACTAGCTAGAATTTCCATTCTTGATCATTATCCAATAACCCTTTGGATATGTTTCAATGTTGGGTGTGTGGGTGATCAGGAGTGGTCAACTATATATTTTTCCAATATGGTATTCTTGGGAAGTAGGTGATACTGGCAACTTCACATCTCTGTTGTCATTCCCAGTTGCCATGGGAAGATGGTGGTTGGCCTTTTCTTTGCACCACTCCAATAATTGTGTATTTTGGGCTCCCACCATGGTTTTGGTGAGGAATTCCAGGATTTTGGCCAACAAATGGCGAAGGAATAACGGTATATTTTAATGGTGTGTGTGATTTAGGGAGAACAGTGTTTCCATGATCTTGTCATTCTTGGCAGAGGTCTGAAGTAAACTTGGTACGTTACTGCGATATGCACCGTAGCAATGGTGTGCCCATTGTGATGGAGGCAGTTGAATGTTGCGTCACACCTCCTCCCACTCGTTTCTTGGGCATTGATCAAGTGAACTGCACTGCCCTGGATAGCGTTGAGCTCACTGAATATTATTGCAGCTGTTCCCATCCAGGTGAGCAGTTCATAACCCATCATAGTCCCTACTTAATCCTTGTTGAAAGGACAGAGATTTTGATTCATCAGATGGTGAGCCACTTCTCAAAGAGTCCCTTGTCCCTGTCTGTTTTTCACATTGTCACGTTGATGATATAGCTCATCTTAATCCTCTGGACACCCAACTTCCAGATATTTCAACAGAGGTTATTGGCTAGTGATGCCTCCAGATCTTTGATGGGAGGAGGAATTTGGGGTGGTGGTGCCTTCAAAGGTGAATGGAAGATCGTTCGGACTATTTCTGTTGGAGATGCTCAATGTTTGGCACTGATGTGGCACAAACGTTACAGGTCATTTGTCGCACCAAACCTGGATGTTGCCCACACAATAGTGCAGACAGGCAATGGCTGCTTCAAGAGGACATAAATGGAATTGTATAATTAACAGAAAACAGCCCCTATTCTGACATCATGCTGGAGGGATTGTGATTGATCAAGCAGCTGAAAATAGTTATGCCAAGAACACTTCCTTGAGAACGCTTGCAGTGAAATCCTAGGGCTACAATGACTTGCCCTAACATTCGTGGCCATCTCCCAGGTGTGACCCTATTCATTGGAGGACTTTGTCATTGACCCTCTGTGACCTCTGTTTTGTTAGGACTCCTTGGGGAGACAGTGGCATAATGGGGATTAAAATATAGAAGCAAAGGCCAATGCTCAGGGAACATGGGACAAATCCCATCATGTCAGCGACTGCAATTTAAAGTTGATTAATATAATCTGGAATTGAAAGTTCATCTCAGTAATGGTGACCATGGGCGGAATTTCCCGCACCCCCCTAGCATGTTTTGCGGCGGCGGGGACGGCCCACGATTGGTGGGCGGCGGGATCTTCCAGCCCCATTGCTCTCAAAAAGGTTTCCCGTTGTTTGCACCCTCTGTTGCACGGGAACACTTGGAGGGGGGAGGGGGAGGTGGGGTGGGGGGTGGGTGGTTACCATCGACGGGAACGGAGGATTCCATCGGCGAGAGCAGTCAGAATGTCCTGCTCTATGAAGCTATCATCGATTGTTGTAATAACCCATCTGCTTCACTAAAGTCCTTGAGGGAAAGAAATCTGCCATGCTTACCTGGTCTGGCCTACATGAGATTCCAGACCCACAACCAATGTGGTTTACTCTTAACTGCCCTCTGAAATTGCCTAGCAAGCCACTCCGCTCAAGGGCAATTAGGGATGGGCAGCAAATGCTGGTCCGGCTAGCCAACACCCCATGAAAGAATAACAAAAAGCTGACTACAGCCTTGATGTTGAGGGGAACTGCAGCTCACTTCTCTAGTTGACATTGTCCAGGCTTACACATGTAGTATGACCTGTTGAGCAAGATATTGGATATATCAAACGCTCTATGGCCTTCAATAATGAGGTAAATAAAGGGTTAAAATGATCCTGTTATGTAAGAGAAAACAACAAATTAAACATGAATCTGTTTAACTGCACATAACTGAATTACTGTTTGACACTAATTATTTCCAACTTAAATATTTATGGGTTAAAACTTTCAGAACGAGTCACATTCTTTTTTTTTAAGTTGATAAATCACTTAAAAAAATCCTCTCGTTTCATGCTTCACTTTTATCAGTGTGAGGGAAGGAAATGTGGATAGTGGTAGTGTACTCCTATTTCAAACAACACCAAGGTGATAATTAGAATGTCAAACATTTTTTGCCATATAAACTTACCTACACTCTGGGTGTAGAGGCTTATTACAGATGGAACAATGCTCTCATAGAGATCACAGGATTAACTGACTGTTCGTCTTTCACTGCCAAACAGGGGCATCAAAACAGTTTTACAGAAAAGCTATTCATAACCTGTTGACTAAAACAGCAAGATTATCGTGGCATTGCCCCAGCTTGTAGCTTTGCTGCTACCGCAGAACAAGTTGTGAGCAGGTCCCGGGGCAGAACACCAGAAGTGAAAAGTTTAATTCATTTTTTTCATGAATTGGCTTCGTTCCAGCCTGGGAAAGGTTCAGCGAATGAAAAAAAACCTCACTCCTTAATTTCCACACCAACTTTTATTTTTGACGTTACCCTTCGAATTAAAGTTTGCTGCATTTTAAGACATGGGACGCTCTGATGTTACTTCCAGTGGAGAATGGTAGAAAATGAATTCCATAGAACATGTGTTTATCTTAGAAATTGTGAGAAAAAAAATTCAGTACTTGAAAGTTCTGTGGACTTAAAGAAAAATATTTAGCAATTGATTTCAGATTTAATATTATAATATAGAGCAATAAATGCCATGTAATAAGGGTTCATTTGATGAACTCCCACAGTGCAGGATTTACTAACGGAATGTGTTTTTGTTAACACCCCTGTGAGGCTGCTTGCAATCTTTTCATATCTCAAAGGCACTACATAAATTCAAGTGCTTGTTTCTCTGAAAGTAAAGTGGAGTAAAAAGGGTCCTGCCACCTCCGTTGTGGCAGAGATGTCGTAAAGGCTGATTTTAATGGATTCACCTTATTGAACTGGGCCACCAGAGTTTCTTAAAAAAAAGCTTTGCGTAGCACTTTTCAGCAAGACAGTGGGGATAAATTTCCATTGCTGTTATACCAATGGGGGAACCATATGAATCTGCTGGTGGTCAGGAGAGGTATTTACACAAGGTTTTCCTGGGTCAGCTTAATTGCATATCCACTCGTAAATCCCTTGTGAAACAGTTGTAAGCTGCTGGAATGCATGGGAATTGGAGTGTGGCCTTTTAAAAAAAAAAGACAGCTCCACTGATCAAGAGGCAATGAGGGAAAATAGCCACCCACCCCAATGGTAAAAGGAAAGCATAGGAGCAGGTGTCAGTGACTGGAAAAAGTTGTTGGTAGTGACATGTTGAGACAGAATATCTACGACGACTAGGAATAGCAGGTTTGTGGCTGGTGACAGCTGTAGAGATTGGAGTGCAAACACCACGAGGATATATTCAGACAGAAATGGAACTGATATCCAGCTTGTCAAATCTGAAAGCTTTGTTCTTATGAGCTGCGTATGAGAAATTAATTGTTCAGACAAGCTGTCATCGCATTTCAGAAAGTTCCACCCTCCAGTACTAAATGCAAGTTTGTGTATCTACTGCACACTCAGATCGGCTTTGATTGTAACACTGAATCAGGATTCATACCATTGTATGTTCCAACATGTCTGACACATATTTTGAATAGTAGTGATGGGAAATTGTGCATGATTGTTTGATAACCCATGATATTACAATTGCTAACCCCTGACTAAACTTTATGACCCTGAATTTCCATGAGCTTTTTAATGCACTCCTGCTGTAAGCCAGCTAGCTGGGTGTGGAGAAAACAGGGCGGACTTTAAAGGGAGGGTCAATCAAGAAGGGTGTATAACAGGTAGCGACTATTAGAGTGGCGACTAAATGCATTCTGGTTTTGTGGAAAGGTAAAACCAACATTAATGTTCCAGGTGATCATGTGTCATGCGAGAATTGACAGTGAAAGTAATTATGTGATGTCAGAAAAGCTGTTAAGTTTTAAAATACTACAGCAAATCTCTGGAGAGCTCAGTTTGCTTTGTTATCTGCATGCTACGTTTCGAGGACCAAATCTAAACATTTGCTTTTAATAAAACCATCACATCTTTCCGTGCTACTTGGAAGTCAAAATTTCCAGATTGATTTCAGTCAAGAGTGATAATACCATTATCCCAGCAAAGCAGGAACAATCACATTCACATTTAATCATTTCTGTTATTAAAGAAATTATATTGTGAATTACACAAGAACAGCACAGTGTGAACCCTAGTATAAAAGTAAAACCCTACGCCTTTTCAATTAATTGCGTTAACAGCTTGGTCATGAGTGAAATTTGTTTGGCGGATTCTCCATCGTTCGATGTTGGAATCAGGAAATGCAATTGGGCGGAGACAACAAAATTGCGGCGGGCGCCAGGTCCATGGCAAATCGCAACTCTCTGGTGCCTCGACAGTGACGTCAATGCGTTCTACTCCGCACGTATGGTACATGCCGTTTGCATATCATTAGCGGACCTGACCCGGTATTCTCCGGGGCCTCCATGATTCTCCGCCCCCACTAGGGAAAATCCCCGACAGCGAGATTCACTTATGCTTGAGAAACAAGCGCCGTGGCTGATGAGGGAAATAGAGGAGGTAGGACACAGAGAGGCACGACCGTGGGTTGCCGAGCTATACACTGGCTGGGTGGGGTGGGGGCCTATGCCAAGGCCAGGGGGGTGACCACGGGACAGGCCGTGAGGCAGGGTGGCACCCCATGGCCTGCAAGGCAACCATCTCGCTGAGCAACCCACTGATCACCCACCTTGACCCCTAGTTCTGCAGAGTGACAATGGCTGTCTAGGCACTCCCACCACAACACCCCCACAGTCCAGCCCCCATTCTCCCACCCCACCACCCGTCCACACTCCATCCTCCGCCATACCACCCACCCAACCAGCTTCCACCCGCTTGCGGGGCATCATGCGGCCCACCCAAGGGCAATGCCCACAATAGCCCCCACAGGTGGGTGCCGGGTGGATGCCATGGAGCATACTACTGGCAAAGGCAGCACTAACCGACAGTAACTTGGCAGCACGGACAGGCGCCAGGACCAGAGGCCCCACGGTGCTCGGCACCTATGGGGCCAGGGGTGCGGGGATGCGGGGAGGGGGGTGGGTGGACATGCGGGGCCAGGGTCTACAGTGCCAACCGGGGCCACCAATGTAGCCCATTGGACCTGGCTGGACATGCTTGCTAACATGTCGGCCTTTCACCCCTGCAGACAATGGATATTGGAATTCAACCAATGGTGGCCTTCCTGCCAGTTGCCGCAGCCCTGGGGAATGCCCTACGGCTGTACGAACTGCAGTTGCTTGAGGAGGAGGAGGCTGCAGCCGCTGAGAATGGGGATCTGGCTCCAACACAGGCTGAGCAGGAGGAGGAGGTGCAAAGGAGAGACAACATGAGACCTCATGTGTACCTGCAGTGCCTGTCATTCGAGAACCTGCCGGACCGGACATGCCATCAAAGACACCAGCTCAGCAGGGGATAGTGCAACATATCTGTCAGATCATGACGCACCTGGCACCGTGGTGGAATGGTGGTATTCCAGGTGCCGAGTGGTACCTATCCGGGATCTCACAGAGCTCGGTGCACAGGTGCAACTGCATCAACATGGAGGCCCTATACGCCCTGTCAGCACAATACATCCATTTCAATGTGGACCGAATCCACCAGGATGCCCGGATAGTGGGTACGCTGCCATTGCCCAGAAGCCCCGGGTCCAGGGGGTGATCGACGGGATGCTATTGCCCTACGAGCATCTGCTGATGACAGGCTGGTCTACACAAACTGAAAGGGGCTCCACTCGATGAACGTCCAGCTGATGTGTGACTATCAGATGCGCATCATGTACGCATGTGCCCGGTACCTGGGCAGTGTGTACGTTGCCTTCATCCTGGCACACTCGACGATTTTGGCCTCTTCGATGCACACCATCACCTGGGGGTTGCCTCCTGGGTGACAGGGGTTACCTGTGGCGGTCATGGCTGATGATACCTATCCATAGGCCACAGACTGACGCAGAGCCTCGCTACAACAATGCCTATACCGCAATCAGTAGCGTGATCGAGTAGTGCTTCAGGTTGCTGAAGATGTGGTTCAGGTGCCATCCGTTCTGGAGGGGCCCTTCAGAATGGCACTGGGAGGGTCGCCTGCACCATGGTGGCTTGCTGCATCCTCCACAACATTGCGCAGCAGTGCAGCAACGTGCTGGAGGAGGGGGATGAACGTTAGTCCTCATTTGACGAGCACGATGCGGGGTAGGGCAAGGATGGGCAGGACATAGCAGGTAATGGAGCCCGAGCAAGCATAGGAGGCCGCACAATGTGTGCGCCGGATGCTCTGATCAATTCCAGGATCACCAACGGGTGGGGGGACTGGCCAGGGGTACGGACATCGCATCCCACCCTCACCCTCTGCCCCTCACACCCTCTCTACCCCCTCCTTGATACATACCTGCCGCACTACAGAGTGGGGGCCCTGTGTTGGCAGTAACAGTGGGTCAGGTCCATGGGTTGGAGGATGATGACAACCCGCTCTTCGATGAGCTCTGGTGCTCCGCACCGTTCGACAATGTCTGAATCCCGCCCACGACTGAACTTTCCACCGTCCTCCTGGGTGATCCTTGCATGCAAGTTGGCCATTCCATCGCCTGGAGCCACTGAATCCCCTGGGGGAGGGGGGGGGGGCAGCAGTGGGGTGGGCGGGGGTGGTGGAATGGGGGTGGGACACCAGAGCGGTAAGTGCTGATTGTACTATGGTCCCTGGGTCAAGCCTAACCCCAACATCCGCCCATCCCTCACCCGCCTGCACCCCCTTTGCGGCTTGCCCAGCCCATCCCACCCCTCGCACTCTTCGGAAAGAGCCTCGAGGCAAGTTGTAACATTATGCACAGGTGTTTAATGTGAAAACATATATACAGATTTGTGCCCTAGACCGCATCGCTGAACTGTGCTCTGCACAGTTTACCTGCTGCCTAATTTTCTGGCCGAATGGGCCCTAACACCACATCTTAGTAGATTCCCAGATGGTACATTAAGTCTGGAGGTGGCCTGCTGTGATTCCTGGCCTGCGATCTGGGTTCCCTTTGGTGGCCGTCTTCTGGGGCGACAGGGCCTGGATGGGACTGACTGCTTCTTGGGTGTCCCAGGTGGCATGGTGCCATGCTGTTCCACCCACTGCCCACCAGATGCACCAAGGACGGGGGGGGGGGGGGGGGGGGGGGGGGGACATCTGAAGTGCGGAGTTCCGACATCTCCCCTGCAGGAGTCATCAGCACAGGCCCCATCACCTCCTCCTCCCTTGGGGTGCCCAAAGGTCCCCAGGCTATTCCATGGGACAGGGGTGCATGTGGAGCTATCCCCTGAGGCTTCCCCGCCACCTGCCAGCCCTGGAGGCCTGCTGCCCCTCGACCAGGGTCTGCATGCTCACTGCCATGGAGCACAGGGAATGGACGACTTCCATCTGGGACTGCGCCGCATCACTCATTGACTGGGCCACCACCTTCTGGGTTTGTGCTGCATCAGCCAGTGACTGCACTATCTCCCTCTAGGACTGGGCCACCTTCCACGATGTCTGTGCCACGTCAGCCAGTGCCTGGGCAACACTCTCAGACATGGTCCAATGTGACTGGACCACGCTCAGGAGTGCCGCTGCAATGCCAGGTGGCGTTGGCACATAGCTGCCTGTGAAAGGGCAGCCCTGTCCTGGACCTCCGCCACGGCCTGCACAGCTTCCCCAAGCCTTGGACATGCTGATCCATAGCTGATCACGCCCTCCCAAGGCCTCCACCGCAGAAGTCCTGTGCAGTGTTGGCCTGGGTGGCACGCATAGCCAGTGCCACCTCCTGCTCCTGCACACAGTTGGACTCCTCCAGCTGCGCCTGCAGGTGCAGGGTGCTCGCTGACATTCCCTCATGTAGTCACTGGCTCTGCGACTGCATCATGATGGATGGGACTGTCCAGAACAGAAGCCCAAAGCCTATCTGTACGGCAGCTACCTCCACCTGATGTACCAGAGCATGTGTGTGATGTCATAATATACACCAGTATATCATGGTGCAGACACACTGATGGACACACACAGGGACCAATCAACATGTACAAACACCGCAGCCAATCACCAGTTAGAATACACACACTATAAAGGCAGAGGGCACCACGGTTCCCGCTCATTCTGGGTGCTGCCTCTGAGTGTAACAAGAACTCATCCAGCCCAGCACAGACTCACAACACGTGCTGAGAGAATCAACTGGTTCGGACAAGGCTTAGGTCTCTAGTTTAAGTTAGCATCATTTAGACCCACAGTCATCGTGTGTTAGTTAGTTAGAAGTAGTTAATAAAATTGAGTTGAACCTTCACCTGTGTTGGAAGTGTCTGTTCATCTCTCCAGCCTACACAAGCAAACACATCATGATACCAGGAGTTGAGGAATGCTCGCACTTCTGAGACCTACCCTTCAGTGATCTGCCTTCCACCAGTCTCCAGACATCCTACAGAATGGACTCCGTTCGCCCGCTGCCTCTCCGCATTGCAGGGAATCTGGGCTCAAACTGGAAACTTTTCAGACAGCGCTTCCAGCTGTACCTCGAAGCCAGGGACCTGGAAGCTGCCTCGGACGCACGGAAGATTGCTCTCTTCCTCTTCACAGCCGGTTACCACGCTCTTCACATTTATAACTCGCTCACCTTCGATGAGGGGGAGGACAAATTGAAATTCAAGACCATAATTCTGAAGTTCGACAGCCACTGCACGGTCGAGGTCAACGAGAGCTTCGAGAGATACATGTTTCAGCAGCGAATTCAGGGTAAGGACGAACCTTTCCAGTCCTTTATTACCCACCTCCACGTCCTTGCGCAGTCCTGCAACTACGGGTCCACCTCTGACTCCATGCCCCGTGACCAGATTATTTTTGGTGTTCAATCTGAGCCCCTGTGCCAGCAGCTACTGAAAGTAAAGCAGCTCACTCTCTCCACGGCCATTGATACATGTGTACTTCATGAACATGCCTCCACCGCTACTCCTGCATCCAGGCCGCTGAAACGGCCGGCAAGCCCCTTATGAGACAGAACGGGTCCAAATGATTAAATCTTTTCAGGCTCTGGATCTGAATGATGGCGGCCATTTTGTGTGCTTTTCACAGAGTCCCGCGCTTACACGCAGCGAATGTGCTGACGTCCCCGACCGCTTCGAGCTACCCTGGATCGGCCCGCGCATTTGCGGTGGCGCGACGAACGTCCCGACGCTCCGGCGTGTGGCAACTGCGGCTCCGCCCACTTAAAGCGGCAATGTCTCGCGAAGTCCCGACGCTGCCTGCAGTGTAGCAAACGAGGCCACTACGCTGCAATGTGCAGATCATCCATGCCTGCTGTTTTTAGGAGGTCCACTCAGCCCCAGGTGGGTTAGGGCTATCCAGCCTGCCATCAATGAACCTACTCTAGACCTTGATTCCGACTGTGCCTGCAATGACCCACAGGTCCCGTTCAAAATCGGCATTGTTACTATGAACAGGATGTCCCCCAAGCGTGGCACTGAACGCGTCCACGTCCACAGCGTCAGCCAGGATGATGAGTGGTGTGCCACCCTTACGGTCAACCAGAGTTCGTCGCCCACCTCAGAGACTGAACTTATGAACTCTGTACACATGTGGACTCTCTGAAATGTTTTTTTTCCTATATCCTTTATTGTTGCATTCGTTATCCAATTATTTCTAAATAGGTTCGTTGGTTGTTCCGGTTCATGGTAGTCATCTGCACCAGGCACCTTCCTCTGTAAATAATCTTGTTCCCTGTATATAGCTTTGTACATATGTCTTCGCACCTCACACGTAGCTAGGTACATTCTCCACACACCCACACTATTTATTAGCACATGCCTATATCAACATTTTTTTAATAAAAGGGGGGATGTCATAATATACACCAGTATATCATGGTGCAGACACACACTGATGGACACACACAGGGACCAATCAACATGTACAAACACCGCAGCCAATCATCAGTTAGAATACACACACTATAAAGGTAGAGGGCACCACGGTTCCCGTTCATTCTGGGTGCTGCCTCTGAGTGTAACAAGAACTCATCAAGCCCAGCACAGACTCACAACACGTGCTGAGAGAATCAACTAGTTCGGACAAGGCTTAGGTCTCTAGTTTAAGTCAGCATCATTTAGACCCACGGTCATCGTGTGTTAGTTAGTTAGAAATAGTTAATAAAATTGAGTTGAACCTTCATCAGTGTTGGAAGTATCTGTTCATCTCTCAAGTCTACACTAGCCAACACTTCATGTGGTGTGCACCAGATAGTGCCCAAAAGCCTCTTCACTAAGGTTCCCAACCAAGGTGAGCATTTCTGAGATGGTGGGTGGTTGTTGGAGACAGCTGTGACAGGAAATCAGTGCCATCATCGGACTCAAACTCCAGAGTTCCTGGGTCTAGGGTTAATGGCTCGTGTCCTTGTTGGTGGCTCCGTCACTGCTTGGCACTTGGGTCTGTGGCTGTGGGTGGGGGTGGGGGAATACCAGAAGAACCTGCTCCATCAGCAGCAGCTCCTGCAAGATACAAGGCAGGACGCATAATTAGACCGCAGGCCAGGGTGGAAGTGGGGGTTGTGGGGGTGTGTGGAGCAGGGATGAGAGAGTGGTGTGAAAGTGGTGTGGGGTTGAGGGTGGCGTGGGGTTGAGGGTGATGTTAGGGTGAGGGTGCTGTGAGGGGTTGAGGGTGGCGTGGGGTTGAGGGTGATGTTAAGGTGAGGGTGCTGTGAGGGGTTGAGGGTGGCGTGGGGTTGAGGGTGATGTTAAGGTGAGGGTGCTGTGAGGGGTTGAGGGTGGCGTGGGGTTGAGGGTGATGTTAAGGTGAGGGTGCTGTGAGGGGTTGAGGGTGGTGTGAGTTTGAAGGCGGTGTTGCGGTTGTGACACATGTGGGGTCTCACTTCCTCATCCGACGCTGATCCCCATCTTGGCGACTTCCCTTTCTTGGACCCACCGACCTGGTCCAGGACCCTCTGCTCTGCTGCAGTGAGGGGCCGCAGGTCCGGCGGTCCCCCTCCTGTCCGTTCCTGCTCCTGGCGGTTATGGGGGGTTTCCTTATGGGAGGGGCGAAAGAGAAAATGCATGTGTTTGTCAGTCCAATGCATACAGCCCAGGAGTGGGCAGCTGGTGGCTTTCGTGACGAGGGCATCTGGCTATGGCGGCCGGTCTGGGTGAGAGCAGGTGGTGCAGAGTGGAGGGTTCAGCCGCCCTCCGGGTGGGGAGGTAAGGTTATGGGTTTGTGGGATGGGGTTGGTACCAGGGACACAGTGCTGCCTATTCACCCTGGCTGCCCCGAGCAGGTTATGCAGTTTCGTCCTGCATTGCTGTCCGGTCCGGACAATGTTTCTGGTGGCGCTCCCCACCTCTGCCACCTATGTCCAGGCACGGCAAATGGCGGCGGATGGCAACCTCCTTCCCGGGCCAGGGTTCAGGGTCACCCCACGGCATCCAGCAGGGTCTGAAGCTCAGCGTCCGTGAACCTTGGAGCTGCTCTCCTTGCTGCCACCTGCTGGCTGGGATGGTGTGTGTGGGGAGTGAAGTGTGTATATGCGGCTGCAGCTTGTCAACCTCCTGAGTGTCAATGGCGAATCCGACAAATCCGGCACCATTTCCCTTTGGAATCGATTGTGTTCCATGTGGCGACTGTGCTCGCCACTTAACTATTGCTGAATCTGTCTAGGTGCCGCACCAGTTTTACTGTCGTAGAGGTGCGGGAATCTTGTCCCAGCGTCAACACTTTGGGCGCGATTCTCCGGCCTCGTTGCTGTCTCGCTTAAGCAAAACGAAGTCAGTGAATAGCGGGAGAGGCAGAAAACGAGAACCACCTCAGGCACCAAATGGTTTGCGATGCAATCGGCCAGTTCCCGGAGACAAAACCGCACATAGGACCACCATGCCAACTCCTATCATGTGTATCATACCTTGATGCCTGGACACTGCCTGAGCACTGCAGGAGGCAGCACCACACAGGCAGCAGCCAACATCTGAACACTTAGGGTGATGCACCATCAATTGGACTCGAGTCGTAGTGAAGTTCCAAACAACAGGCTTTATTACGCTAGATGTGAGACCGGCAGTGGTCGTACAGAGAAAGGCCGACTGCCAGCCAACACGAGCTCTTATACCCCGCCTTGTAGGCGGAGCTACCAACCTCTCAACTAATCGGCAGGGAGTCACATGACCAGCCACAACCAATGGGCAGCGAGGCACGTGACTTGCCTGGGCCAATGGGCAGCGAGGCTGCTGTACCAATGGCAGCCTGGTTCTCTGGTAATATGATCGCTCTAGCCATACTACCACATTCACCCCTTGTGGAGAAAGAAGCAGGGGAGGGGTGGGAAGGAGTGGTGGGAGAGAAGGGGGGCGGGGGGGGTGGGGTGTATGGCCCATAAAACTGGTAGTATGACTAGACCTTCTCGGGTAGTACTGAGGTAACTATGGCTGCCCACTGGCCCGTGATGAACGTGCAAGAAAACCATGCTATGTACAGTGTACAAGAGAGAAGAAAAACAACAATAACCATAGTAATAATAATTAAAAAAACATCGGCAAGGAACATGTGCAGAACATGAAAGTCCATAAGGTCCATCAAATTGACTCGATCAGCCGGATGGGTGCTTTCGGTGTCCTGCTGGACCTGCGCAGCGGCGCCGGTGACGTTGGAGCGGTGGCCGTCTGTGACTCCGAGGGCTGTGGTCATGGTCCTGTGTCCGTACACCTGGTCGAGTTGGTGGTAGCCGGGCTGGGGGAAGGGGTTCCTGTGCGGTGGGTTGCGGGGCGCTGGGGGCGCCGGGGGCGGTCAGAACTGGGGGGAGGGTGTTGGTGTTGGGGGGTGTGGCCGCACTTTGGCGGGTGCCAGGTCTCGAAGGGAGACCGTGTCCTGTCGTCCGTCCGGGATACTCCACGTACGTGTACTGCGGATTCGCGTGGAGTAGCTGGACTCGTTCAACCAACGGGTCGGACTTGTGCACCCGCACATGCTTCCGGGGCAGGATGGGACCGGAGGTGGCCAGCCAGGTCGGGAGTGGGGTCTCAGAGGAAGACTTCCTGGGGAAAACAAGAAGACGTTCATGAGGTGTTTGATTCGTGGCAGTACAAAGGAGGGACCGAATAGAGTGGAGGACGTCTGGGAGAACCTCCTGCCAGTGGGAGACCGGGAGACACCTGGACCGCAGGGCCAGTAGGACGGTCTTCCAGACCGTACCGTTCTCCCTGTCGACCTGACCGTTACCCCGGGGATTATAACTGGTCGTCCTGCTAGAGGCGATGCCCCTGCTGAGCAGGAATTGACGCAGTTTGTCACTCATAAAGGAGGACCCCCAGTCGCTGTGGATGTACGCGGGGTAACCGAACAGGGAGAAGATGGATAGGAGGGCTTTGATGACAGTTGAAGTGGTCACGTTGGGGCAGGGGATGGCGAACGGGAAGCGGGTGTACTCGTCAATCACATTTAAAAAGTGTATGTTGCGGTTGTTGGAGGGGAGGGGACCCTTGAAGTCCATGCTGAGACGTTCAAAGGGGTGGGAAGCCTTTACCAGATGTGCCTGCTCGGGGCGGTAAAAGTGCGGTTTGCACTCTGCGTAAATGTGGCAATCCCTGGTCACGGTCCTGACCTCCTCGATGGAGTAGGGCAGGTTGCGGGTCTGAATGAAATGAAAGAAGTGGGTTACCCCTGGATGGCAGAGGTCCGCGTGGAGGGTGTGGAGGCGGTTTATCTGTGCGTTGGCGCAGGTACTGCGGGACAGGGCTTTAGAAGGCTCGTTGAGCTTCCCAGGACGATACAAGATATCGTAGTTGTACGTGGACAACTCGATCCGCCACCGCAAGATCTTGTCGTTCTTGATCTTGCCCCTTGATGAGACCATCAATTCACGCGACACGTGGTTAGAAGTGAACAGTGGTTTTAATCGTCTTACAACAGAGCCTGCCTGTGAAAAGATGAACTCTAGATGAACTGGCAGGCAGGTTTTCAGCATCAACCTTTATACTTCCGGTTAGGGGGAGGAGCCGTGTGTGGAGCCAAGGGTAGAGCCCAGTACAAACTCCCGTACACTCCCAGTGCATTTCCCCCTAGTGGCAGAGTAGCGCAACTGCTCATGTGCCGAGCTTACAGAGACATAGTACAACATGTGTAATACAGTGTGAATTATGCTACTGTGATTCACCACATTCACCCCCTGTAAAAAAATCAAATCCGGTGGGGGTGGTGGCTTACAGATTGAGTCGGTCCGGTGGCCGAGTTGTCCGCTATGATCGGCGGAGCACCGGGGTTGCAGCCCCTTCTGGTGGCTGGATGAGCACCATCGGTTGGGGTACGATGGCGGACTCCGGGGGTGATTCCGCCCGAGCTTCGGACCCGTCTGGTTCGACTGGGGGTGCTGGGAGTTAGCTGGCGCGGGCGCGCAAAATAAATGTAGCGAACTTGTAGGTGCGGAGTCGTGGGGGCGAGTTGGGTGGGATGTAGTGTGAGGGGTACCTCGGCGGTGATAGTGGGGGGGTTGGAACCTGCAGGTGCTAGGTCCCGGAGGGATACATGTCCTGACGGCCGTCAGGGAACTCTATGAAGGTGTACTGGGGGTTAGAATGCAGTAGGAGCACTTTCTCTCCGAGTGGGTCAGTTTTGTGTGCCCTGACGTGCTTCCGGAGGAGTATTGGGCCCGGTGTCTTCAACCATACTGGGAGCGAGGCCCCTGTGGTAGTATCCCTGGAAGAAATAAAGAGCCGCTCGTGAGGGGTCTGGCTGGTAGCAGTACATAAGAGAGACCTAATAGCGTGGAGCGAGTCGGGGAGGACTTCTTGCCAATGGGAGATCGGGAGATTCCTGGACCGGAGGGTCAGTAGGACGGTCTTCCAGACCGTCGCATTCTCCCTCTCCACCTGTCCGTTCCCCCTGGGGTTGTAGCTGGTGGTCCTACTCGTCGCTCATGCCGAGCAGGTACTGACGCAGCTCGTCGCTCATAAAGGACGAACCCCGGTCGCTGTGTACATAGCTGGGGAAGCCAAACAGGGTGAAGATACTATGCAGGGCCCTAATGACTGTTGTGGGAGGTCATATAGGGGCACGGGATAGCAAAGGGAAAACAGGAGAACTCGTCTATGACGTTCAGGAAGTACACATTCCTGTTAGTCGAGGGGAGTGCCCCTTTGAAATCGATAGCGAGGGGTTCAAAGGGCCTCGAAGCCTTGACCAGGTGGGCCCTGTCTGGTCTGTAGAAGTGCGGTTTGCACTCCGCGCAGATCGGGCAATCCCTGGTGATGGCTTTTACCTCCTCGGTGGAGAAAGGCAGATTTCGGGCTTTAATGTAGTGGGCAAGCCGGGTGACCCCCGGGTGGCAGAGGTCATTGTGGATGGCTTTTAAGCGGTCGCTCTGTGCGCTGGCACACGTCCCGCAGGACAGGGCATCTAGGGGCTCGTTGAGCTTCCCCGGTCGATACATAATATTGTATTTGTAGGTGGAGAGTTCGATCCTCCACCTCAGAATTTAGTCATTTTTAATTTTGCCCCTTTGCGAATTGTCAAACATGAAGGCAACCGATCTTTGGTCGGTGATGAGGGTGAACCTTCTACCTGCGAGGTAGTGCCTCCAGTGACGAATAGCCTCCACGATGGCTTGTGCTTCCTTTTCGACTGAGGAGTGTCGAAGTTCCGAAGCGGAGAGGGGTCGCAGAAAAATGCGACTGGTCTCCCTGCCTGATTTAGTGTGTGAGGCACTCTCAATTACGACGCGAGAGCGAGGTCAGCAATCAAAGGCTTTAATATACAGAGAATAGGACTGCATCCGAGAGAAGTGTGCTCACAAAACGGAGTCTCATCTTATATCCTGTTTCCAGGGGGCGTAGCCAGAGGCGGAGTCCCCCAGGGTTCCAAGCCTCTTAAAGGGGCAAGGTATTAAAGGTAAATACCGATCATCACATTCACCCCCTGTTTAAAAAAAAACACATAGTCCGTCGGGGGTGAAGTGTTTTAAATTATAAGTTCAGTCTTTGTGGTGGTCTGATAGTCCGTGTTGACTTTCGCTGCTCTGGTGGTGGCGCCATGGATGCGGTCGGTTCCGAGGGTGGTCTATCCGGGAGCACTGTTGACTGAGCCTTTGCCCGCCTTGGAGAGGGGGGGTATCAGGAGTGATTAGGGTGGTCGGTGCCGGTGCCGGCTGGGGGGCAGGGGGCGCTATGGGGGGGCGCTGTCGAAGTCAGCGGTTGGTGCGGGGCCGGGAGCGTCGGTAGAAGGGGGGGGGGGGGTCGGTGGGGAAAAAGTCGGGGTCGGTGGGAGAGTCGATGGGGTCGGTGGGAGAGCCAGCGGGTGCCAGGTTTCGCAGGGAGACAGTATCCTGCCTGCCGTCGGGGTGCTCGACGTAGGCATATTGAGGGTTTGCGTGTAGCAGGTGGACCCTCTCGACCATTGGATCCGTTTTATGGCTCCTCACATGCCTCCGGAGTAGGACTGGACCCGGAGTCGTCAGCCAGGGTGGAAGCGAGACCCCAGAGGTGGACTTCCTGGGGAAGACAAACAAACGATTGTGAGGGGTCTCGTTCGTGGCCGTACAGAGGAGCGACCTAATGGAGTGCAGGGCATCGGGTAGGACCTCTTGCCAGTGGGCGATAGGGAGACTCCTTGACCATAGGGCTAGGAGAACAGCCTTCCAAACTGTCGCGTTCTTCCTCTCCACTTTCCCGTTTCCCCGCGGGTTATAGCTCGTCGTCCTGCTCGAGGCGATGCCCTTGCTGAGCAGGTACCGACGCAGCTCATCGTTCATGAACGATGTACCCCGGTCACTGTGAATATAAGCGAGGAAACCAAACAGAGCGAAGATGCTGCGCAGTGCCTTGATCACGGAGGCCGAGGTAGTATCGGGGCAGGGGACAGCAAAAGGGAAGCGGGAGAATTCGTCGATGACGGTGAGGAAATAGATGTTGCAGTTGTTGGACGGGAGAGGCCCTTTGAAGTCCACGCTTAGTCGCTCAAAGGGCCCAGAGGCCTTTATCAGGCGGGCCTTGTCTGGTCGATAGAATTGCGGTTTACATTCCGTACAGATCTGGTATGCCTTAGTCTGCGAAAGGTAGGTTGCGGGACTTGATGAAGTGGGCAAGCCGGGTGACCCACGGGTGGCAGAGGTCATCGTGGATGGCTCTCAGGTGGTCCAATTGCGCGTTGGCATACGTGCCGCGAGACAGGGCATCTGGGGACTCGTTGAGCTTCCCCGGGCGATATTTAATATCGTACGTATAGGTGGAGAGCTCTATTCTCCACCTCAGAATCTTGTCGTTCTTTATTTGCCCCGTTGTGCGTTATCGAACATAAAGGCAACCGACCGTTGGTCGGTGACGAGGGTGAACCTCCTATCGGCTAGGTAGTGCCGCCAGTGTCGCACGGCCTCCACTATGGCTTGTGCCTCCTTCTCGACTGCAGAGTGCCGAATTTCCGAGGCGTTGAGGGTTCGGGAGAAGAACGCTACCGGTCTGCCCGCTTGGTTGAGGGTAGCAGCCAGGGCTACGTCTGATGCATCGCTTTCTATTTGGAAGGGAATGGCTTCGTCCACCGCGTGCATGGCGGCCTTGATGATGCCGGCCTTGATATGGTCGAAAGCCGACTGGGCCTCATCCGTCAGGGGAAAAACCGTGGTCATAATGAGTGGCCGGGCTTTGTCTGCATATGTGGGGACCCACTGGGCGTAATAGGAGAAAAGCCCCAAGCACCATTTGAGTGCCTTGAGGCTACGGGGGAGGGGGAGTTCCTTAAGGGGACGCATGCAGTCGGGGTCCGGGCCTAGGACCCCGTTCTCCACGACGTAGCCGAGGATGGCGAGCCGGGTTGTGTGGAACACGCATTACTCTTTGTTGTACGTGCTGTTGAGGGCCCTGAACTTCCTCAGGTTTGCGTTGTGGTCCTGCTGGTCATGGCCGCAGATGGTGACGTTGTCCAAGTACGGGAAGGTCGCCTGTAAGCCGTACTGGTCCACCATTTGATCCATCGCCCTCTGGAAAACGGAGACTCCGTTTATAACACGAAAGGGTACCCTGAGGAAGTGAAACAGCCGACCGGCTGCTTCAAAAGCCGTGTAGGGGCGGTCCTCTGAGCGAATAAGGAGTTAATGGTAGGCCGATTTGAGGTCAACCGTGGAGAATACCCGATACTGGGCGATTTGAGTCACCATTTCAGCTACGCGGGGAAGTGGGTAAGCATTGAGTTGTGTGAAGCGGTTTATTGTCTGGCTATAATCCACTACCATTCGTTGCTTTTCCCCGGAGCGGACTACCAATACTTGGGCCCTCCAAGGGCTGTTGCTGGCCTCTATGACCCCCTCTTTAGTAGCCACTGAACCTCTGACTTGATAAAAGTCATGTCTTGGGTACTGTACCGGTGACTCTTGGTGGCGACGGGCTTACAGTCGGGAGTGAGGTTCGCGAAGAGGCGGGGTGGCGCAACTTTGAGTGTCGCCAGGCTGCATACTGTGAGTGGGGGCAGGGGTCCGCCGAACTGCAGTGTCAGGCTCCGGTGGCTGCACTGAAAGTCGAGGCCGAGCAGCAGGGGGGCGCAGAGTTGAGGAAAGATGTAAAATTTAAAACGGGAGTATTTCGCGCCTTGAATTGCGAGGTCAGCGACACAATACCCCGTGATTTGAACCAAATGGGACCCTGAGGCGAGGGCGATAGTTTGGGAGGCGGGGTGGATGCGCAGGGAGCAGCGCCTTACCGTGTCTGGATGGATAAAGCTCTCCGTGCTCCCGGAGTCGAATAGGCAGGTAGTGTCGTGGCCGTTGATTCGCACCCGCATCATTGAGTTTCGCAGGTGTTTCGGCCGCGATTGATCGAGTGTGATCGCTCCTAGTTGCGGGCCGTCAGAGTCGAACTCACAAAATGGCCGCCCGGAGTCACAAGATGGCCGCCGCTGCCGGTTGCACGTGTCGGGTTTCGAAGATGGCCGCCGCCAAGATGGCCGCTCCCATGATTCGCACGAGGTCGATGACGCGTCGGAAGTGGGCGTGCCCGGCCGCAGCGCGGCCACGTTGCGGGGTCTGTGAGGCCGGGAGTTTGATTTCTGGGCCTGATGAGGGTTTCGTTTGTGGCCTTTGGGCCCAGCCAGGCAGACTTTCGACGAAGTGCCCTTTCTTCCCGCAGTCGTTGCAGATCGTGGATCGGGCCGGGCAACGCTATCGTGGGTGCTGGCCTTGCCCACAGAAATAGCATGGAGAACCCCCGGAGTGAGTGGATCATCGCGTGGCACAGGCCTGTAGCGTGGCCGAGTCTGGAGGGGATCGAGAGGGGTTCGTAAGGTCCGCGGAGTACGTACGGAGGTTACGGTGGGCCGTTTCGAGAGAAGAGGCGAGCGTTACCGTGCCTTGGAGATCCTTAGCCCCGTCTTCTAGGAGCCGCTGCCGGATGTACGAGGACCTGATACCAGACACAAGGGTGTCGCGGATATGTAAGTTCCTGTGTTCTTCTGCCTTCACTGCTTTGTGGTCGCAGTTCCTCGTGAGCGCGGTGAGTCTTTCCACGAACCCGTCCAGCATTTCTCCGGAGCGCTGGCTGTAGGTCGAGAGCAAATGCCTGGCATGTACCTCGTTAGTAGTTTTTATGAAGCGTTTCTTCAATATTTCGATCGCCGCCTCATAGGTCGTAGTGGTTTCGATCATGGCGGAGAGTCGGTGGCTCACCTGGCCATGTAGTAAGCGCAGCTTGCGAGTGCTGTCGACATCAGTCGTTGAGGAGTCCAGATAGTCCTCGAAACACCGGAGCCAATGTTTAAAAATTTCCGGGGCTTCCGGCCACCTGCCGTCCAGGTTGAGTTTCTCCGGTTTCAGACCGCTCTCCATCTTGATGTGTCTGTAGGTTAAATTGAGGCACTCTCAATTATGATGCGAGATCGAGGTCAGTAATCAAAGGCTTTAATATACAGAGAACAGGACTGCATCCGAGAGAAGTGTGCTCGCAAAATGGAGTCTCATCTTATATCCTGTTTCCAGGGGGCGTAGCCAGAGGCGGAGTCCCCCAGGGTTCCAAGCCTCTTAAAGGGGCAAGGTATTAAAGGTAAATACCGATCATCACAGTGTGGCTGCAAGAGCTACTTCTGAGGCATCGCTCTCTACCCGGAAAGGGACGGATTCATCCACCGCCCACATGGCAGCCTTGGCGATATCCTCCTTGATGCAGTTGAAGCTCTGGCGAGCCTCAGCTGACAGGGGAAAAAGTGTGGCCTTAAAGAGTGGGCGGGCTTTGTCCGCATATTGAGGGACCCACTGGGCATAATACGAAAAGAATCCCAAGCACCGTTTGAGGGCCTTGGGACAATGAGGGAGAGGGAGTTCTAAGAGGGGACGCATACGGTCCGGATCGGGACCCTGGACTCCGTTTTCCACGACATAGCCGAGGATGGCTAGTCTGGTTGTGCGGAAAAAGCATTTCTCCTTGTTGTATGTGAGGTTAAGTTTCTGGGCCGTCTGGAGAAATCGTTTGAGGTTGGCATCGTGGACCTGCTGGTCATAGCCGCAGATGGTGACGTTATCCAAGTACGGAAAAGTGGCCCGCAGCCCGTACTGGTCCACCATTCGGTCCATTGCTCGTTGGAACACCGAAACCCCATTTGTGATGCCAAAGGGGACCCGGAGGAAGTGGAAGAGGCGGCCATCGGCCTCAAACGCCGTGAAGTGACGGTCCTCCGGGCGGATTGGGAGTTGGTGGTATGCAGACTTCAGATCCACCATGGAAAAAATCCGATACTGGGTGATCTGATTCACCATGTCTGCAATCCTGGGGAGGGGGTACGCGTCGAGGAGCGTAAACCGATTAATAGTCTGCCTATAGTCTATGACCATGCGGAATTTCCCCCCGGTCTTGACGACCACCACCTGAGCTCTCCAGGGACTGTTACTGGCCTCTACGATCCCCTCACGTAAAAGCCTCCGGACCTCGGATCGAATGAACACCCTGTCTTGTAGGCTGTACCGCCTGCTGCAAGTGGCTAAGGGTTTACAGTCCGGGGTGAGGTTGGCAAAGAGAGGAGGGGGGGAGATTAGCAGCGTGGCTAGGCTGCAGATAGTGAGTGGGGGTAGGGGTCCGCCGAAGCTGAGGGTGAGACTCTTGAGATTGCATTGAAAGTCGAGTCCCAATAAAAGTGGGGCGCAGAGTTCAGGCAGGATGTATAGTTGGAAATTAGAGTAGCTAGCACCTTGGATTGTTAGAGTTGCAATGGTGCGCCCTTGGATATGGACAGAGTGGGAACCCGAAGCGAGGGAGGTAGTTTGCCGCGCAGGGAAAACGGGGAGCGAACAGCGTCTTACCAGATCTGGGTGTACGAAGCTCTCAATGCTCCCGGAGTCGAAAAGGCACGGTGTACTGTACCCCGTTGATTTGGACCATCGTCATCGAGTTGTGGAGATGCTTTGGGCGCGATTGGTCCAGTGTTACTGCGTTGAGTTGCGGGTAGTCGGCGGCTTGGTCGGCTGCGCTGGGATGGCCTCGCGATGAGTGCCCGCTGAGGTCGCAGTCTTCAATCGAGTTTCTGAGTGTGGAGAGGATGGGGCCCAAGATGGTGGACCCCATGAGTCACCTGTCGTGGACCGCGTGGTGGGGGTCTGCAAAGATGACGGCCCCCATGGATTGCACGTGGCGGGTGTGGGCGGGGTCGGGGCATAGGCCGCTGCGTTCCGGGGCCTGCGGGCATGCGAGTGCGGAGGGCGATTACTTTGTGCCACTGGAGGTTTAGGGGCTGGGGCCTTCCTTGCCAGGCACACTCTGGCGTACTGGCCTTTTCGCCCGCAGCTGCTGCAGGTCACGTTGCGGGCCGGGCAGTGCTGCCACGCGTGGTGGGGCTGGCCACAAAAGTGGCAGGCTGGGGCAGCATGGTGGCTGGGTGGCCGCGCGGCGCTTGCCTGGGGGAGTCGCTGGTCAGGGGCCCATGACAGACCGCACAGTCGGCAAGAAATGAGGTGAGGCTACGAAATGAGACCTCCATAGTTGTAGCGAGTTCAACAGTATCTTCTAAATTTAGGGCCCCCTTCTCCAGCAGTCGCTGGTGCACGTAATTCGATCTAAGGCCTGCAACAAAGACATCACGGACAGCAAGTTCTCTATGTTCTGCAGCAGTTAAAGCCTGATAATTACAGTCCCGGATAAGGCTTTTAAGTCCCTGAGGAATTCTTCTAGCGATTCTGTAGGGCGCTGGCGGCGAGTAGTAAAAACGTGGCGCGTGTAGACCTCATTGATAGGCCTCATGTACATTCTATTGAGTAGGGCCAGAGCCTCTGTATATGAGCCGGTACAGTTTAGCTGAGTAGATATACGATGACTCACCCTCGCGTGCAGTAGACTGATTTTCTGCTCCTCCGTCGTTTCTGTGGTGCTTGCTTTACGCCTTAAAACATCGGAGCCAATGCAAAAAGATTTCTTTCGCCTCTGCATCCTGCGGGTCGAGTTCCAGTCGATTAGGCTTGAGGGCTGATTCCATGGTCATTCCTTACTGTTTATTAAGACGATTAATTGATGAGACCATCAATTCACGCTACACATGGTTAGAAGTGAACAGTGGTTTTAATCGTCTTACAACAGAGCCTGCCTGTGACAAGATGAACTCCAGATGAACTGGCAGGGAGGCTCTCAGCATCAACCTTTATACTTCCAGTTAGGGGGAGGAGACGTGGGTGGAGCCAAGGGTGGAGCCCAGTACAAACTCCCGTACACTCCCAGTGCATCTCCCCCTAGTGGCAGAGCAGAGCAACTGCTCGTGTGCCGAGCTTACAGAGACATAGTACAACATATATAATACAGTGTGAATTACGCTACTGTGATTCACCACACCCCTCTGTGCATTATCGAACATGAAGGCTACTGACCGTTGGTCTGTGAGGAGGGTAAACCTCCTGGCGGCCAGATAATGCCTCCAATGTTGCACAGCTTCGACAATGGCCTGTGCCTCCTTTTCCACCAAGGAATGGTGGATTTTGGAAGCATGGAAAGTCCGGGAGAAAAAGGCCACGGGTCTGCAAACAAGGAAGGGGGGTCGACCTTGAGGGACGCGAGGCTGCAAACAGTAAGTGGGGGAATAAGGCCGCCGAATTTAAAAGTTAGGCTCTGCAGGTTGCACTGAAAATCCAGTCCAAGAAGTGCCAGTGCGCAGAGGCGGGGGAGAACGAGGAATTTATAATTTTTAAAAACCCTCCCCTGGACCGTGAGGTCTGCTATGCAGTACCCGGTGATTTGGACGGAGTGCGAACCAGATGCCAGAGCGATTTTGTGCTTTACGGGGTGAACGGGGAGCGCGCAGCGTCTTACCGTGTTGGGGTGGACAGAACTCTCTGTGCTCCCGGAGTCCAGTAAGCAGCTTGTTTCGCGACCGTTGAGGTGGATCTGTGTGGTCGCTGTGGAAAGCGTGCGGGGCCGTGTCTGGTCCAGTGTCACCGAGGCGAGTCTTGGCAGGAACGCGGAGTCGTCATCCAGGACAGAGTAATCGCTAGCAGGGTCCTCCGTGCCGATCCAAGATGGCGCACGTGGTGGGGGATGAAGAAGATGGCGGCGCCCTGGGGTCACACGTGACGTCGGGGCCCCAAAATGGTGGCGGCCGTGGATTACTCATGGCAGTGGAGGGTGGAGGCAGCAAGGTTCGCGGGCTGCACGGGGCCCTCGGGGAGTGCAGGGGGGGCCCTGCGGTCACTGTCTGGAATGGCAGCGACCGATTTGGAGAGGCAGACAGCTGCGAAATGGCCCTTTTTGCCGCAGCTCTTGCAGACAGCGGTGCGGACCGGGCAGCGCGGGTGGGGGTGCTTGGCCTGCCCGCAGAAATAGCAGCGGAGGCCCATGGGCTTGTCTGGGCGTCCTTCAGCGCAGGTCTGGGGGTCCGAGTCGGCGGGGGTGAGAGGGCTGTGCCACGCTGCCCAAGGGGCTGCCGCGCGGCCGGGGGCATACGCACGCACGTTGCGGTCAGCGACCTCCAAATAAACTGTACTTTGCAACTTGTATTAACAGGCTTGTGGTAGCGTGGCCGCTTTTCGGGGACGAGCTCCACTGACCGCTTGACAGGGTCAGGGCCAATTGCGGGTAGGGGGGGATGTAAATCCTGGTCATTGGGGAGTTTACGCGGGGCCCTGGGCAGTTTGAGCCAGGGAGCTGAAGAGTAAACACCTATTGTATTGTCTTATATTTCTGTTATCTAACTGGTTTTGCCTTTCATTAAGAAATCTCTTTTATTTACTATCGGAAGCCTCCAGTGTATGTCTCGAGCCACCACAAAGCTTGTCTCAAATTTTCCTCAGTGCGTGTAATTCTTGCCCTGGGGGAAGGGGGGTGCGGAGTCTGGCAGAACTTACCAGAAATTTCCCTGTCAACCTCATAAGGGTTAAAACCTCCACGCGCCCCTTGCATGGTCATTGATATCGGTTCAAACCTCGTAGCAAATACTCCCAATGCCAGTAGTTCCTACTTCTCTGGCTCGTGAGAGATGAGTGAAATTCCAGAGGCCAACACACTGAATGGGCTGAGGCAAACCCCCAGTGAATCTCATCAATAGTGCTCCTACAGTGACAGTGAAAAAGAACATGGCCTAAAAACCTCAACCTATCCCCTATTAACTACTGTTGTCCCATTTGATCAGTCTACTCGTTATACAGACGTCAACCAACACAATGTCTAAAATGCTGGGGTGTCTTTGCTTTGTGTTCACTGACAACCTTTGAGTAAATTCTGTCAAAGTGTAACTAGCTTTATGGACTGATCAGTGTACAAAGTAGGATTACAGTTTACCCCCTGTGAATACTTGCATCTTTAGTTTGATGTGAAAGGAAATTCTGAAGACAGGAAGTGTTACAGCTCAGTAAATGTTAACTCAGGCACAGATCCAGCGTTCTCCACTGTACACTGCTTCACAAACACTTCAAATAAATTTCAACAATTTTTATTTTCTTTTCAACATTTGCTCTGAATGGTTGAACACAGTTGCAATCTGTCATTTGGACTTGTTAGTTGACATGTATTTTGTTGAACAATGAATTTGGATTTTGCTGCAAAGGGCATATTCATAAACATGGTGTTCAGGACCGCGATCGGGGGTTACCGATCGGCGGGCGGGCTCATTCGGGGGGGGGGGGGGCTATGTTCCTCCTCGCCGGGCCCCTGTAGGGCTCCGCGATGCTGCATGAGGGCCGGCACGGAGACGGCCATGGCGCGCATGCGCGGACCCGCGCCGGCCGTGCTGGGATACGTATCGGCAGCTGGAGCTGCATGAAGTGCTCCAGCGCCCTGCTGGCTCCCTGTGGGTTGGAGAAATGGCTGCTCCTAGCCGCCAGATGACGCCGTCGTCAAACGCTCCACCGTTTACGATGGTGTCAACACTCTGCCGCTAGAGAATTCTGCCCATGGTAACTCAGTAAAAAAGGGGTGTGGCTTGGCTTCCTCAAATGACAATACACTGTGAAGGACGAATCCCAGAAGAGGTAGGCGGCACATTTCTGAAGATGTCCTGTTCAGAAATCCAGGCCAGAAATGTAGAGCTCCGTCTTAGTGCAAAACGTAAGAGTGGAGTGGCATTCTGACGGTGATTACCACTCATTTTGAAAAACTTGAGGATAGACAAGTCCCCCGGGCCTGACGGGATATATCCAAGGATTCTACGGGAAGCAAGAAATGAAATTACAGAGCCGTTGGCAATGATCTTTTCGTCCTCGCTGTCAACAGGGGTGGTACCAGAGGATTGGAGAGTGGCGAATGTCGTGCCCCTGTTCAAAAAAGGGAATAGGGTTAACCCTGGGACTTACAGGCCAGTTAGTCTTACTTCGGTGGTAGACAAAGTAATGGAAAGGGTACTGAGGGATAGGATTTCTGAGCATCTGGAAAGACACTGCTTGATTAGGGATAGTCAGCACGGATTTGTGAGGGGTAGGTCTTGCCTTACAAGCCTTATTGACTTCTTTGAGGAGGTGACCAAGCATGTGGATGAAGGAAAAGCAGTGGATGTAGTGTACATGGATTTTAGTAAGGCATTTGATAAGGTTCCCCATTGTAGGCTTGTGCAGAAAGTAAGGAGGCATGGGATAGTGGGAAATTTGGCCAGTTGGATAACAAACTGGCTAACCGATAGAAGACAGAGAGTGGTGGTGGATGGCAAATATTCAGCCTGGAGCCCAGTTACCAGTGGCGTACCGCAGGGATCAGTTCTGGGTCCTCTGCTGTTTGTGATTTTCATTAATGACTTGGATGAGGGAGTTGAAGGGTGGGTCAGTAAATTTACAGATGATACGAAGATTGGTGGAGTTGTGGATAGTGAGGAGGGCTGTTGTCGGCTTCAAAGAGACATAGATAGGATGAGAAGTGGCAGATGGAGTTTAACCCTGACAAGTGTGAGGTTGTCCATTTTGGAAGGACAAATATGAATGCGGAATATAGGGATAACGGTAGGGTTCTTGGCAATGTGGAGGAGCAGAGAGATCTTGGGGTCTATGTTCATAGATCTTTGAAAGTTGCCACTCAAGTAGATAGAGCTGTGAAGAAGGCCTACGGTGTGCTAGTGTTCATTAGCAGAGGGATTGAATTTAAGTGCTGTGAGGTGATAATGCAGCTGTACAAAACCTTGGTCAGGCCACATTTGGAGTACTGTGTGCAGTTCTGGTCGCCTCATTTTAGGAAGGATGTGGAAGCTTTGGAAAAGGTGCAAAGGAGATTTACCAGGATGTTGCCTGGAATGGAGAGTAGGTCATACGAGGAAAGGTTGAGGGTGCTAGGCCTTTTTTCATTAGAACGGAGAAGGATGAGGGGCGACTTGATAGAGGTTTATAAGATGATCAGGGGAATAGATAGAGTAGACAGTCAGAGACTTTTCCCCCTGGTGGAACACACCATTACAAGGGGACATAAATTTAAGATAAATGGTGGAAGATATAGAGGGGATGTCAGAGGTAGGTTCTTTACCCAGAGAGTAGTGGGGGCATGGAATGCACTGCCTGTGGAAGTAGTTGAGTCGGAAACGTTAGGGACCTTCAAGCGGCTATTGGATAGGTACATGGATTAGGGTAGAATAATGGAGTGTAGATTAACTTCTTCTTAAGGGCAGCACGGTAGCATTGTGGATAGCACAATTGCTTCATAGCTCCAGGGTCCCAAGTTCGATTTCGACTTGGGTCACTGTTTGTGTGGAGTCTGCACATCCTCCCCGTGTGTGCGTGGGTTTCCTCTGGGTACTCCGGTTTCCTCCCACAGTCCAAAGATGTGCAAGTTGGGTGGATTGGCCATGATAAATTGCCCTTAGTGTCCAAAAGTCTATGATTAACCTAGGACAAAAGTTCGGCACAACATTGTGGGCCGAAGGGCCTGTTCTATGCTGTATTTCTCTATCTATTTCTCTATCTTCAGAAGATTCTCCTCAAGAGGAACAAGAAAGTAAGCTCTTTATTGACAGTAATGTTTCTTTCACGTTTCATTTGATTGTAAAATTGATTTGTTGATGCTTTAATAAGGACATGGGAGTCCACACCGAGGAAGAATAAAGAACTTTGGTTTATTGACAGTTAAGTTATACACGCTCCCCAGTAAATCCCTACCAGGTCTCTTCACCGTCGGCGCCTTACTGGCTGACCTTTTATACAAAGTTGAATGGAGTCCCCGCCCCTCAGCGGATGAGCTCGTACTCCGCGAGAACCACAAGGAAGATTATCCTTCCCACCCCATAAGTCCCGTGTGGGATGTGGCAGACGATAGATTTAATTTTTAGTCAGCTCGGTATCTGGCATGCATATCATGTATATATCTGAACCAAGCTATTGAGATGTCTGCACAGCCAGGTATCTGTTTAAGTGATAAACAGAACAAAAATCTCTCCCCTTAGCGAGCTATTCCTTTACATTAGTTCATAAATTTAGGGAGTTCAGGCACAGGTTTGCAGAACTGAGGCTCAAGGACACCCAAGTAGGCACAGGAGTGTGGCTGGGATTGAACTTGCCCAGTTAGCAATACCTATTCCATTTGGGCGTTGGCCTGAAGGAGTCCACAAAGCTAAATGCAAAGCTTCCCACTCCTTGGTGGCAGGTCGAGCCCTGCAGCTTCCATCGCTCAGCCAGCTGGTCATCCATCAATTTCCTGCCTGTCCAGCAATCAGATTACTTAACCTGCCACGAAGATTTGATTTAGTTCTCCGTTTCCATCATGAATGTGCCATCTTGGAACTATTTTGACATGAAGGACAGCAGACTTAACCTTCTGTAATAAGTCCACGGAGGCAGAAGTCCCGTCACCAGAATTCCTTTTATTTACAAACCCAGCAGCTGAACAACCATGACCATTCAGTCTGCTGTCTACACGGGGAGTGCAGAGGATTTGACACTCCCTGTTATATACACAGAAATGGAAATGGATTGGGCCACTAATCAGGGAACTCGTATTCTAATTGGCCAATCTCAAAGGCCTGGCCTAAGTCATTACACCTTCCATACCAACAAAGTATAGTCATTCATTGATGGTTTGATAGTTGTGTGTTTGAGACCTCGCCGGGTAGGTAATAAATACCCGCAACTGCTCATAGACTGTGATTGGCAGCACAACTAACAATAAAATGTATGAATACATTAACACCTTGTCTTGAGAGCGTTTAATCCTTGGCCAGATCATAGAATCATACAGTTCAGAAGAGGCCCTTCGGCCCATCAAGATGCACCGACAAAAAAAACGACTCTAATCTACACTAATCTCACGTCCCAGCACTTGGCACATAGCCTTGAATGTTATGACGCTTCAAGTGCTCATTAAAGTACTTTTTAAAGATTGTGAGGTTTCCTGCCTCTACCACCCTCCTGGGCAGTGCACTCCTGATTCCCATCAGCTTCTGGGTGAAAATATTTTTCCTCAAATTCCCTTTAAATCTCTTGCCCCTCACCTTACAATTATGCCCCTTGTTATTGACCCTCTAACTAAAGGGAACAGCTGCTATCTATCAATACTGTCCATGCCCCTCATAATATTATACATTTCAATCAGATCCCCTCTCAGCCTGTCTACTCCAAAGGAAATGACCCAAGCTTATCCAGCCTCTCATCATAGCTAAAATGCGGCTGCGCAGAGGGATCTGGGTGTCTTTGTTCATGAATCGCAGAAAGTCTGTGTGCAGGTACAGAATATAATGAGAACGGCAAATGGGATATTAGCGTTTATTACAAACAGACTGGAGTATAAAAGTAGAGAAGTGGTGTTGTAATTATATAGGGTGTTGGTGAGACCACATCTGGAGTATTGCGTCCAGTTTTGGTCTCCTTATTTGAGGAAGGATGTGATGGCATTGGAGGCAGTTCAGAGGAGATTCACCAGATTGATTCTGGGGATGAAGGGGTTGACGCACGAGGAAAGATTAAACAGTTTGGGCTGATACTCGCTGGAGTTTAGAAGGATGAGAGGGGATCTGATCAAGATATATAAAATATTAAAAAGGATTGATAAAGTAAATAGAGACTGGATTTTCCACCTTGTGGGGAAATCTAGAACAAGAGATCACTGATACAGGTTGATAGGTGATAGATTTGAAACTGAGATGAGGAGGTACTACTTCTCGCAGAGGGTGGTGAATTCTATAGGGCTTCGCTGCCCCATAGAACGTTGTGTCTGAGTAATTAAATGGTTTCAAGAGGGAGATAGATATATTTCTGATAAAAAATAGGTTAATGGGATATGGGGAAGATGTAGAGAGGTGCTTTGTGATCAGGAAGAGATCAGCCATGATCTGATTGAATGGCGAGCAGGCTCAGGGGGCTGAATTGCCTACTTCTGCTCCTAATTCCTATGTTCCTAAAATACTCCGTCCCAGGCAACATCCTGGTGATCTCCTATGCACTCTCTCCAGTGTAATCACATCCTTTCTCTAGTGCGATGCCAGGTTGTGGAGTAGAGGGATCAATAATGCTTTGTTTGAAGTAAAAAAAGATTCACAGATTTGGAGAAAACAAAAATAAACTTTACTATACAAGTTCAGAAAGATGAAAAAATTTACTATATCTCTATTATACTTTAACATTCAGGATAAGTATGATGTGAATTGACAGGCAAAGTGTGGTCAGACCCACCACACTACACAGTTAATGATAGGTGAGACCAAACACGATACCATGGATTTCTCAACAACTCACCCAGACGTTCGGCATATTGTGAGCCAATCAGACTCACTGAAACTTGTTTTCTCTCATAAGCATTTCAAATTTCCACCTCTGAAGATCTAATCTTGGAATTTTCTGCAAAAGCCACTCCTACTCCATAAGACCATATGGCACAGGAGTCTTTAGCCCATCGAGTCTGCTCCACCATTCTATGAGATCATGATTTGATTCTCTTGATGAATAAAGATCTGCCTATGTCAACCTTGAACATACTTAATGACCCAAGCTCTACAGCACTCTGCGGTAAAGAATTCAACAGATTCTCTGCCCTCTGAGAGAAGAAATTCCCTCTCAGATAGCTTCAACAATGGAAAAAGCCACCTTGCAGGTTTTCAATCTTGCCTTTTGGGATTCTTTTCCTGAGATCTCCAAGTATATTCAAGCTTCACCTTCCAAGCACAATTTAAGATCTTCGGCCATGCCAAGCAGAGCACCACTGCTCCAAAGGGGTACCTTTGCTCCATTGATCCTCAGTTAAGGGCCACCTTACTTCAGCTGTCTTCCCAGACCATCAGGGCCTCTCATGTGTCCACTTGACCTTAATTCTGCACTTTGCAGCTCTTTCTTTAATTTGGAGCTTAATTCTCTGCTCCTTTCTTTAAACTTGACTTAATGGGATCTATTTCTGTCCCCAGTCTTAATTTCTTTACTTGGGATTTATTTTGGGACATCTCCTTGTCCTCCTCCCTTATCTCTGACCTTGGGATATTTATTTGATCACGGTGCTCCATACCTAGTCACTTGACCTGAGTTTCTCGCCATTCTTTTTTTCCTTTGCTGTGCAGATACACAGAGCCAGCTTTTGGCTTGGAGAATATAAAGTAACCAAGCTGCACATGTGTAGCCAATCCCGGCACATGTGCGGAAGGCTCAAGGTTCATCGGGAACTGAAGTTCTCGATCTCAAAACTTCAGACCAAGATAAATTTAGGTTTCATCACAAGGGCGGAATGGACAATTGAATGGTAGTTCCACTATTTGGAAGATTGAAGTTTAGCAACTATCCATTGACTCCCTGTAACCTGACTATGCCTGGTACTGAGCCTTGTCTCCAATTTAAATAAAGGCCCCCTCTCCACCCCCATGGATATTGGATATCGCAGTCATCACCAAGTGAGGCAATAGCAACAGTGGCTAAATGTAGCTCTCGGAGCCCACCACTGAATTCTGTCAGCCGGTAGTCTTCAATGATGTGAGTCATTGATTGGGGTGCATCACATTTGCAAGGACTTTCAATTCTTTCAGTTCGATGATTTGTTATCAGGTGCTGCCTTCTCAGATACGGGCTCGATTCTCCGCTGCCCATCACCTTTAGGGGAGTTCCCAATGCAGTGGAGAATCCAGCATCAGGGGCTGATTTGCAGTGTGGTGTGCGTGTGTGGGGGGTGGGGGTGGGGGTGGGGGGTCGGGGGTGGGGGGGGGGTGGCAAGGACTCAGCTATTGGCCCACCCGCTCAAGGTGGCAGCCTGATAGTGGCATTCCCTGGGGAGCTCGCGCATTCCACTCCATTTGCATGGCGTGCAACAATGAAATGCTTCCCGCTTTATGACTGCACGCGGATCGTAAAACTGGTGCAATTTTGAGCGAAACGAGGCCAGTGAGTAGAAGGAGAGGCCAAAAATGAGAACCGCACCAGGTGCCAAACAGTTTGTGATGAAACCGGCCCGCTCCCGTAGGCAAAATCGGGATCCCGCCGTAACGTAGCGAGAAACCAATTATCACTACGTAAGCCCTATTTCCATACAAGTAATGGGAGCCACCCCTTATCCAACAACCTCCTGTCATTCATCAGCCTCCCAAGAAAATGGTCATGCTGGCACCGACTCATACTCCTTTTAAAAAATGTGAAGCTGGTGGAAGAGCTTCTGTGGGGAGCCGAGGAGATGAGTAGTCATCTTTGTTCACAGGCAAAGAGCCTGAGGGAGCTGGGATTGCCACCCCAGTGCCTGGCGGGAGGTGGGGGACTCTTGACTGGGTGCCATGCCAACTCCTGGATGGTGTGTACCCATTCCCTGCCCATCTGCCCCACCGACCACCCATAATCCCCACCGACTGGCGAGGCCTCTGGCCGTGCAGCTGAAAGCTACTGCAAATTGGGAATTGGCATTCGCGGTTAAGTGAGCATTTCACACAACCCAAGTGGATTCCCATGGGTGGGTGGGCCATGCAGCATGTGGGAGTCATTGCCTAGCTTTCCAATCAAACTGTGATGCCTGGGCACTGTGACTGAACCGGAGGGAGCAATACCACACACGCAGCAGCCAACATCAGAACGCCCAGGGGATTGGACACAGCTCTGGGGGCATGCCCGCGGCCAAAGGTTGGGTGAGTGCCACGGGGAGGGGACCAGTGCCTGGTCCAGGTGACATTATGAGCGGCTGTCCAGGGTACAGGGCCTGGGGTCCGGTGAGGGAAACCCTCTGCGGCCATGCTTGCGTGGGCAAGGCGTTCCAGGTGTGGGGGAGGGGGAATCAATGGGGGAATGGAGGGACTGCGGTGGGAGCCACTGCTGTTGTCACTCTAACACCGTCTCGCAATGTCTTACAAGTATTGAATGTTATGGAAGGGATTTTGCGCTGGTGGTGCTGCTGCTAGGCCAGGCAGCCAGATACCGGACATGATGGCAGCAGCAGCGTCTGCAGATACTCGAGGCAGCGGCCCAAGTGCCAGACCCCGCCCCACACCCCATCCCACAACCTGCCAACCTGACTTCTCCCAAAATCCTCTTCTGCCACCTCCACTGGGTGATGGTCTTCCTCCTGTTTGTCACTGGAGGGGTCCTTCGGCTACCCACAGTACAGTCGAGGTGACTGAGTTAACTTCTCCCAGAATCCTCTTCTGCCGTCTCTACTGGAAGCTGAACATCCTTCTGTTTGTCACTGGAGGGGTTCTTCAGTTACCCACAACACAGTCAAAGTGCCTGAGTTGACTTCTCCCAGGATCCTCTTCTGCCACCTCTACTGGATGATAATCTTCCTCCTGTTTGTCACTGGAAAGGTTATTTGGTTACCCTTCAGAGTCCTGTGATGGCCCAGGGTGTACACGCGTCGCTGGTCATTCAAACAGATGACGGACAGCGCGTGCCACAAGAGGCTCCGCCTCAACAAGGAGATGGTGCGGCACCTGTGCCATATCCTTGCGGACTTGGCACCCCCTGGAGGAGGAGGACACCCGCTCTCTGTGGCTGCTAAGGTCACCGCCGCCCTGAACCTTTACTCTTCAGGATCCTTCCAGGGCTCAAGCGGTGACCTGCGTGGCATCTCACAGGCCACAGCCAGCAGGTGCATCCGACAGGTCATGAATGCCTTCTTTGCCCGGGTGGACAACTACATCAGCTTTGACAGGAACCAAGCCCAACAGGATGCCCGGGCAGCAGGATTCTCTGCCATCGCCGGCGTGTCACAGATCCACGGGGTAGTGGTTGGCACACATGTTGCCCTGCGCTCACCAGGCCATATGGGAGTGCCCTATGTTAACAGGAAGAGGTTCCACTCCCTGAACATGCAGCTCATGTGCAACCACCACATGAAAATAATGCACGTGTGTGCACACTTCCAGGGGCGTGTCCATGACAACTACATCCTGGGGCAGTCGGTCATCCCCGGCCTCTTTAAGGACCACCCAGGATGATCGGCTGGCTCTTGGGGGATAAGGGGTACCTGCTAAGGACCTCACTAATGATGTAAGTATGGAGGCCGAAGACTGAGTTACAATGAGGCCCATGTGGCCACCTGGGCTCCCATTGAGCAGTGCATTGGACTTCTCATGATACTTTTCCGTTCCTTCGACCACTCCGGTGCTGCTCTCCAGTACACCGGTCGAAGGGTCTGCCACTTTGTGATGATCTACTGGGTCCCCCACAACCTCGCACAGCAGCGGGGCGATGAGCTGGAGGTTGGTGGTGAGGAATTGGATTGGATTGGTTTATTGTCACGTATACCGAGGTAGAGTAAAAAGTATTGTTCTGCCTGCAGCTCAAACAGATCATTCCGTATGTGAAAAGAAAATACACAATAGGGCAAGCATAAAATACACAATATAAATACATAGACAAAGGAATCGGTTAAATATGTGTGAAGAGATCAGATCAGTCCATACGTCCATCAGTCCATAAGAGGGTTGCCTCTGAGGGGGAAGATGCGGATAAGGAAGAGGCACCAGACCAGCAGGGGCTGGAGGACCAGCCCAGGGAGGAACCAGAGGACCAGCCAAAAGCTGCAGGACAGGCGGCAGCGGCGAAGGTCAAGGTAAGTCTGGAGGGTCAGGGAGACCCTCATATTCACCCTCAACATGTAGGACGAGGCCTGGACCATCGTCAATACCTTAATCACCCCACCCCATCTCCTGTCCTTCCAGGGTGTGTTTCACATCACTTCAGGGTTGGGATTGTGTCGGTACTGTCAGCGGGTCACTGTCGAGGGTAGGGGTGTGATGATAACCTGCAAAGAGCTGGGAGCTGGCGCTCCTCAACCTATGCCATAGTCCGACCCCTGCCTGTCTGCTGAGTGCTCGCTCACACCCATCACCTGCACTCGGTGTGCCCGGGGAGGGGGAGATGCCTGGAGAGATGGGGCAAGGGTTCGGAGGTTAGCCCACATCGCGGAAGAAAGTGACAGAGGCATCATACTGATTGTGCACAAGAGTGTTTAAAATGTAATACAATTCCCCACCCTCCCAATGGTGCTGCCCCCCTCCCCCCCCCCCCCCCCCCCCCTCCCCCGGTGCCTTCAGTCATCCACGATGTTCTTGGCCCTCCAGGATGCACAACAGAGGTGGAGGCAGCTAGCTGCTTACCTCCTCCCGTGGCCTTTGATTCCCCTGGCGGGCATCCTCTACGGGCTCTGGGGTCGGAGGGCCCCGGCTCACTTGTCAACGGCACATGCACCGCTGTGCCGCTCTGTCCCTTGTGCTGGCTACGAGATGCGGCCTCATCAGAGGGGTGGATCTCTGGGGAACTGGTGGCCCCGTTGCCACTCCATGGGGCGGATCTTGGATACCACTCAGCGGCCCCTCCTCCCACTCGGTGCCCATAGGACACTGGGGTTCCCCTTGGGATGGAGGGGCAGCTGTTTCAAGCCCTGGCTGCCCCTGCATCATCTGGCTGTGCCAGTCTTGGTGGCTCCCCGATGCCTGCACCATTGTGTTGACGCCCTCGGCGATGCTCCTCAGTGACTGGGACATGCTCTGCTGCGCCTCGACAATGCCCACCTGCAACTGGACATGTTCTGCAGCGCCTCGGCCATTCCCATCTGAGAGCGGGACATGTCTCACAGGACCTCATCAAGGTCTGCCTGGTACTAGGTGACATTCGCCAGCGAGGCCAATATTCAGACATGGCCATCACCGACTGCGCAAAGCCTTGGACACCTTCACTCATGGTGCCGACGTCATGCACCAGACTCTCCACTGTGTTCACCACCCTAGCAGTGTTGGCCTCGGTGCTTTGCATTGCCGGTGACATCTCCTGCGGCCATAGCCTCTGGGACTCCTCCAATAGGCTATGGGTCTGCTGGAGAGCCGCTGACATCTCCCCCTAATGTGCCAACTGCTCCCTATCATCTCCATCAGCTCCGGGTAGCCATGTACCAGAGGCTCTATATCAGACTGCGACTCAGCTGGGTCCTGGGATCCAGTAGTCCTCCGGCTGCAGGCTCTCCTGGGCGTTCTTGTCATCACCTGATGTGCATCAGCAGCAGTGTGGTACTCACCAGAAGCCTGATCACTAGTGTTTCCTACTGAGGTGCATGTATCTGCGTTGGTGGAGGGTGGGGATGACAGCTGTGACGCCTCGATTGTGTCTTCCTTGGAGCTCTCCTCCAACGTGGTCTCTTGGGAAGCTGAAGAGGGGCCCACCAGGGGTGGGCTGGCGCCGTCGGCTGGAGGACCTGAGGGAGAATGGACATGTGGTCAGTGGGAGGGATGGGTCAGTCAGTAAGGCAATAACAACTCACGTTTGACAGGTCCTCCAGTTGGAGCTCGGTGGTTCCTCACCTCTGCGGCATCCACCAACCTCCGCATGAGTGGCTGTTCTGTCCTCGGCCGCACCTCCAGGGCCTGCTCCTCGAAGGAGGTGAGGATTCTTAAGTCCGGCACCCTGCCACCAGACTGGGTCCTTCCCCGATGATTATGGTAAAGCTTGTCCTGAGATGACACAAAGAGGGCATCGTCAGCCACATGTGGGGTTCATAGTGGTACGGGGGGGGGGGGGGGGGTGAAAGAAGGGATGCGGGGGGGGGGGGTTGAAAGGAGAGGGGGTTGAAGGGAGGGTTGGGGGTCGCATTGGGAGTTGGAGGGGTGGTTGTTCGCATGGGGACAGAAGAGCCTTGCGGGGGTGGGGGGGGGGGGGGGGGGGGCGGGGGGTAGCGTTGATGTCTACTCACCTATTCACCTATGCTGCCCGGTTTAGTTCATTAACCTTTTTACCGCGCTGGAAGCCAGTCCTCCTGGTCATGCTCCCAGAACTTACAGCTGCCGTTACCTCGCCCCAGGCCGCACTGGCTGCCCTGCGGCGCACCCTCTGGGACCCTCAGGGGAACGGGCATCTCTCTTGGCCTTCACCGTATCTAGGAGCCTCCCCAGGTCAGCATCACCAAATCTTGGAGCTGGTCTTCCCGGCGCCATTGTTGCGAGCTGGCTGGTGTTGGCTGAAGCTTCAGTGTTGCTTGACGTTGTTATCAGGGGACTGGCGAGTGTGGTGCTGCCGAATCGCTGGCGAGCCTTCATTTGCGGTGAGAAGCCAGTGGTACTTGGTAAGTGGAGCAATTAACGTTGAATTAATGGGATCCTCCACGAATTTACAGCCCGCACAAAATTGAAATGTAATCCCAGTGCTGATAAGAACATGTAAATTTGAGGTACTGAATTGGGGTTTTGCAAATAAAAGTAAAAAGCAGAAAAGGGGGTTATCAGGTTGCTGTATTTTTTATCTGCCTTCAGAATTGCTGACTGTCCATTATGTAATTTATGTCAGTGCACATCTGTTAAATGCCGCTCTTCAGGAGTAGCAATCACTCGCTTTGATTTAAGGCCTATCTAGATCTCTATCATGCTTTAAAAAAAACACATTTTCAGATATTTGGAGAGTTCCAATCTGTGACATTCTTGATCATCATAAATGTTCCTCAAAAATAATCTGATATCCCTGAATCTGTCCTGTGGAAAAATTGGACGAGCTTTAAATCACCCAGAATAGCTCTGGTGAAAAGTCTCTCTTTCAGCCTGCGAAACCTTCCCCTCCAGTGGAGCTTTTGAAGTCAAGAGCAGATGCCATAACAGACAGAAATTGAAATGCCTGAAAATTAATTTCACAGCTTTGCAAAGATTTCAGCTTCTTGCCAGCAGTAACACACCATTAGAGGGTTCGTAGTTAAATTTTACCACATGCAGAAAATGTTTCATTTAAATGGTTTCTTGCCACTCTCAGAGAAACTGAAACCCGACAGAGCAATTGAGAAAATGATTAATGCTGGAGATGGTGTGATTTTCTTTGTTGAGAAACTGTTCTGTTATACAGGGAGGTAATCAAAAATAAAATGATTTGCCAATTTCTTCAATATAAACCAACACATGCTGCACAGTCGAACTGAATGTGACATTGAAGAGACTAAAGAAGACATCACATTGAAGTAGAATGGGAAATATTTCCTCAACGCTAATTGTCATTGCTGCCTCAGCCAACAGCGCCAAAAATAGACAAATTTCTCATTGATCTCATTGTGGGCTGTTTGTGAAATTTTGCCTATTAGAAAATGAAGACTGGATTTGCCCAAGTAGCAACAGTTATGACACTATAGTAATTAAAAGTGTGAAATTCTTGAACATGTTTCTGAGATACACTGGGCGGCGATTGGCTGGAGAATCTGTTTTTATGCCGGAATCGGAGGTGGCGGCGTTTTTCAGATGCTCCGACCCCTCCCTAGCGCCGTATTCCTTGAGTACGCCGCAGACCGTTGGGATGGCCTCAGGATGTCACCTGAGGCCCTCCCCCGATGTTCCATCCCTGATGGGCCAACTTCCTGATGCCGTCGGTCGCGTGTCCTCTCAATTTTCGGGGACCTCGCATGGCGGTTGCGGACTGTGTCCAGCGCCGCCACAGTCGGGGAGGGGGGGGCGGTGGAGCTGTTCCACTGGCAGGGGGAGCTTTGGCGGGGGCTGGGGGGACTGGTGAGGGGTGGTCTGGGGATGGTGAGGGAGGTTACAGGGGGGCACCGTCTGGCAGGCCTGGTCCGGTTGTACAGCGCGGCTGCTGCCATGCGTATGCGGTGCCACAGACCCGGCCATTCTGCATCTGTATCTGCAGGTAAAGCCGAGGGCTACTAGCCCCCCATTGGCCGGAGCATCGGTGCAGGGGCGGTGCCGACTTTTTGGTCGTAAGACCAGGCGCTTCATCCGGACATAGCCGCAAAATCGGAGAATCCTGCCCATTATATAGGAGACCATGAGGTTGACTTTGGGAAAGAGCATTTTTTTATAAACTACGGAGACCAAGCTAATGAGTTTGGTTGTACTCAATTTGTTTTTTATTAACAAAATCTGATTAATTCCTGAAGGGCACTTCTGTGGTTAGAATGCAATTCACAATATAGTCAGGAAAGCTAAATGAGATTCATTCATGCTGATGTTGTGTCTTGGGAGAATTAGATGAAGGCTTATAGAAAATGATCTAATTCAACTTGAAAACAAGACAAGAAAAGAAAAGGCACAAATCAAGAAGTGGATTTTAAAGAACTTTTGGAAAATTATTAGCTGATGTTCTTTGGTTAGAATCAATAGTGTGAGAATGTGTTGAAAGTTACCGTGAACTGAACCCAAATGCACAAAGGAGTTCTTATTGATGTGTGAGGCGTGTTGGTTTGACGTTGACTGCAACTGGATGCAGGGAAGTTAGAAACAAATGTCTAACACCGGAGATGATCCAACACGGTTTTATTTAAACTATGAACTGCTGTACATGTTCAGCTGTGGGTTGACACTCTACTAATCCTACTGACGACCTCTTACTAGTTCAACCAGACTTACTAGCTACCACATGGCAATAATGTCCACTGACTTGTGAACTCTGACTGTCTCAGAGTCTGGGTCCAAAAAAGAGCGGGAGTCTTAATGCCCTGTGAGCTTTATAGTGGTGGTGTCCTGTCTGGTGATTGGTTGTTCTGTGTTATGTGTTCAATGGTCATCCTATGTGTCAATCACTGCCTGTCTGCATCTCATTATATACATGAGTGGATATTATGACATCTCCCCCCTTTTTTTAAAAATAAGTTATGAAACGTGAAGGTATATACCTGCCTGACTATGTACAAACAGTGAGTTAACGAACATATATCCATGGGAAGGTGTCTATCGTGCAGATCCAGAGCAAACTGAACGAAATTTACAAAAGTAGTCTACAGATTCAGTCTTTGAGGCGGGAGCCGAATTCTGGTCAATCGCCGCAGAGGTGGAACAGGAGATGCCGGCACTTGGACAGGCGGGATTGCTGGCATTGCGGCAGTGCCGTGGACAGGCGGGATCGCTGGCAGATCGGGTGTCCTCGAGGCAGGAAACATCCGGAGGAGGCACGATAGCTGGCGGAGCAATGCGGTTAGGCGGTGGACAGGGAAGTCTCCGCAGCGCCTTCCTGTTGCTCCGGAGAATGGAGCCATCAGCCAATTGGACAATGAAAGACCTTCGGGAGGCTTCCTGATAACAACAGCTGGGGCCGACCAACCTCCCTCAGACAACTGGACGCGAACAACATCTGTGGGAGCCAGCGCAGGCAGATCTGTGGCATGAGCATCATACGCGATCTTCTGCTGGTCCTTGGACCGATGCAGCTTTTGCAGCACCGTGAGGTGGTCAAGGTCTGGAATGTGAATGGCTGGAACAGTCGTCCTCAAGTTGCGGATCACGAACATCTGTGCCGGAGACAAACCAGTCGACAGAGGGGCCGCCCTGTAGGCCAGAAGCTCCAAGTTGAAGTCGGATGCTGAGTCTGCAGCCTTGCACAACAGCTGCTTGACGATATGGACCCCTTTTTCAGCCTTCCTGTTTGATTGCAGGTAATGGGGATTGGAAGTGATGTGTCTGAAGTTGTAGGATCGTACAAAATCAGACGACTCCTGGCTTCAAAAACACAGACCGTTGTCACTCATTACTCTGAGTGGTATCCTGTGTCTGGCAAACGTCTCTTTGCAGGCTTTGATGACGGACCTAGAAGTGAGGTCCGACAATTTCACCACCTCCAGGTAGCTGGAGAAGTAGTTGACCAGGAGCACGTAATCACGCCCATTGGCGTGAAAGAAGTCTACCCCCACTTTAAACCATGGAGAGGTCACAATCTCGTGCTGTTGCAGTGTTTCTTTGGGCTGAGCGGTTGAAACTTCTGGCAGGTCGGGCAGTTGAGGACCGTGTTAGCAATGTCCTGGTTGATACCCGGCCAATAAACCGCCTCCCAAGCTCTGCGTCAACATTTTTCGACCCCAAGGTGACCCTCATGGATCTGCCTGAGCACCATAACTCGCATGCTTTGAGGAATGACGATCCTGTCCAGTTTAAGAAGGACTCCCTCAATGACCGTTAACTCGTCCTTTACGTTAAAGAACTGGCGACACTGCCCCTTTTGCCAGCCTTGACCGAGGTGTTGCATCACGCGCTGCAGTAGAGGGTTCTTGGCAGTTTCTTCACGTATTTGGACCGCACGTTCATCAGTGGCTGGTAAGTTGCTGGCACACAACGGCACCTGTGCCTCTATGTGGCAGATGAAGTTGCCCTGTTCAAACGGCGTGGTGATGGACCTGGATAGGGCATCTGCGATGATCAGCTCCTAACCCGGTGTATAGACGAGTTCAAAGTCATAACGGCGGAGACGAAGAAGAATGTGCTGTAACCGAGGTGTCATGTCATTTAGATCCTTCTGGATTTTGTAAACTAAAGCCCTATGGTCTATTTCCACCGTGAACTTTGGCAGGCCATATGCGTAGTCATGAAACTTGACTATTCCTGTCAGGAGACCCAAGCACTCCTTCTCGATCTGGGCATACCGTTGCTCGGTCGGAGTCATGGCCTGGAGCATATGCCACTGGAGCCAGTGGTGGACTGCCCAGGGTGTCAACTTGCCCGATGGCAAGTGGGCCCCTGATGAAGTGGGCCCCCTATATCAAATAAAAATGCAATAAAGAAACAAACACAGACAACTATTTTAGTAATAAAAAGGAATAAGAAAAAAAAGAGAACAGGACACAAATAAGCAGTGCATGAAAAGGAACGAAGCAGGGGAGGTAGTGGAAGGATGTGGAGTAGGGGGGCCCGGGTCGGGCATAATTAAGGAAATTCCATGTTTTCAGCAAGAGTGTGTGAATTTAAAGATAAAGTTACAATTCGTGATTTGAGATGGTCGACAACTTCAAAGGATATCAAGCAGTAGTCTTGGTTCAGCCGGTACATCGGTCCGGGGCCCGGAGAGCCAAGAAGGGGCCTGTGAATCTCTGAAGGGCCCTTAAAAATTATAATTAATTAGATAAATAAATCTCCAACTTCTTTCCTGAGATTTGTATTCTAACTTAATAAAATATAATTGTTTTTAAAAAGAGCAATACCAAATAAAAATGCAATAAAGAAACAAACAAATAATCACTCAGTGTATGAAGGAACGAAGCAGTGTTAAACGGATGTGAAAAGGAGTGGGGGGGGGGGGGGGGGGGGGGGCTGGCTGGTTCACCCGGGTCGGACATAGTTGGAAATCCACGTTTTCAGCAAGAGTGTGTGAATTTAAAGATAAAGTTACAGTTCGTGATTTGAGATGGTTGGCAAATTGAAAGGATATCAAGCCGTACAGAGGGTCGTGAGGTCACCGAAAAGGAGAAGCGGTACCTTTGACCGTGAATCATGAGGTCAAAGATATTGAAGTGATAAACCATGATCGGTAAACTCAAAGGGTTGCGACTTGTAACACTACACTGGTATCAAACTGGACATGTTAACTTTGATCGTGGGACCATTCTTAATGTCTTACTATAGTCGGACCAAACTTCTAAGTTTCAACAGTTGTCTCAGTTGCTTGCTGGTGTGAACACTGGACAGTGGATTGTCTCCTTTTCTGAAGCTGCATAGGCCACAGTAGTATTGACTAATGAACATAGCCTATTGAAGTGTAAGTAAGTTATTTTATATTTTTTTATCAAGTAGGGGTTTATCTGGCGTTCCTTCAAGTTATTCTTGCAATCATCAATATTCATTTTTCCCAATGTGGGCTATTTTTAATTAAGTTTTTATTTCAGGAATATTACCCCTACCAGCATGGAAAAGAAAAAGCATAAATCTGGGTCACTAAAATGCAAAGAACAAAAAGAAGCACAAAGGAAGGAATCAGCCAAGTGATGCAGGCCTATTACAGAGTTTATAATACAGTAGTCCCCCGTTATACCGCGCTCTGCAATACCGCGGTTCGCGATATACCGCGGGGGGGCTTATGGACCCCAACTGTCAGTTGTGTCAATTTCAGCGGCCGGCTCACTTTGATCCGGAGAGGGAAGCTGCTCTCTCACTGAAGCAATCAGCGGCCGCTGAAATTGACACTGCCCGCTGCTCTCTCCCTCCAATCCAACTTTTAAGTTTTAATGTTTCTGATTGGAGGGAGAGAGCAGCGGGCAGTGTCAATTTCAGCGGCCGGCTGATTGTTTCAGTGAGAGAGCAGCTTCCCTCTCCGGATCAAAGTGAGCTGGCCGCTGAAATTTACACTGTCGGCTGCTCTCTCCCTCCAATCAGAAACATTAAAACTTAAAAGTTGGATTGGAGGGAGAGAGCAGCCGGCAGTGTCAATTTCAGCGGCCGGCTGATTGCTTCAGTGAGAGAGCAGCTTCCCTCTCCGGCCGCTGAAATTGACACTGCCCGCTGCTCTCTCCCTCCAATCCAACTTTTAAGTTTTAATGTTTCTGATTGGAGGGAGAGAGCAGCCGGCAGTGTCAATTTCAGCGGCCAGCTCACTTTGAACCGGAGAGGGAAGCTGCTCTCTCACTGAAGCAATCAGCGGCCGCTGAAATTGACACTGCCGGCTGCTCTCTCCCTCCAATCAGAAACATTAAAACTTAAAAGTTGGATTGGAGGGAGAGAGCAGCGGGCAGTGTCAATTTCAGCGGCCGGCTGATTGTTTCAGTGAGAGAGCAGCTTCCCTCTCCGGATCAAAGTGAGCCGGCCGCTGAAATTGACACTGTTTTAATTAGATCCACGATGGGGGTTTTAAATTTATTTAAAAATCTATGCTAGCGCTTCCCATTGTGAGTCTACGGGGGTCTGACCTCTCCCCCCACCCCCCGTAGACTCTCAATGGGAAGCGCTAGCATAGATTTTTAAATAAATTTGAAACCCCCATCGTGGATATCCGCGGCTCGGTTGCAACGCGGGTGGCTGTCTTGGACCCCAACACCCGCGTTATAAAGGGGGACTACTGTACCACAAGCACAATCCACATCAATATCCAGTTCTGCAACAAATAATCAAGAAGCAAGAAACAATGCTCATGGTGATGATGTAATGATATGTGAGTTACAAGAACAGAGAAGAGCTACTTTGAATGTAGAGACATATACAAGTGCATCCATTACTAATCAACCCAGGCCCAATATTTCTTCTGGCTTCCTTGTTCCGGTATCTGTACTGCCTGTAGTTGCAACATCTGAACACATAGCTTCAACTAGTGACAGGGAATCAGATATTCCTTCAAGCATAAATGACTTGGTTTCTGAAGCACATCCTTTAAATGAACCTACGCTTGAAAATGAGAGATCAATTACTGGAATCTTCCAATATCCATCACGAGCAAAGCTAAAACAGTTTTTTGCTGAACATCCACTTCAGCCACTTGATGATCTGCCATTTGATGCTCGTTTGTATGAGAGGAAAAATATGAATGACTCAGTCCCAAGAAAATGGCTAACATATAACAAAGAAAATAGATGCTTATATTTTTCATACTGCTTAGCCTTTGAGTTTCCCAACACTTGTAATCCATCACCCTTTGTACGTGGCTTTAGTGACTACAGGCGTATTAGCCAGAGCTTGACTTTACATGAATCGACAACAACACATGTCAGAAATGCTCAGCAATATATCAGTGTGGTTAATGATGGCACCTTAGATACATTTTTTCCAGCATCACTAATTAAAAGGAAAGAAGAAGTATTGAAGCAGAGAAGTATTGTCATGAGGATTATAGACATCATAAAGATGTTAGGCAAGCAAGCACTTCCTTTTCGAGGTCACAGAAATGAATCGGCCTACACTCTAGATAATGAGGTTCTGAATCATGGCAATTTTTTAGCTACAGTGCAGTTGATGGCAAAATATGACCCCATTATGGCGGCTCACGTTTCTGCAGTGCAAAACAAGTCTAAACAAAGAATCAAACGATTAGAGCAACAAGGAAAGGCTCAAAATAAAGGCCGTGGTGGACTTGTTACATACCTGAGTAAAACAACTATAAGCATGTTAATCAAAATTATGAAGAATATGATACAAGAAAAAATTAGTCATGAAGTTTCTCAAGCAAAATATTATTCTATTCAGGTTGATTCAACACAAGATAATTCATCCATCGATCAGTTTAGCATTATTATTCGGTATGTGCTTAAAGGTATTATCTGTGAGCGACTACTTTCAGTTGTGCCAAGTAATGATGGTACAGGTCAGGGACTTTTTGATCTATTGATTGAAACATTTCAGCATCTTAAAATTGACCCCCAAAAATGTTTATCTGATAGCACAGATGGCGCTGCAAGCTACCATGGCCAGTATAATGGTTTACAAAGTAAAATTGCTGATGTGGCTGATCAACATGTTCATATATGGTGCTATGCCCATGTCTTGAATTTGGTGATAACTGAAACAACAAAATGTTGTGTGCCTGCAGTTTCTTTTTTTCAATTTGCTCCAGAATATAGCAACTTTTGTGAAAGCATCATACAAGAGAATAGCTGTATGGATAGAAGTTGTTGGAAAACATCTAGGACAAGGAAAAATGAAATGATTAAAGCTAATTGGTGAGACCAGATTGTCAGGAAAATCCAATGCAGCAACAACTATATTTGGACGTTTTGATGACGCCGCTGCCAGTACTTTCGTAAATCTATTGACATGCTTATCAATGATACAAGATTCAGAAAAGTTTGATGCAAAAACAAAACATGAAGCAAATGTTTTACTTCAAAGTCTTCTAAAGTTTGAAACTATATTGACAGCATTTACTTGTATATATTTGAAACTACAACCCGTTATCAAGTTATCTACAGACAAGTGGTTTAGATATGTTTACTGCATGGAGTTTGGTAGATTCAGCTACAACAAAGTTGAAGGAACAGACAAGAACATTTGATAACGTTCACAGCAAGGCTTTGGAATTTGTAAATAAATGTAATGACAGGATTTCACAGATGAATATGGATGAAAATCAAACATTGGAAATTGATGCGTTGGAAACAGCATTGCCAGTTAAGAGGCAGAGGAAGAAGAAAAGAATGGCAGATGAGCTTATTGATGATGAAAGAAATTCCTCAGATTCTCTAGCTGATTTTCGAGTAAATGTGTTTAATAATGGATCGCATTGTCCAGTCACTAGAATCACGCTTTGTACAACACAAACAGTTGTGTAAAGATTTGTCCTGCTTGGACCCAGCAAAGTTTAAAACTATTGCAGAGAAGGGCCATGAAGATGAAGCATTGGAAGGTATTATTAAGCTGTTTCCACAAATCAGCAAAGATCAAGTAATATTGGAATTGTTTTCTTTTGCTTCAAACTTTGATGTATTAAAGCTATTGCTTAATGATGGTGACAATATGGATTCCAGTTGCAACAATTGTAAAATTTGCAGCACTTGCCCATCGTGTGTACTAAAAATTCTGGCATCCAACAGACTTCATGACAAGGCATATGATAACCTTTATGAACTTTATAAAGTCATCTGCACACTATCAGTTACTCAAGTCCAATGTGAGAGGACATTTTCAAAGCTAAAGATCATAAAGACAAGGTTAAGAAATTTGCTGTCTGAGGAGAATTTGGAATCATACATGTTGCTATCCATTGAAAAGGAATTGTTAGATGAATTGGATGCAGAAGCAATTATTGGCAGATTTGCACAATCATCTAGCGAACACAAACAATTGTTCTTAATATAGCGGACTGCATGCAATGCTCTATTGTGCTTCTGAACTATCTGTTAATGTGTAAATTGTACAGTAAACTATTTAAAAATATCAACCAATTACTTAAAATAAAAAAAAAAATAAAAAATTCATTATAACATTCTGTATTTACATTTGGTATCTACTGCCAGTAATATGTACAGTACATGTACACTGTAATTACTAAGAAATACACATTTTTTCCACAAAAATTTTAATTGTACCCTTTTTTCCAAATGTATTTTTTGAAAATTTTATTTATTCGTTATGAAAATTAAATGATAGCATTGTAGTTGTGGGTGGGCCCCCTTTGTCTCCTGGCAACCAATATTTTTAGACCCAGTCCGCCACTGACTGGAGCCCAGGACGAGGAGTCGTCTCGCTGGAGGAGCACCACCCCAATGCCGTCCTGGCTGCATCAGTAGGTATCTTGGTGTCCCTGGTTGGGTCAAAGAACACCAGTACTGGGGCTGTGGTGAACTTCACCTTTAGCTCGAGCCACTCCTTTTCATGTGCGGGCAGCCACTGGAACACTGTTGACTTCTTTACGAGATGCCGGAGGGCCGTGGTGTGGGCTGCCAAGTTGGGAATGAATTTCCCAAGAAAATTCACCATCCCGAGGAAGCGGAGGACCGCCTTCTTGTCCTCCGGGGTCTTCATGGCATTGATCGCCAACACCTTGTCGGCGTCAAGTTGCACCCCGTGTTGTGAAATGTGGTCACCCAGGAACTTGCTAGCGGATTGACCAAACGAGCATTTGGCCTTGTTGAGCTGGAGGCCATTTTCGTGAATCCGCTGAAAGATTTGTCGGAGGTGGGCAATGCGATCCTCGGGCGTTGTGGACCAGACGATCACGTTGTCCACATATACTCGCACCCCCTCAATGCCATACATCATTTGCTCCATGATGCGATGAAATACTTTGGAAGCTGATATGAAGGCCTCGATATACAGGCTTGAAGATCTTCCAATTGGCTGCGAGGTTGCTGGAGATGCGGAGCTGCGGAGGAGGCTGGATGTTTTCCATGTCGCTGGATGGCCGCTTTCTGGTCGTTGCAGATTTACTCGAGGTTGGTTCGGCAGGATTAATAGCACCCTGGTACCATAATGTGTTAGGCGGGTTGGTTTGACGTTGACTGCAACTGGATGCAGGGAAGCTAGACACAAACGTCTAACACCGGAGATGATCCAACACGGTTTTATTTAAACTATGAACGGCTGTACATGTTCAGCTGTGGGTTGACATTCTATTAATCCTACTGACGGCCTCTTACTGGTTCGACCAGACTTACTAGCTACCACATGGCGATAATGTCCACTGACTTGTGCACTCTGACTTTCTCAGTGTCTGGGTCCCGAAAAGAGCGGGAGTCTTAATGCCCTGTGAGCTTTATAGTGGTGGTGTCTTGTCTGGTGATTGGTTGTTGTGTGTTCATTGGTCATCCTATGTGTCAATCACTGCCTGTCTGCATCTCATTATATACATGAGTGGATATTATGACACTTATGAAGAACGTCAAGAATATTTTCTCAAACAAATGGTGAGAGAACCCCCAAAGGGGAAGGAGAAACTCATAAGGGAAAGTAGGAAACCTGGGAAGAAAGTCCACTTGAGATGAGGAATGAAATGTGGGGAAGAACCCAGATTTCACCTCATTTGAGCTGGCTCTTTAAATGACACCAATAGGGAGGGGCCTTGGCCATTTCTCTCACTTTCCCACAATCCCATGTAAAAGGGATTTCTTGGGGATTTACAGACTACTGCAGGAATTCGGGCCTCTAGTGCCTTCAAAGGCTTCAATGAATCTTCAGCAGCTATGAATTACCAAGTCTGAGGCATGTTAAAGGCTCCAGGCTGAAATACCTAGCCTACAGTAAATGTACACTACTGACTAATAGCTGCACATGTATCTTCAGATAGAGGCCAGCATTTGTCTTATTACCGGTGAATCGGATGTGGCATCTTCTCAGGCTGTATATTGAACTTGCTCCTGAGGAATCTGTTCAACGATCTCACCTGAAGTTTGGGTCAAACAGAGACCAACTGAGGTATACAGTTATTTCCATATTTAGATGCAGCATGAAATTCAAAAGTTTCCTTAATTTGGCAAGATTTTGGCTTGAATTGAATCACTACAATAATGATGCAATTATAATAATACTCGCTTATTGTCACAAGTAGGCTTCAATGATGTTGCTGTGAAAATACCCTAGTCGCCACATTTTGGCACCTGTTCAGGGAGGCCAGTACGGGAATTGAACCCGTTCTGCATTACAAGCCAGCTGTTTAGCCCACTGTGCTAAACCAGCCTGAATTCCGGTAAAAAAAGAAAATAACACTTGGAATAACAAGAGAAGAAGTCAGGGGGAAATTTTCAACATGGAGTGCAGACTGTAAAATTATGGTTCCTCAGGCAATGAACTCCTATCCATTACAGGAAGAGGATGTGGTCCCAACATGTGCAAGAAAAATTGAAGTAGAAAACCCATACAATAGGGGCTTTGAGTACAAGAGTACGGAGGTCAAGTTGAACGAGTATAAGAAGTCATTGAAATCCTAGTGCAGAAGGGGGCCATTTGGCCCATCGATTCTCAACTGACCTGCCGAAAAAGCATTCTATTCAGGTCCCCTCCCCCGTCCTATCTCCACAACCCCACCCCATCTGTGTACAAGGGGCAACGTAACATGGCTGATCCACCTAAGACTCTACTTAGACCTCCTCTGGAGCACTGCGTACAGTTCTGGGCACCATACTTGAGGAAGGATGTGAAAACATTGACGAAAGTACAGAAGATATTCACAAGAATGATTCCAGCGATACAGAACAGTAGCAATGAAGGTAGATTGAAAAGATTGAGTCTTGGAGAAAAATCCTGAGGGGTATGGACAGAGTAAAGATTGAGAAACTGTTCCCACTCAAGGGGGCATCGACAACTAGAGGGCACAGATTCAAATCATTGGCACAATGAATAAAAGCGATGTGAGGAAAATTGTTTTCACCCAGAGGACGTTCGAGACTGGAACAAACTTCCTGAGAGAGTGGTGGAGGTAGTTGGTGGCAGTCTTGATGGGCTGAATGGCCTCATGCACTGGAAAGATTCTGTGAATATAGATATTGTTGTATTTATTGAAGGGAATGCGTGTTTTGTGGCAAAGCAGCCAGTCTCAGGATGGTGGCGGGATCTTTTGGTCCCGCGGTTGTCAATGTGATTTCCCATTGAATCCACCCCAGGCTGCTGGGAAACCCGCGACCGAGTTCGGCATTGGCGTGATGAGGATATCCCACCAGCGTGAATAGCCAGAAGAACCCGCCCACGTTTTGTGCTGTGTTCAACATCCTGACCAAGATTTTCTCCACAAGTGTGTTAACTGTCTCATGTAGCTCCAGCAGAATGACGCAGAAATCTCTTCAGAACATTTTCACTGAATCTCCACTCACTCCAGCCAATCCTAACGTGATGGGGGGAACTTCCAATGTACCTTCCTACACATGGACAATGGTGTAATAATGTAATGCTAATATCGGTTCATTCAACAATCTATCCCCCATTTGTGGCACAGCAGATTTTGGTGCATAGCATGTTTGTTTGACCCTGGAAATGACTTGTTCTGTGCGTGATGGAAAAACCTATTAAAATTTAATGAGGTAATAGCTTTTATCAAAGAACATGGCTCACATGCATGTCTTTAAATTTTTAATTTACTTTCCCATCTTGCAGAATCCAAATTGCAGAAAGTCTCTAAAACGTATCATAATTCCCTGGTTGAGGCCAGGAAACCTGTCAGTAAAATGTAAATGATTTGAGAAATTAGTTAGAGTAGGGTCATTCTGGCATTATGCAGTCAATAGTAATAAAAACTATTTGTATATATATATATATTAACCGAGAAAAACATTTTAAGATGTTTGCTTGGTGTAATTAGACAAAAAGAAAAGACCTCTGGCTTAACCCAAAATGAAGGCAGAGCTCCAATACCAGAGGTCCTGCCCCAGGTCCTGGCACACACCATTTTTGCTTGCTTTGGGATGGGGGTTGAATGGAGGCTGGCTGTAGTTTCCGCATCCATATTTTTGTGTAGTTTAATTTCGGAACATGACTTGTGGGTTTTATATTTTTCAAGATAGCCTAAACTCAACAGAGTTCTTTGGAGAGTTATGGCATCTTTTTGGATGGTACAGGGTCACACTATAGAGAGGTAAGATGGCCTTTGGGACAGTTCAAGTGCTCTTTTGAACTATTAAAATTAGGCATGAATGTGTAGAAAATGGATAAATTAATTGGAACTGTCAAGCTATGAATGCATTTCAATCTCTTACCTTTAAGTTAAAAAATAACAGTCTGCAATTAAAAATTAGAAGTGTTTCCTATTATACTAGGCCTGTTAATGTACGTTTGAGGGTTATTCTATTATTATATTATTTGTGCTGCATGACTGATTTCACAACCTATCACAATCATATTGAAGTGCCAATCAGTTCACAGTGAATTTTTTTAGCTCTGAGTGATTATTCATGTGGGGCCATCAATGCAATACAAGTACTTGCTTTTATAAGGGATCAAGTACATGAAGGAAAAGTTTGTTTTTATAAGGCATTAAGTAATTGAACAAATTTAAGTGTCGTGGATTTTTTTTATCAATGAGTGGGTTGGTATGGATGGGGCATGGGGAGAGGAGTTGCAAGATTGTATAAGGGAAGGGCAGCATGGTGGTGCAGTGTTTAGCACTGCCGCCGAGGTACCAGGTTGGATCCCGACTTTGGGTCACTGTCCGTATGGAGTTTGCACATTTTCCGTGTTTGCGTGGGTTTCGCAGAGTAGGTGGATTGGCCATGCTAAATTGCCCCTTAATTGGAAAGTGTGAATTGGGTACTCTAAATTTATTTTAAAAAAAAGATTGTGAGGGATAAAAGCAAGAGGGTTGTTTTTGTTTTATTCTTTTCCTGACAAATCCCAGAGCACTGAGATTATCCTTTCACACAGCCCATCTCCAGCCCTGTCAGCCCTGTGGCGGTTTCCATACTGTTTTCAAGGGTAGCAAGCCTGACTCCTATTCACCGCCACCCCCCCCCCCCCCCCACCCCGTGCAATTCACCCGGCCCCCAGAACTAAAATTAGGTCATCTGAGACACTTTCTCCTAAGTTGGACTTGTGGAATAGGAAATTTTCCCTCATCTGTGCTCCTGAGTCGGTAGCGAAAATTCATGCACAATCCAAACGAGCATTTATCGGAAATAGTAATTAAAAGCTTGGTCTTATTTCTCACCTTGGGGGTCAAATATGACACCAAGGTTGTGAACAGGCTAGTTTAGTCTCGGACTGTTGCCAATGTGATGAATGTAAGAAATTTATACATGTAATATATTTCATATTTGAGGCAGTCATGTTATTAAAAATCCTAGTTAAAAATACATACAGGCAGTATGTCTGTTAAAACTGTAACTGAAGACTCATAAAAGAATGAGGTAATCACTCATTCCAGCCACTTACTTGTTTACAGATACAGGGCTAATGTAAAATTGTTTATATGTTGAATGGTTACCTGGAGCGTAGATACATTATGAGGGATTATATTTAGTCCCAGCTAAGCAAATCATGAAATTTAGAGGTATACAGATGATGAAATTAATGGGAGGAGCCAGGTCTGACTGTAGTTTTGTCGTCTGTTATCCAACACCAGGGAGATGGATGGAATTGGTAACGATGGTAACTAAGACTGGAAACAATAACTTCAGTCTCCCCCAATGTTTAATTGGAGGAAATTTCTGCTCCTCCAATCCTGGATGCTGGATCAGAGTCAGATAATAAATTAACAGTGGAGGAATCGCAAAACGGCTGGTGAGGTAGAGCTGGTTGTTAAATGTGAAAACTAATTCCATGCCTTCGGATAATGTTGGCAAGGGCAGATGTAAATGATGAAGAAGAGAGGACAAAGCATAGATCCTTGCTATCCAAGATTAGAAATAGGAGTAGTAAGGGGAGCCTTTTCATATGATATTCTGGATATGATTAGATAGGTGGGAGCAGTCCCACCAAGCTGGATGACAATTGAGAGGCATTAGAGGAAGAAATTGTGATCAACTGTGTCAAAAATTATAGACAGGTCAAAAAGTACAACAAAGGGAGGTTTATCTTTGTCTCAGTTACATAGGATATCATTTGTGACTTTGATAATAGCTGGTATTTTGGTCGGGACAGTAACCTGGCTGGAGGAGTTCTGGGAAAATTGGGCATGGGGTTTGAGGGCGACAGGACACATAAGGGGTGGGATTCTCCAATAATGGGGCTACGTCTCCCCGCCGGCATGAAAACCGGCGCCAACCACTCCGGCATCAATGGCCCCCGAAAGTGAGGAATTTTCCACTTTCTAGGGGGCTAGGTTGATGCCGGAGTGGTTCCCGCAGCTCCAGTCGGCGCTGAAGGACTGGCGCCAGTTCGCTCATACGCAGAACGGGCGGAATATTTTCATGCATGCGCAGAACGGGTGGCGTACCTCCGCGCATGCATGGGGGTTCCCTTCTCCGCGCCGACCCCCGGGCAGTATGGCGGAACCCGACAGGGGACCGGCACGGAAGAAAGAAGGCCCCCACGGAACCAGCCCGCTGGCCAATTGCTAGGCCCCGATCGCGGGCCAGGCCACCGTGGGGACCCCCCCCCCCCCCCCCCCCCCAGGGGTCGGATATCTCCCACCTCCTCCAGGAAGGCCCCTACACACTTACCTGCCAGGTCCCGCCGTGTGTGAGGTGAGTAATTCACGCCGGCGGGATTGAGCAAAACTCGTCGGCCACTTGGAGAATTGCCGGGGGGCCACTGTCAATGGCCCCCAACCGGCGTGGCAGGAATCCCGCTGGCTGGCGCCAGAAAAACTGCGTTGGAGAATAGGGAAGCCAGCGTCGGGGTGGTGGGGCGGGATTCGCGCCTCCCCCTGGGGATTCACGACCCGGCAGAGGGTCGGAGAATCTCGGCCCAGGACATTGGAGTGGAAAGGGAGGTTGGAAATGGAGATTGGTGTTTGCAAGGATTATGGGGTCAAGAGCTGTGTTGTTTAAGGAGCGGGGTGATGACAGCAATTTTAAAGGAAAAAGCGACAACTTCTGAAGATAGATTATCTTAATTATATCACCTGACGTTGGATCCAGAATCTGTACTGTATGGTTAATGTTATGGTGGGCGGCACAGTAGCACAGTGCTTAGCACTGTTGCTTCACAGTGCCAGAGTCCCAGGTTCGATTCCCACCTTGGGTTACTGTCTGTTCTCCCTCTATCTGTGTGCGTTTCCTCCGGGTGCTCTGATTGCCTCCCACAAGTACCACAAGACGTGTTGTTAGGTGAATTGGACATTCTGAGTTCTCCCTCTGTGTACCCGGACAGGCACTGGAATGTGGCAACAAGCAGCTGTTCACAGTAACTACGTTGCAGTGTTAATGTAAGCCTACTTGTGACAATAAAGATTATTATTATCATTAAATAGTGTTGAGTGTTTAGGAGGTAGGTTTAATGGGAAAGATGAGCTCAGAGATGGCATAAGGGGAGATGGGAAGAAAAGCAGGGAGAGATGCTAGTTCAGGGCTAGGGCAGCAGGATCATGAGAGGAGGTTTCAAAGGGAATTGTCATTTCAGGGAGTTGACTTTGCAGATAGGTTTTAAGCAACCATTTTGCCGTGGAAACTTATCAAATTGGAGGGTCTCCATTCTGCTTTAATCTCCATTGCAAAATCCAAAATTCTCTTGCTTCTTGGATTAATTGCATTGGGGCGGCACAGTGGCACAGTGGTTAGCACTCATGGCACCAGGGAGCCCGGTTCAATTCCAGCCCGGTGTGACTGTCTGGAGTTTGAACTTTCTCCCCATGTCTGTGTAGGTTTCCTCTGGATGCTCCGGTTTCCCCTCACAGTCCAAAGATGTGCAGACTAGCTGGATTGTCCATGACAAAACTGTCCCTTAGTGTCCAAGGATGGGCAGATTAACTAGGGTTATGGAGATAGGAGGGGAGGAGTGGGACGAGGGGGAGTCACCAGTACGAGCCCCATCACCTCTTTCCTCTGGGTGCCTGATGGCTCCGGGGTTGCTCCATGAGATGTGGGGTGTGAGCAGAGCTATCCCCTGAGGCACCACCGCAACCTGGCATTGCCGTCCTGGAGGCCTACTCTCGTCTCAGCCAGGGTCTGCATGCTTGCAGCAATGGAGCACAGGGAGTGGACCACCTCCGTCTGGGACATGCACCACATCACAATGTGACTGTGCCAGCAACTTCTGGGTCTGTGTCACATCAACCAGTGACTGCGACATCTCCCTCTGGAACTGGACTAGCTCCCTCTGTGTCTGCGCCGTGTCGGCCAGCGCCTGGGCAATGCCGCCAACACTCTCAACAATGGCCTTCTGTGACTGGGCCACACTCAGGAACCACTGCAATATCCAGGTGGCTCTGGGACATGGTCACCTGTGAATCGGCAAGCAGACCTGGGTCTCAGCCAGCGCCAGCACAGAATGTCCAAGGCCTTGGACATACTGATCCATAGCCAAAACCCTCGCCCTAAGGCCTCCATTGCAGATGACCCTGAGTGGCACGCATGGTCGGCACCACCTGCTGCTTCTGCATGTGGTTGAACTCCTGCACCTCCGCCTGCAGGTGCTGGATGCTCACCGACAACCCCGCATATAGTCCCTGGCTCTGCAACTGCATCTCCACAATCGATGGGACTGTCTATTCCAGAAGCCCGTAATGTGTCTGGACGGCAGCTAGTCCCTGGGGTTGGCCCGCCCTCCGACCATCCGCTGCCTCCGTCTGCTGTAGCAGAGCAGCTGTGTGGTGCGCACCAGAGAGTTTCCCAGGGGCCTCTTCACTGAATTGCCCAACCGAGGTGAGTGTCTCTGGGATGGTGGAGGGTGTCGGGGGAGGATGTGAAATCTGTATCAACATGGGAATCGAGCTCCAGGGTGTCCTGGGTTTCAGGCAGATGAGACAGCTCTGTGCTAGCATGCTCATCGTTGCTCAGCAATGGGAGGGTTCTGGTTGTGGCACTGACTGTGGCTGGGAGTGGGGGACACCAGAAAGGCTGCCCCATCTCCAGCAGCTCTTGCAAGACATAAGTTAAGACACATGACTAGATCGTGGGCTGGGTGGGGGGCGCGGGGTGAGGGTGGTGTGGGGGTGAGTGTGGTGTGGGGGTGAGGGTGGTGTGAGCATGGTGTGGGGATGAGAGTTTGACACAGGTGGCACGGGGAACCGCAACTCAGCGGGGTCTCACTTCCTTGCCCATGGCTGAACTCCATCTTGGCGACTTCCCTTTCCTCAGACCCGCCAACCATGTCCAGGGCCCGCTGCTCTGCAGCGGTGAGGGGCCGCAGGTCTGACGGTCCACCTCCAGTTTCTCCCCTCCTGCCGGTTATGGGCTGCCTTCTCCTGGAGGAGGTTGCACAGAAAATGCACAATGTTTGACAGTCTGATGAATGTTGCCCAGAGGGTGGGTAGCTGGTGGCCTCAGTAGCCAGGGCAGCCGGCCATGGTGCCCGATATGGGTGTCAGCATGTGGTGCAGGGTGGGGGTTCAGCCGCCCTCCAAGTGGGGGCTGGTAGTGTTACGAGTGTGTGGGATGGAGTTTGGTGCCAAGGGCACAATGCTGCCTATTCACTCTGGCCGCCCTGAGGAGGTTGTGCGGTTTTTTTCTGCACTGCAGGCCAGTCCGAATGTTGTTGCCCAAGGCACTCACCGCCTCTGCCACCTGCACCCCAGCCCGGCGAACAGCGGTGAATGGCAGTCTCCTTCCTGGGTACGGGGGACAGGGTGGCCTGCCTCTCCTTCACGGTGTCCAGGAGGGTCTTGAGCTCAGCATCTGTAATACGTGGGGCCACGCATCTTGCTGCCATCTTGTTGGCTGGAATGGTGTCTGTGGGGACTTCATGTGTATATGCATCATTTATCATTGGAATTGATTGTGTTGCACGTGGCACCGGTGCTAGCCCCTAACAGTCGCTGAAACAGGTGCAGCGCCAGTTTTGCTGTCATGGAAGTCCACGAGTCCTGCCCCGGAGTCAACACTGAGACTCAATAACGGAGAATCCCGCCTATAATATTTATCCCTCAGGTAGTGGAGGAGTTTTAGCAGGCTGTTGATGAAGTGGCAAAATGTTTCACTTCAAAGCCAAACTGTGACCTCTGGGGTCAGTTATAAAACATAAACTCAATTAAAACAAACTTTCTCTAGTTTTTTCCTCAACGGAGTTGTAATTGAGACTGAACTAAAAGAAAAGCACCTTGTAATTATGATTTGTATTTGTTAGCTTTGTAAGTCTGTCAAAAACTGTGTAGCTATGCATAGAAATATCTGCAAGTAAACATGATGAAAGGCATAGTAAGAATGACGGCTTTATGCAATCAGAATGTATTTGTGGTACTTTTGATGGTCTATTAGAAATCATTTTCCAGCAACTGATGTGGTAAATGTATCGTCAAGTAAACATAATAATGAAAGGTACTACAGCAATTAACTCGTAATCAAATATCTCCATCGTGCTTCATTTAACAGAACCAAGTGACAGTAACACTGCAATGTCTTTTAAACTACAATGTGAATCTAACTAAGAGAAAAAGGTTGGCTGAGGGCCGATGAAACACTGGGGCAAGTTTGGCATGAAGCCTGCAACAACAATCATTATGGTGAACACTTGCTACTGAAATGTTGGAAAGGCTACATTTATCAAGCCCTTGCTTATGTGCAACGTTCTTTTAACTTTCGCTGGAGCAGCTGCATCTGTTTTCCACTAGGCTTCAATTCAATTCAGACATCTTGAATAAAGCGGACCGCAGTGTTTTCACATCTGAAAATTGTCTAAACCTTAAAGCTGCGGCAGAACTTTCTGAGTGTTTTGCGCAGAATAGAGCATCAAGTGTTTTCCCTGCTATGGGTTAAAATTAAATACGGACAGCTTTTCAATCTAACTTTCTATGACATTTAGCAATGTTGCTTTGGGGATTGTTAATCTACTGATTAAAGGGCTGAAATGTTTCAGGATAGTAATATTGTATTACTAGAAATATGTACAATTATTCAAGGGGATTCTGGTTGTTAGACTGAAGTATATATTGCCAAATACAGGTCTGTGCAGGTCCCCATCTTCAGTTGTATGGCACAATAGACAAAGAAACAATGAAGTGTTGAGAATGATGTGAAATTCACCATTAGCATCCAGAAGTTAACTCTATCCATTGAACATACAGCTTGCCCACAAAAAAAGGGGGAGATGTCATGATATACAAACATGCAATCAATGAACACCCGGAATAGGACACAACCAATGGGCAGTCAGGACACTCAGAGGATCATTCAGCTATTGTTCATATCACTGTCAAAATATCAATTCTATCGAAGGAAGTCTTTCCAGCCTAGGAATTTTTCATAGATTGTCGTAACACAATAAACTGAGAAGACAACTTGTGCATTTGATTGGGCAGAATATAAATAACATGAATTCAACAAATATTGTCTCAGGTTGTAATACTTATCCAGTAATATGAAAAAAATGTGTTAAGCCAATTACTATGTATTACATATATTGGGAAGAAGTCTTGGTTATATCCAATACATAGGGGTTCAATTTATTTTGCTATTCAGGATTGTTAGATTGTACAAGTTCTAACCTGCCTTCACCCTTAAGTTTCAATTAAAGGTCCTTTGCAAAGATTCAGTGGTGAGATGAGAAGGAATGTTTGTAGATCCCGAACTGTTACGATCTGACCTGCACACCTGAGAGGGTGATGGAAGCTATTGTGTTATGCTGCTTTGGATAACACAGGCTGCTACATGATGCAGTCTTAACTAAAGGATGCTCCAGACTCTGAAGTGAGTTCAACGTGTTTATTGAACTATTAACACAGTTCTCAAACGAGTTTGACTCTCTGCTAATCTAACTGTAGTAACTCAGTCTAACTGTACCAGCTTGCTCTAATCCACGTGCTGGGGTGTGATGCTGCTGATCAACCCTGTCTAACTCTCCAGATGTCTGTCTGTGGAAAGAGGCAGGGTGTCAGTGCCTCATCCCTTTTATAGTGTTTATGTCATGCCCCCTTGTGGTGATACCACCTCTGAGTGTCCTGAATGCCCATTGGTTGTGTCCTATTCCGAGTGTTCATTGGTTGCATGTTTGTATATCATGACATCTCCCCCTTGTTTTTAGATGTATACACATGTGAATGTGTCTGTCTAATGTGACTGACTGAGGAATACAGAACAGAACAAACAAAACAAATGCTCATTAGTCCAGTCTCTGAGGCTTGCGTCTGATCCTCGTCGACCGCCGGAGAGGTGGTGGAGGGGATGACGGTGTCTTGACAGGCGAGTGGGAGGCACGACTGGTGGCCTCATGGTTCGAGGTGTCTGGAGGTGGCAATTCGACATGTGGAAATGGAGGGGAAAGTGGGCAAGCAACTTTTCGCAGTTCCCTCCGATTCCTTCGCACAATGGAGCCATCAGCCATACGTATGACATAGGATCTGGGCACGGCCTTTCGAACAATGACAGCCGGAGCAGACCACCCACCATCCAGTATCTTGATCCTGACCATGTCTGCCGGGGATAGCACGTCCAGATCGGTGACATGTGCGTCATAGCCCTGCTTCTGGCTGTCGCGAAGCTGCTGCATCTTCTGCAGCACCGGGAGGTGATCAAGGTTGGGCAGGTGTATGGCAGGAAGCATCGTCCGCAGGTTCCTGTTCATCAGCAATTGAGCTGGTGACATGCCAGTGGACAAGGGAGTCGCCCGGTACGCACGTAGTGCAAGGTGTATGTCGGAAGTGGAGCACGAGGCTTTGTGGATGAGCTGCTTAACCATGTGCACCCCTTTTTTGACTTTGCCATTGTACTGCGGATAGTGCGGACTGGAGATGACATGCCTGAAATTGTAGCTCTTGGCAAATGTGGACCATTCTCGACTGTGGAAGCACGGACCATTGTCGCTCATGACGATGTTCGGGATGCCATGCCGTGAGAATGTCTCTTTACGCGCTTTGGTGACGGTCCGTGAGGTGAGGTTTGACAGCTTCAACACCTCAGGATAGTTCGAAAAGTAATCGATGATTAAGATATAGTCGCGACAATTCGCGTGCAATAGGTCAATGCCAACCTTGGACCACGGAGAGGTCTCTAGGTCATGTGGTTGGAGCGTCTCCCTGCTCTACGCTGGTTGGAACCTCTGACAGGTTTCGCAGTTCAGGACCAGGTCCGTGATGTCCTGGTTGATGCCGGGCCAGTAGACAGCTTGCCGGGCCCTGCGTCTGCAGTTTTCTACACCCAGGTGTCCCTCATGAATCTGCCGCAGCACCATGCTCTGGAGACTTAGTGGGATGACTATCCTGTCCAGCTTGAGCAGGATGCCGTCGATCACCATCAGGTCATCCTTGACGTTGTAGAATTATGGGCTTTGCCCTTTCTGCCAGCCATTGCTGAGGTTGTGGATGACTCGTTGCAACAGGGGGTCTTTGGCCGTCTCTTCTCGGATGAGAACAATCTTCTCATCTGTTGCCGGGAGAGTGCTTGCACACAGTTGTACCTGCAATTCAATGTGCTGGATGATCTCCAGTGGTTCACTGGGTGAGTTGATGGAGTGGGACAATGCATCGGCGATGATAGGTTCCTTGCCAGGTGTGTACACCAAATTGAAATCATACCTCTGGAGTTTGAGCAGAATTCTCTGCAAATGAGGCGTCATGTCGTTCAGGTCCTTTTGGATGATGTGGACCAGAGGCCTATGATCCGTCTCAACAGTAAATGTTGGCAAGCCGGAGACATAATCATGAAATTTGAGGATGCCGGTGAGAAGACCTAAACACTCCTTCTCAATCTGCGCATATCTGGTCCCAGTGGGTGTCATTGCCCATGACACTTATGATACTGGTACCCAGATGACGTGTCATCTCTTTGAAGCAACACCGCCCCAATGCCATCCTGACTCGCATCTGTGGATATCTTGGTCTTTCGGTCTGGGTCAAGAATGCAAGGACGGGTGCAGTGGTGAGCTTGGCTTTCAGCTCCAGCTACTCTGTTCGGTGCTCCACCTTCCGCTCAAAGGCGGATGATTTTTTTTCACCAGGTTGCGTAGGGCCGTGGTCTGTGTGGCCAAATTCGGGATGAACTTGCCAAGGAAATTGACCATTCCCAGGAAGCGCAGAACTGCCTTCTTGTCCTCGGGGACTTTCATTGCCTCGATGGCTTTAATTTTGTCTGTGGCTGGGCGCACACCGTGTTGCGAAATCTGATCGCCCAGGAACTTCAGCATGGATGTCCCAAAACAGCACTTGGACCTGTTTAGCTTGAGACCATATTCATGTATGCGTCGGAATACTTTCTTGAGTCGTGACACATGTTGCTCTGGGGTTGTGGACCAGATTATAATATCGTCAACGTAGACACAAACCCCTTCTATTCCCTCCATCATCTGTTCCATGATGCGATGGAAAATCTCTGATGCCGAGATGATACCAAATGGCGTTTGGTTGTAGCAGAATCTGCCAAAAGGCGTGCTGAAGATGCAGAGCCTTCTGCTGGATTCTTCAAGTTGGATTTGCCAAAATCCTTGGGATGCATCCAATTTTGTGGAGAAGCGCGTGTGTGGCATCTCACTCGTGATTTCTTCCCTCTTCGGGATGGGGTAATGTTCCCGCATAATGTTTTTGTTCAGATCCTTGGGGTCAATGCAGATGCGTAGGTCCCCCGAAGGCTTCTATACGCACACCATCGAGCTGACACAGTCGGTTGGTTCAGTGACTTTGGAGATGATGCCTCTTTGTTGTAGACTTGTAAGCTCTGCCTTCAGGTGCTCTCTCAGTGGAGCAGGGACCCGTTGTGGTGCATGGACCACTGGCTTGGCATCAGGCCGCAGTAGAATCTTGTACTCGTACGGCAGCGTGCCCATCCCACTAAATACATCTGGGTACTGGGTTAGGATGTCGTCGATTGCAGGCCTGAAGATCCGAATGGGACGGCGTTGTGGTGTAGACACTTTGAATGAGATTCAGTTGCTTGCAGGCGTGCGCACCTAGCAGGGACGCCTTGTCTGGTTTAACAATCTCGAAGCGTAAGCTTGCTTGTGTGTGTTGACTGGACACCTGCAGATGGCAGGACCCCAGTGCCTTGATTGTGTTTCCATTTTAGTCCAGGAGTTTACAGGCAGCTGGAAGGATTGTGGGGGATTCTTGATTCTTTTGAAGTCCACCTGCGAAATCAGGTTGGCGGAGGCACCTGTGTCCAGTTTGAACTGGATGGGGCAGTGGTTGACCTTCATCACTGCTCGCCATTCGTCCTTGGAATCCCCAGTCAGGATTGATTGGACTTGCGATGTGTCCGGTGTGGCGTATTCGCACTTCGTAATAATGCCCACTCGGTAAGTGGTGTCCAGGTATTCATCATCTGGATCTGTCGCACTGCCTGGATCAGAGTCATGTATTCGGTGTTGCACACTTCTGGTGCGCCGCTGTCGGAATTGGGAGCGCTGGCTCCTGACTGATGGTGCAGATCTGCACAGGGCTGCATAGTGGTTTGGTGTCCCACAGTTTAAACAGCATTTGCTTCTTGCAGTGCAGTTTTAAAAAAAATAGGCAGTGCTGCAGTTCGCACTCATAACGTTGGCGTCATGACGCTCAGTGCGTCGTTCCGCATGCGCGGTGTGGTTCTCGGACATCTGCAACTGCGCAGTGAGGTTTTCGGCCGCTTCGTGTTCCCGATCGCATTGCGATGCGTCGGGCCCCAGGAAGCGGGCGCGAAGTGGCTGCTTTTGTCAATGTGGAGGCGCTGCATCCGAGAGATGGCCTGAACACTCTCCACCTCGTAGGAGGCTTGTTTTTCACTTTCTGCCGTTTTGTACTGTGAATAGCGATTTTTAGCGTGCTCATGCACATTACACGTTTCAATCGCAACTGGCAGGGTCATGTGCTTGATTTTCAACAATTGCTCTCACAGAGGATCAGAGTGGACTCCAAAAAATGATTTGGTCTCTGATCATGGAGTCAGTGATATCACCGAAGTGGCAGGATTGCGCTAGCAGTCGAAGGTTAGTTAGATAGGAGTTGAAGGATTCGTCTTTACCTTGCAAATTCTGCTTGAAGGTGTAGCGCTCGAAGATTTCGATGGTGTCCACCTCGCAGTGGCTGTCGAATTTGTCCAGGATGGTTTGGTACTTTGTTTTGTCCTGCCCTTCGGAAAAGTGAAAGGAGTTGAAGGTCCTGCAGTGGTGAGTAGAAGGGCTTTCTTCCGAGCATCGGTCGCGCCATTGAGGTCGGATGCTTCCACGCATAGTTGAAATTTCTGCTTGAATGATCGCCAGTTGGCACTAAGATTGCTGGTGGTCCTGAGCTGATGAGGAGCCTGAATCTTGTCCATTGTGCCTGTATTCAGTAGCTGGTTGTCACGGATCTTGCAGAGTTGAACTAAATAGATTGGATAGTCACTCCTGGTGTCATGTTGTATTATGCTGCTTCAGATAACACAGGCTGCTACTTGATGCAGTCTTAACTAAAGGATGCGCCAGACTCTGAAATTAGTTCAACGTGTTCATTGAACCAATAACACAGTTCTCAAATGAGTTTGACTCTCTGCTAATCTAACTGTAGTAACTCAGTCTAACTGTGCCAGCTTGCTCTAAGCCACGTGCTGGGGTGTGATGCTGCTGATCAACCCTGTCTAACTCTCTTGATGCCACCTCTGAGTGTCCTGACTGCCCATTGGTTGTGTCCTATTCTGAGTGTTCATTGGTTGCATGTTTGCATATCATGACAGAAGCAACTTCAACAATAACTTTCAAAAGCTCATTGTGTAAATGCTTAAAGACAAAAGGGATGGAAAGAATTGGTTAATCTTTTCAAGAACCAGCCCAGATATGATTATTCGAATGGCCTCCTTGATTGTCTCATTCTGTGATTTGATCACGGAATTTCTTATTCCCGCCAACAGTGGGAATTGTGGTGGGCAGGGGCACTTTATTTGGCAGGGGGCAAAAAATCTATTTGCGTGTGGCAGGAAGTAGGTTTGGGTCCTTGTTCAACCCGACCTTCATGGGTGGCTGAAAGGTGGATTGAGTAACCCATGGAGCTACATCAGGAACCCTATTTGTATCTCGTTATGCTCGTTAAAAGGTTCCCTCTCCAAATTAAGCCAGTGGGATGGTTGCGCCCAAGGGCCGCACGTCGTCCAAGGAGGGGAAGATGGCGGCGCCCACTGGCCACAAGTGGGAGGTGTCGGAACAATAGCGGTGACTGTGCGGGCCTGGCACACCGCAGCGAAATGTCCCTTCTTGCCACAGGCCTTGCAGAGTGCGCTCCGGGCCGGGCAGCGCTGTCGGGGGTGTTTGGACTGCCCACAGAAGTAACATTTGGGTCTCCCAGGGTTGGTTGGCTGCCGTGTGGCACAGGCTAGGGGTTGGCTGAGGGCGGTCGCTGAAGGGGTCCACGATGGGGCTGCCATCTGCGGAGTCCATGATGCATTGGGGGGGGGGGTGGGCCTCATAGTCGGGGGCGTAGGCCTGGATGTTGCGTGAAACGACCGTGAGTGAGAGCGCTAACGTTTTGGTATCCGCGAGGTTGAGCGTGGCCCCTTCTAAGAGGCATTGGTGGATGTAATCGGGCCCTATGCCCGTGACAAATGCATCTCTCATGAGCAAGTTCGAGTGTTCCGTGGCCGTGATGGCCTGACAGTCACAGTCTCTAACTAGGGGAACCAGGGTACGCCAGAAATCTTCCACTGACTCACTAGGAAGTTGGCGACGCGCGGAGAGGAGGTGCCTGGCGTAGAGTGTGTTAGGCCGCTGAGCGTAGTCTTCCTTCAGTAGCGCCATGGCTTCTGCGTAGGTCGGCGCGTCCTGGATAAGTGGAAAGATGTTGGAGCTCAGCTGCATGTAAAAGATCTGGATCTTCTGAGCTTCTGGGATTGGGTCTGGCGCAGATCCGATGTACGCTTTGAAACAGGCTAGCCAATGTTCAAAGTCCTTTTTGGCATTATCTGATTGCGGATGCAGCTGCAGGCGATCCGGCTTGACGCGGAGGTCCATCTTCTGAAAACTTAGTGTAATAAATTGACGCACGATCAATTACACAAAGATGAGAGTTGGATGCAATCGAGGCTTTATTACACTAAGATGTGTGGCCTCCTACAGCAGCTGGCGAAATGGCTGCTGTATGGGGAGCACACATATGTATACTCCACCTACTGGGCAGAGCCAGCAGGCAGGGAACTACCGCCGTACTTATAGTACCATAAAGCACCTACATTGACATCCTCTATATACAATATATGCATCAGTGGTGACTACCACAAAGACCTTTGAAACATCTGAAAAACAAAGTTAACTGTGTTTCTGTAACGTTTCTGCTGCCTGGGACACAAGCAGGACAGTTATAGAATCATAGAATCCCTACAGTGCAGAAGGAGGTCATTCAGTCCATCGAGTCTGCACCCACCCTCTGAAACAGCACGCTATTCAGGCCACCATTGAGGCATCATAGTTGTTACCAGCATCTTCCACCAGTGGAGAGACACACACCTCGGTGGGCAACATGAGTGGACAGACTTCTGGGTCCATGATCTGGTGAGCACCACACAGTTGTTGATGCACATCAGGTGGAGGCAGGATCACCCAAGGGAAGCAGCATTTGGAGTTCTGCTGGATCCCAGGACACAGCCAGGCCCCAGCCAGATGCCGAGCTTCTGAACAAGGTTCTCCCAAAGCTGATGCAGGTGATAGGCCAGAGCCGTGACACTCAGGGGTGCCCTGCATGAATGTTGGGTGTGAGGGGAGGGGGTGGTTGGGAACCTCTCAGTGCAATGGGACCAGCGGGGAGGTTGTGGATCGCTTGGATCGAGCAGAGCTCTCTAGTGTACTAAAAGGGCTATGTGCGTCCTCAGCCAAGCGTTCCCTGTTCAGACCCCTTACACAAGGCAAGTTGCCTTGTATAGCCATGTGTTTCTCAGCACTGTGGGCACAGGGAAACATGCGGCTAAATACACTTGCTCTGGGACTTTCTTCCCATTTGATTCATCAAGCCCATAGCATTTGTTCAAATAGGACTATTGTCGAGCAGTAATCAAACCACTGACATTCACAGCAGCAACTTTGTTCCTATTCCTACACTTCCATAGTTCAATATTTCACTCATTGAGACTGGATTTACCTGTGGTGTCAGTGAGGGGGAAGGGGGAAGTGTGGGGTAAGATATCGAGTGTCTTCATGTGGCGCCGCATGGCACTGAGTGTGGCTTTCAGGATGCAGCGAGAGCAGTAGTTGGAAGAATGTTGTATATCCTGGAGGTACCAGGGAAGTGTGCTGCTCGCTTGCTCCCGCCACTGTCGTTACAATAAGCTGTATCAGGTACTGGCCGGTCAATTAGTGGCTGATTGACGGGAATGCCAGGCAATTAATGTTGTGCAGGCAAGCTCCTGGGCAAATCATGGGCTCAGGGCAGGATGTTGGGCAAAAGAAAGGTCAGGCCATGAACTGCAATTCAGTCCCGGCCATCAATTTAAAGGGCCACTGTCCTTGATTTGTTGGCAGCCTGAGGGGCCGCCAAAGTCTGTCCCTGTAGATGTTTGGCAAAAGGCAGCATCCAGAGCTGACACCGATGCAGTGGTCATAGCAGTTTGTTCCATTCTGATGATTATTGTGCCAACAGTGTCTTATTCAGCAACCCTTGCTTGGGAGGAAATACCATCTTCATTTGCCTGTCCTATTCCCCGACATTCCCTTGGCTTGATGATGGCTCCCTGCCAGTCTTTCTCCAGGTTGTGGGTGAGTGGTGGGAGGTTCCCATGCTGCAGGTTGGCAGAAGGAGACCGCCTGCCAGACGATACAAGCCTAAAAGGAGGTGACTGAGCGGATGTGAGGTCATGTGTTTGACGTAGTTGCTGAAAGAGGCTGAATGATTTTCTTAATTTGGTGAGTGTGAACGTCTAATCATTTTGCATGTGGGCTTATATCAGAGGTTGTGAGGGTGTGACACACGAGTGGAATTACCTAATGTCTGGACCATGTGCAGAAGAGGAATGAAGTAAACATGCCACATTGCATGGCTCTGGGGGACTCTGAGAAACTCTGAAATCACCGCAATTAGTTTGAGAGGACAATTAGGAAGATGTGGACTCTGACAATGTACATGCAGGGCACACACATAACGGCATCATCTTTTCAGCTTGTGCTGCGATGGATTCAATATCGAATTGGCAGGCCTTGGTGGTTCAACCAAAACATAGAGCATCATTTAGAATAAGTTAACACTGCAGACTGCGATGTTAGACTGCCTGCTTGCCCGTCAATGACACACTTTGTGTGCGGTCTCAGACCAAAAAAATTTACGGGGCTGGTTTAGCTCACTGGGCTAAATCGCTGGCTTTTAAAGCAGACCAAGCAGGCCAGCAGCACGGTTCGATTCCCGTACCAGCCTCCCCGGACAGGCGCCGGAATGTGGCGACTAGGGGCTTTTCACAGTAACTTCATTGAAGCCTACTCGTGACAATAAGCGATTTTCATTTTCATTTCATTTCACTTTCATTCTTTTAAAGTGGCCCTGTTCAGCTACAAAGCTGCTTGTGAGGAAAACACTAAAAAGACAATGAATACACAATATGTGTCACATGGTTGTCCGCTAACCATTGGATCTCCTATGCTTTCTCCACCCACCATCTGTTCTTCAGGTTATGGGATTTTTACTGCACCTCAGTCTGTCGAGCTGCTTTCTTGCTCCCGAATAGGATTGCCGTTTCAGGTTCAGAAAAATCTTGGTGCTTGTGGTTTATCAGCTCCTGAAAAATGCAAAAATAGTGGTGAACTGATTGTAGGTGGTACCGGAAAATGATTGTCCCTGATATTAAAGAGTTAATCAATTAAGCAATATGTAACCATTGTACTACTCCAGGCAATACAAGCCCATCCCATGTCTAAAGCTTGCTGAATGAATCGGTGGCAATACAGTAATAGCATTGTTCAATCTGGAATAAACAAGATTCTAACCTGCTCTTCATATTGCCAGCAATACTCTATCAGAAAAGCTTTTAAATGATTCTGGCATACGTTTTAGTACACTGGTGAAGTCAGATTTCCTGCAATTACAGTGTAGTGTGACAAATGATACAACAATATGCTCAAAGAATTCGGTGACCCTTTGCTGATTATTTAATGTTTCTCAAGCAATAGCATTGTTCTTTATAAACTGCAAAATTTGTAAATTAAGTCCTTGAGTTTTACATTACATTTTGCCCCATCAACCAGTGCTTTTGAAACTGGATGATGACTGGATTAACACAATGGCTTGTTATTCTGTCTTTCACTACTGAAGGATTGAGTTTAATATATTCCGAGAATGGGAAATGTTTGGTTCTTAGCAATACCTAAAATGTTTCTCCAGTGAAAAGTGTTCCAGTAAAATACAAATATTTAGAAAAAAAGAACTAATTGTACTTTGAATCATTGATTACCTTGATTAAAAAGCTCCAGAGGACTATTGCAAAATTCAATGGTAATAATCACAGTTATCATAGAACTGGAACTAGGCAATATTTTCAAGCCTGTTCCTTCTTGGTTTTGATCCAAGGATGCTTTTGCCTATAACACTGTTTAGAAAGTATTCCATAATTTGAATTTTGATGCACGGTTGATTTAGTGGTTAGGGATCATTAGAACACAGAAAAGGGACAATTTATTCCCTTGGGTTGGTATCGTAAATAGTGGCATTCAGACAGCAGGCAGTGTAGCAACTGGGAGGCCCAAGGTTGACCTAAAGTTGTGCCTCGGCTGTTAGTGACCCTTCAGAGATAACGAGGTTTGGGTTTTCTTAAAAACTGCCTTTTTGGATTTTCTTAAAACTATCAAGTGGTGTGGTGAATGCATTGTGCCAATAATCCACCATTGTATTTGTATCTGTGCTGTTGCCCTTGTATTTGTATCTGTGCTATGCTGTTGCCCTTGTGGGCTCCTCCTATGGGCCATTGTATGGCATTATCCATAGGGGAACATGTTGGGGCATGTATGGGCTCCGATCATGGCTCCTCCCCTTGAAGGGGGGTATAATGAGCAGTCGACCTGTAGGCGGTTCACACTATTGGATCAGTCG